>NC_086171.1:147045583-147349869 GCF_023053635.1 Elgaria multicarinata webbii
AGGAGTTATGGGAGCTGTAGTCCAACACCATCTGGGGGGGGCACAGGTTTCCCATCCCTGCTGTACAGGGTTCCAAGTTATGGAATCAGAAGAGACATTTGGCAAGGCTATCTGTGAGAGCACTCACAAAATCCATGAATTGCTTCTTCACATGCTAGGAGACAAATAATCTCATGGGCTTCTATCCAAAATAATACCATTTGATTTATACTGTTTTGGTAATGTTATTTGTTCCTTCAACGGTAAGTAATGGCAAGAAACCTCATCTCAAACAATGGGAGATTTCAATATCATGTGGGGAAACAATTTCCTAAAACAATGGCTGCCTTTAACTACGTGGCCATAAATCCCATAACTCCTGAATGGTTTCGAGGAAATAGTTCTGCAAATGGAAACTGTTGCTGGCAGTTTCCCAAAATATACATCTCTCCTAGTTATCAACGTTGCTTGGGAAGAAGATTGCTATGGCACTTTGGATGATTTATAAAGCTGGTGAGGATTTTAAATTAGTTCACACAAAGCTGAGCTAAAGAAGGCTTTAACCAGACTGTGCTGTGCATCATGTATGCTAATAGTGATCTCAGTTCTGTGAGTGATGGTGGCAATGTAGCCAAAATGGTGCCATCTACACACAAGAGGGAGGAATCAGCAGGCTTGAGGGAGCTCTCCAAGGTTTGCAGAAGTAACAAAAGCCTTTAGGAAGATTAAGGGATGAGGCTTGAGCATGCCCAGTAAACATGGAATGTTGAGTGACTGTTGTGGGGAGGATTGGAAACCAGGGGTGGGGTGGGGTGGAATGAAATAGAGTATCCTGGGGAAGGGCATGGCTGGCTGGTATCCCAAATATCAGGAGCACTCCGTACAGTAACATTTTGTTGTAGCACCAACTTGTTAACTAATTGCTACCTCAAATATTAGGTATTCTGTAACAAAATACATTCAATGCCAGGTTTCCTAACATTATTGGGATGAATTACTTTTGACTAATCCTCCCCTTTTAGCCTGTGGCTTGATTTAAAAAGTGCCTTCTAAAGGGACTCTGCATTAACCCCAACTGTTGCAGAATTTTTCAAAGGAGCTGGAGACATAAATTCTTACTCTGAATGAAATAAATTGAGCCAAACGGCATCTTAGAGGAAGTTGCCTCCTTGCCGAGAGCCCTTCAGGGCATCTGCAGTTTGTGATATTTGGAGCTGTCAGTCCTTCCGATAATCCCCAGAAGCTCTTGCCAAATGGAATGTTTTATTATTTAACCAATTTCAGTTCGAGAAAGAGAACCGAAGCTTTAATCTGCATAGTGATTCATCAGAATAAAAGGTATGCGCTCAGGATGCGCCCCTTCTCCCATTGCGCCCCTCCCCTCCCTTTTCCTACCATCATGTCAGCTCTATGGTAAACTGACATGATGACAGTGGTTGTGGGGCTCTCGCTAGAGCTAGTCCAGGTCTCACAAGAGCTCCACAGCTGCATTTTCTGGCTACATGGCTCTCCCATGAAGTTAACGCAGCAACAGCAAATGTAAGCGGAGGTGCAACAAGAGAATTAGAGGGCAGGCAGCTGCTCCAGAGAGCCCGCCAGATTCTCTCTTACTGCAAATGCCATGGCCGAAGAGCAGGTGACAGGGTTCTCTACAGCACCCACTGGAGGTTGCAGATCAGTGGCGGCAGGCCTTCCTGTTGGGGGCAGGGGGAGAGTGGCACACTTTGGCACTCAGACCATTCTGCCACCTGATGCAGGCACCTCACTCTGTTTTATGGGAGGACGGCCCTGGAGGGAAGAGACCCAAGTCAGGCTCATGTAGACATTGGAGAGTCACTGCAGGCAGGGCTAGATTTGTCCAGTAGGATCAGAAGCATGTCCCATCCCCAATGTCACATCCTCGAGGGCTTCAAGATGCAAGACATACTTGAGGGGCAAGGTCTCCTAACTTACTTGACATAACAGCCTTTACCAGCCCCGGGCCTTGTTTTCCTCATTGAGGAACCCCAGGAGGGCCTTTGCCTAATCTCTGTTTTCCTCAGCCAAGTAGAAGTTGCTCCAGAGAGCCTCCCCATTCAAGCAGGGTGGAGAAGATACCAAAGGGTACCAAAGGGTAGTGATCTATGACAACCAGACTACCCATGGTAGAATCTTGAAATTAAACCCCCAAGAAGAAGCAGAAGAAGAAGCAGAAGAAACAGAGAAGGATCTAGGAGGCCACTCATACTCAAGTATCCAAAGCAGGGAGAAAGGGAACTGTTTACCTTTATTTATTTATTTATTTCATTTCTATGACACCCAATATCTGAAGCTCTCTGGGCAGTTCACAAATTAAAACCACGAATTCAGCATAAAATACAAAATAAAATATAACAGCTTAAAACTACAGTATAAAAGTGCAACCGGAATAAAATATAGCAGCAGTGCAGAAATTTAAAATGCAAAAGCAGGTTTAAAACAACACAGCTAAAAAACTGGAATGCTAAAAATGTCTGGTAAGGCTACACCAGTCCCAGCCTCCTTTATGCTTCCATGCATAAACAGACCAGCAAGTAGTATCTAAGTCTTTATTTAGATATGCTGCCAAGTACATCACTGGAAATAAGTAATTGTTTTTAAGGTAAAAGTGAAGACGTTTTTTTATTATTATCCCAGACATTTTTAGCATTCCAGATTTTTTTTTAGTCGTGCTGTTTTAAATCTGCTATTGCATTTTATATTTCTGCTGACACCAATGTTGACACCAGGCAGATCTCCTTGGGGAGAGTGTTCCGTAATTAGGGGGCCATTACCAAAAAGGCCCTCTCCCTTTTTTGCCAGCTTCTGAACCTCCCTGGGCGGAGACACATGGGCAGGATCTACACTACTACTTTAAAATGGTTTCTAATGGTATTGACAACTGCTGGGGCCATGACACATTCTATATACAGAGCTCTATCAAATGAGCGTTTAATTGCACGCTTGCTACTGGGCACTCAGGGATTTTTACACGTCCCTCTCATGACATCCTCTACCTCCTGCACGCCTCCCGCTGCTTCTAGCCTTCTTTGTGCCACAAAAAAACACCCCAGTAAGTCCAACTTATTTTTAAAGACAGAAGTTACTGATATCTCCTGCTGTGTGCAGGAGAAGCAGCGGGATCAAAACAGCCCAATGAATGGGCCATGAGCACGTTGTCCCTCATTACTTCCTCTTTTGAAAGAGAAAGTAAACAAACACATGGGCGGAGAAATGACGGTAAGCAAATTTGATTTTCCCCCGTGCGATGACGCTAATTGTGTTCAAACTATTTTCAAAGTGATATATCCTTCTTGGTGTAGATCTGGCACTGGAGGAGGACCTCAGATGATGATTGTAATATACAATAGATTTATACTGGGAAACGTGTTCCATCAGATGAGATTATTTCACTTCCAGGTGATTACTAGTATGGAACTAGTAGTTCCATACTAGTAGTGCCTAGTTTGATCCCTAGTACTTTGACATCTTTATTTACACTCATTTGTTGTTACGCACACATAAATATTGCAAAATGTGGTATGTCTAAAATTAACTGTGTGCCGTACATGCACTTGTTTTTGGAAATTGGTATTAGGAGTTTAATTTATTGCTCTCAAGCTCCAGTTGATAGATCTTGAAATCCTGATTTAACTTTCTTCCATTGTAGTTCTAGTCTTTCATCTCACAAACTTTGGTTTGACCAGACTTTGGCAAAGCTTTAATGGGGTGGTTATAGGAAGAAACATATTATTACTTATAGGCTCCTAAAGTAGGTTAAGATGATATTATTGAAATAGAACTTGCCAATCCCATGGGTGTAACATTAGGCGACAATGTTTTTCTGAGATGTTTTTTCTTTCATTGAGATGAAAAGTTCTGTACGAGTTCATATCAGTTGAAAAGGAACACCTAGTGTTGCGATTGTCTAGGCCAAATTAGATGTTACATTACCCTGACAGCACTTCCTTTAAAAAAAGAAAAGAAAAGAAAAAAGGACAAGCTGCTTTTGGAAGGACAATTGGAATTAGAGAAGTCAGGGTGGGGTGGGTGGGAGGTGAGTGTTTAACTATTTCTCTGCCATTTTCACACACCAATTGCATCCCTAGAAACTTTCCCCCCTGCAGAGTTCTAAGTTGTTTCAACTGAAGGCCTGTTCCTACCTCAAAAGTGTACTACTTTCTCCAGAATTTCACTCTGAAAAAAAAAAAGAAAAGAACAGCTAGCAGGTTTCTTTTGCTTATTAACATATGCGAATCCTTTCTTTTAATTCCTCATATATATATATATATATATATATATATATATATATTTCCCTTTGAGCCACCTGGCAGTTAAACTGATGAAGTAGCCACCAGCTGAGAAACAAGTTTATCTTGTAAATATTCATGAGGCACCATCTGAATTTTTTTAAATAAACAAGACAGATTTTTTAATTTAATGCTTATGAAATCAACCTGCTAAGAGCCAGGAAGATTAAATTCCAAAAAGGTGTCAGAAAATTCAAGGAAAACTTCCCCGTGGAGGTATACATATATTTAATTTCTTCCCCAAATTGCCTGCTCTTTCCACCCTATTTTAAATCACTGTACACGTCTCATGCTACATTAAGTACTCAGTTAATTATGCATTTCTGTATCAGCACAGTTATCTTTCTTTACCCTTTCTTCCATTTCAACTTTCCAGCTGGATGGGAAATTGTGTCTGTTCACTGAAAAGAAGACATGTATTCGGCAAACTAGTTCCTAAAGATTTCCTGAAGGTATATGTTGAGAATACAATGGATATTTAAGGAGAGTTGCCAGATTACAACCTGGAGATTTGCATTGTAGCTTTAAACATATTGAGGAAGTACTGCTGTACGCAGCACATGTGTACTTAAGGCAGAAACAATGCATTGCATCCCCTAAATTTTGTGTACTGTGGTAAGGACTCTTAGCTTACCAATAAATCTATTTTGATGGGCTGAAGATTGCTCTGAGGCCCCTTTCTCATGACAAAAGAAATAAATAACTGGTGTATAAAAACATAAAAAAGACCTTTTATTGTCAGAAAACATAACCAATATAAAATACAAAAAAAAAATCTTATAAAGACAACTATAATCTGGATCATTTTTCCAGATCCGAGAAATAACTCAAGTTTTACTGGCAGTGTAGCAGAGTCTCCTGCTTCTAGCTCTGTCACCAACCCATGTTGCAACGCCTATCTCGGCAGTGACCAGACAGAACTTTTCCCTCAGGCAATTCAATATATACAGAGTGAAATAAACTGTTGTCCTGAATGCTGCAATCACGTGCCTCTAATTTTGTCTAATCTCCCTTGTTCTAACTGTCCTCTTCCTCTCTCCCTTCAGTTTAGGCAAATGACTGACAACTCAGGGGTCATAGACAAGATGAAGCCGTGCAGGCTTATACATATAAAAAGAAGCTAAACACATAACTCCGCAAATTAGGTAGAGAAGCCAACAGCATGACGTCTCAGCTTTGGTCATGTCACTGGAATGATAATTTTCTGAACATTTGTGTTGGCATGCCAGAAGATAAATTCAGGCGAATGCTGTGCCTGTAGCAGATGCACATAGGGCCACCCCACCATGGGCTTAAGTGGCTAAAAGTCAACACATGCACACGGCATTCCCATCATGCACTAATGTAGTCACAGGAGCAGTCTCAGAGTCTTCCGACCAAACTGACATGCTAAGATACGGAGTTCCATCACACCTTGGAAGAAATGCTGGCTTCCATCACTTCTCCGTGGACACTCAGTTACTTCCTGTTGTCAAACAGGAAGTAAACAAGGTGCACGAGAGCCATTCAGTCCCTCGTTGTGAACACGCTGCTTCTCCCACACACAGAAGGAGAGTGCAGCAACTTCAGTTTAAAAAATATTTTGTAGTTTTTCTGGTTTTTCTTGCGGCGCAAGGAAGACCAGACAGGGTGGAAGGCAAGCAAGAGGCAGACAATGTCATGTGAGCTACCTCCGAGGAATCCCTGAATGCCCAGTAACAAGCGTGCAATGAAACACTCATCGGATGGAGCTTATGGGCTGAGTGGTGTTCATTACAGCTGAGCAACAATTCGCTCTACTAATTACTTCTTTTCTTTAGGCCAGAATTAAACCCCAGGTGTTTGAAAAATGCTTTTCCTACCTGCCTTATATTACACTTGTATTGAATGGTTGACCTGAACAGTTTGCTACAAGCACTCCAGATACAAAAGAGGACAGGGCTCCTGCAGCTTTAACTGTTGTGATGAAGAGGGAATTTCACCAGGTGCTGCAGGCATATAAATAACACCTGCTGAAATTCCCTTTTCTATGCAACTGTTAAAGATACAGGAGCACTGCCCTCCTTTTCATATAGTTACCCTAACAATTTATAAGAGAGTGAACATACAGTCACTCTAGCTTAAGGTCAATGATTTTGATGACTCACACAGCACACTCCTAGGCATGTCTACTCATCATCATCATCATCAATTTATTTCTTACCCGCCTATCCGTTTGGATCGAGGTAGGGAACAACAATAAATATAAAATACATAAAACTGAATTTAAAACGTAGTATACATTATTAAAACATCCTAAAATTCCACTGGATAGGCCTACCGGAAGAGATCAGTCTTTATAGCTTTTTTAAATGTCAAAAGACTGTTAAGTCCTCCTCCTGCAATCCTATGCATACTTTCCTGGGAGTAAATGCCATTGAAGTCTGTGTGTTCAATGGTGTTTACTCCCAGGAAAGTATGCATAGGATTGCAGCTTCAGCAACTTATATGTTTACTTGGAAGTTAGTTCCATGTTTTCCCATAGAGCTTGCTATTGCAGCTCAAAAGCATGATCTAAGGCTAGGAAAAGGTCCAGCCCAAATGCACGAGTAAAGTAATGGGTCCATAATAAACTGTGTGAACCGACCCACGTGGATGTTTTCGTATGGAATAGCTCTGGCCACTCCCTGCTACAAACTGTTTAGATTAGCTTGACAGATTGAGTTCATAAATTCGATTTCCCTCAAGGCTGTGCCAACTAAAATGTAATATTTGACCAGTATTAGCAGCGGGAATAAAACCACAGGGAAATAGTTTGACAGTCCTGCAAACAATGAATGATAAATCCAAAATAGAAGAAAAACTCCTTGGCTAACTGCTTTACGATTGGATTTGTGGTACCCATTGATTTATTAAATATAAAGACTGGAACCTGCCAGACAACGTGGCATTTGATTATGAGTTTATGTAGCTCTGGCTGGTTTTATTTATGAGTATAATTTCTATCACAGACCATGAAGACAACTAAAATTCATCACAGGATCTTTTTGTGAAAAAGGAAAGTGGGGGGGGGGGGAAACCCTCTCACCAACAATAGAAAGTCTCTTTGTTGCCTTTTGAAAGCCCATTTACTGTATTTGTTATCTGATTCATAGTTCTGACTTTTATTAATAAAAATGACATTTATTTCAAAATACATTGAGGCCAATCACCAAATTAATCATGCCGCTATATTCAAAGGATGTGGCCCTTATCTACTAGGGCTGAAGACAGAACCTGCCAGGGGGCAAGAACTGCCTTCTCTAATAATATCCTGCATTGATCACATCTAGTCTATGCTGGATAATGAAGAAGTGTTTTGAATATGTGTGAGAGGTGCGGTCATGTGGGCAAGAGCTGAAGCTACGATTGGGTGGGGCAGAATACTTTCATATCAAGGCAACTGTTGTCCTACCAGCTCTTTTTATTTCTTGCCCTCATTATGTCACAGGATCTTGTGGTCTTAACTGAGACTTCATGAGCATTTTGTAGAAAGACAAAAATCCACAAGGTACAAGAAGACTGGTTATGAGATGCAGGTAAATCATAATATGTTTAAAGGGCATTTGCCCTTCATTCAGATGAGTGACATTCAAAACAGCAAAATGTGTCATTTTAAAGAAATATACAGATAAGCACTGTCTATACTATTATGGCATAATAAATAAATAAATAAATAAATAAAGGGATCCAGGACTGGCCTTTTGCAAGAGGAAGGACTGTGCTCAAAGAAAGTCCCTCTGCCCAATTTTTGGCAGTTGTACTAAACTGCTGTAGTATATGTAAGAGTTACTATTACCAAAAGTACAATACTCATGTATAGTGGAATCAAGTAGTAGTAATAATGGCTAGCAATTGCTATTGCTATTAATAAGTAGTAGTAATAGCCAGCAGGACTGAAACTGAGAGCATTTTTACACGAGGCATTTATCATGCGTTTGTGATAGCTTACTCATGGAAGTTTGCAGGTCCTTTTCATGACATCGTCAACCTCTCTGCTATTTAAAAAATGGCTGAAAATGCAGTAACAATTAAGTCCTGCCAAAAAACACCATTAAAGAGGTGGTGTAATTCAAGAATCGGGGCTTATTTTATAAAGCTTGCAGTGCCATCTACTGGTTGTATAAATGTAACATATGGAACATGCCCACAAAGGAACTGGGGGAAACAAGGCGGGTGTGGGTGGGAGTGCGTATATTGTGTCCATTGTAAACCCACAAAGACTCCAGAAAATGAAGCCGCAGTAAGGCTGCAGAATTTTTCCTTAATGTAGAGAAGCCCTAAGAACTCAGGAAAGATTTTTTAAAAAACAATTTTTCCTAGTCTAGTTGCTCAAGGTGAATCCAAACATAAACAAGTTGCTATAGATGTTCCCTTTCTTCCATGTATGTGCATTTGTGTAAGGAGCATTTCAGGAAAAAAATGTGAAGGGACGTATTAATCCTGTCCAGCTGGTTCACAGTGGTCCCAGTTTGAATTGAGGCTTCACACATTTAATCTAGAATAAATTAAAAGATTATCCTCAACTACACACCATGCAATTAATGTAATGTGCAGTTTGACCCTGAGTAACAGTGCGGTAATAGATTTAATCCTTGTCCATGTGCTATTTAGGTACTAGTATATTGCTGAAATGGTGAAGAGTTGGATTGTTCACACACCTTCTCACCTTGGCCAAAATATTACAGTCCCTCCCTTGCCTCTTCAAATTTCCTATTGGCTAGGAGAAACTGCTGCAACATGTGCCCCAAAAGGTGAATGTAATCACTCCTGAGTTTTCTGTTTACACCACAACATTTCTCCATCAACTGGGAGGAAAATATCAGCTGACACTGAAATTGCAAAGTAAAGTGACAATATACTAGGAAGAAAGTTGAGGAGGTAAAATCTTTTAAGATGAGTGAACATAAATGTTAAGTACGTGCTAATAATAATCTCTTAGGAAAACACGCCATATAAGAAAACAGTTATTTCTGCTAACCCAAGTGTTCTCTTATTCATTAAAGGCTTGCTTTACTTCAGTACAAATATAATTAAGCTTACATAAAAAATATATTAGAATTTAGTAGCACAAATGATGTATATGCAAGTTAACTGATTATTGTGTCTATGAATATGTATTAGGATGAATTGCTAGTGCACAATTAGTATTTTCCCCCTAATAATATTTTCTTTTAACAGAGGGGGAAATAACTTTTTGTTGTTGTTTCAGAATCAAACTAGAGGTTCCTTTAAAATGTGTTTGTTAGTTTCATATTAATGTCCAAAGCCAATTTTCCAGAAAAGGATTGATGCTAATTTATGGATTGTTTAGGAGTATCAATTTCAGACAAACTAAGAGTAAATGACTTTTTTTTAACTAGCTCTAGCTAAATGGTTATATTCAGATTCAACCTTATGATTACAAACTGATGAAGAAGAGGAGGTGAGTTGAATGAAAATATACTCAAATCCAAGAGGGACAAAGCATCTTGGCAGGCCAGTGGAGAGCCTTGTTAGCAGTTGATTTCGTCTTGTTCACATTTGCTTTTTATGGTACTACAGGAATTGCCACCTGCAAATATTTTCTGTGTTTGAACAAGTATGTACGGCCCGCCATTGTAAGTCTTGTCTTTTATTTCAAGAGACTTAATGCAAACCTCTTATTCCGCTGAAATCAACCAACAGATTATCAGCATTTGTCTGAAAACTAACACATTATCAGCAACATCCTATTCAACACTAGCGCAAAAGTAGATTAAGTTGCACTAGCATAAGCACAATGCTGGAAAAACCTGTCGCGCCAGCAAAAGCTATAGCTGTTGTGTCACGGGTCGCTTATTCTAACACAATGTAATTTATGTTAGTGGTAGTGTTGAATAGGATACTGTCTCTCATACATTAGAAAAGTGATTTATCTTTACCTTATTGTACAGCATATCTGGTCAAGATCATATAAAAAATAAAAAGAAGAAGAATGGGAGAATTAAGCACATTTAAAATTATACAAAATCAATTATTGATTGTTTAAACTAAGAGCATCTCTACAGGATGCAAAAATCCAGCACCTTTACCAGGGCTTCATCTTCCTGGAGTCTTTGTGGGATTACAATTGGCACAATACACATGCTTACCCCCTTTTGGGGCAGGGCATTTCTTTTGTGGGCAAGCTCCATATGCTTCGTTTATACAGCTGCAATGTTGCGTGATTCCAGAAATACACCATCTCTTTCATAGCAGTTTATATTTATTACTGCACTTTTGGCAATTCGTTAAAAAAAAAAGCAGAATAAAGGTGGAATAAAACTCAAAAATGACAGGAAAGTCTCTGGAGATTGACAACATCATGAAAGGGACCCCAAACTTCCATGAGTGACTAACCATGAGTACACGATAAAAAACCTATTGTGAGGAGGGCCTAAGTTTCTTATACTGCACCCAACCATTAATTTTATTGAAATAATAAAATATTTGGCAATCTTCACACAATGTGAGTGATAGTAGAATTTATCAGTGTTATATCTTCTGTGGTATCTTCTGTGGTATTATATCTTTCTGTGGTATCAATCAACTCTTTGTGATAGTAGAGAGTATTGTATGTTCTACTACTGTAATGGTGATATAATGGCATTGCAGGCATCTTTTGCCACATATGTACGTCAATAGTTCTTCCCTGAATCCATTTCACGCCAGGATTACAGTGAAGAAGCCAGAAGCAGCACACATTTCTGAAAGCCCCTCTTCTTTTCCTAGTCTTCTTCGTGGACCAAAAGAGAAAGAAAGAAAGAAAAAGGAAAAAAGGTAACATATAGTAAAACAACAAAAACAACAGTGTGTTAGATCAACCAGATTAATTATGTGTGCAGTGTTTGTTTGTGAACTGTTCCCTAAGGTCCTTAGCTGGACTGAGTGGATATACCTTATTGCAGCTAAAAAATATTCTAATTTGAGGAAAATTACAGGCAAAAGAAGAACAGAGGCTTGTGTTCTTCTATGTTTGAATTGTTAATGGTCATTGTGGGGTGAATGGTCATTTTTCATTTCATGAATTACTATGCAATTTGGTTTACTGCGAGTATAATCTGTATTTAGTGAAAATCCAGTGCTAATGCCATTGCTGTGAATTAAAAGGAAGATGAATGGAATTTTATTTACATCCTTGTAAATATTAGGGTCCTTTAATTGAAAAAATGTAAATTTGAGCCTTGTATAGTGTTTGTCCTTTTAATATATCTTACATTTTTAAAAAGGAAATAAAGTCACTTTATAAACACACACACACACACACACACACACACACACACACACTACAGATATATTAATCACTGGGGCGGGGAAGGGAAATGTAACCAAGGGGCAATCTTCACGGCGCTGAGTTGGTGCTGGATTCCCCCAAAACTCCATGCTTTCGCTCCTGCGGGTTTCCGCTATATGATCCCTGTGACGTGCAGGGCTTATGGTGGTCATCCACCTCCTCCCCCATCCTTCCCTGTGTCTAGGGCAAGAAGAAGGATGAGGTGGCAACAGCAGCAGGTAAGGGGAAGATCACTCCTGATCTGTTGGCTTCACCATGTATGTTGAGGTCCCCTAGCATGGCAAGCCAGAAGGACTCTAGCACCACTCCCAAGACCATCCCAGCTAACTCAAGAAGGTAGACTCTTGGGCAGCTGAATCCCAAATGGGACATCTGGGTAGGAGGATAGAACCATAATAGACCACTGTAATTCTTCCCTGTCTCCCAGGATTTGCCTGCTGGTACATGGAGAATCCAGGTGGACAAAGCCCTGTAGTCTCTTCCAAGTAGGTTGTCATGATACAAGCCAGGTCAGTATGCTCGGGTTCACATCCTGGATGTTTGTTATTTCTCCATTCACTGATCTAACATTTAGCCGCAGTATCTTCAACCCAAGGAGATTGTCAACAAGGCCACTCAGGCTCCCTAAATTGAGAGAGAGTCGAGGTGGAGTCTACACCCTCTTGCACTCCCTTCTTCTATAATCACCTGGGTGCCTCCCTCTGCCACCTAGCTCTCTATCCTTTATTGTTATAACAGTTATTTGCTGCTTCCCTCCATTGGCTGTCCCTTTTCAAAACATGTATCTCCTGCCAGCAGGCAACAGCCCCACAACTGTATCAGATGTCTTTTAAAAACTAAATAATCATGACCTTTTCTACATAAAGTATTTATTGTGAGCTTATCATTCCCCACTCATGGTTGTTTACAGGTTCTTTAGACAATGTCGTCACCCTCCAGTTTTGCTTCTGTGTCTAATGTGCACTTTCAGGGTTGTTGTTTTTTAGAGCAGAGAAAATGCAGTATTTATTTCTTAAAGTGAAAGCAAATGGTTTCCTCCCTTGTATATCTGCATTATTCTGCTATACCACAGTGCCACCTGGAGGGTATATAAGGGAAAAGCAGGAAAGGAAATGTTCCTCAAATAATGCTTGTATTTCAGTTCTGCCATGAAACTGAAAGTAGATGCAGTGGATTAACAGCCCAATGTAGAAAAGTCAAAAAACTTCTATCTTCTCTGTCTGTCAAGTAGGGTAGTTGTCACTCTTATTCAGTCCCAAAGTTGCTCCCCCAAGGGGCAATTTGCCTTGATGTTGCCCTTTTGGTGGTGAACCCCTGGTGGAGGGCCCACGTCTAGGAGAGCTTTTTTTATATATATATCAGGTACTTTTTATTCATGATATAACCAAGAAGCAATACAGTTATTTAAGGCAGGTAATTTTTCCACTGTATTATGAATACCAAAATAACATTCAAAATAAGTTTTCAATCAGCATTCATGAAGGCCAATTATTTATACTCATAACAGCTTTGAGTTTGGCATAATTTTTGTTATTAAAAGCACTACAGAATGGAGGTGTGTGGCATTTTGGAAGACGGATGTTTCTTTGCATTGAAATGAAAATTAACCCTGTTTTGGAACCCTGTCCTTTTCCATGTCCTGAAATGCTGACTGAAATTAATGCCTTCCCTACATACAGGCATATTTGGGGGATGGGTTTTGTCCATAACTCTTCAAAATATCCTGTTTCCTTTTGGAGAAGGTCTTTAATAGAATCACTGAAAAGATGGAGTCCCTGTTCAATTGCCCACCTCTTGGAATCACTCATGCTGTATCATGGCAGACATCATCATTAGTGAGTAAAGTCCTTTCCTTTGTTTGTTTCTACTGCAACACTTCCGTTGCCAGTGCAGCCATTAATCTGGCTGCAAGATGAATTCTGTTCATTTCCATCACTTCTACAATGAGGAGACAAACATTATCTTACTTTAAAATGGCAGGACTAATGAACTACTGCAGAAAACAAGCCAAGGACAAAACGGAAGAGACATTGCTGTGTAAATTGGAAAGCAAATATTTACCCAGAGAGCTTCGGCTATTGGGCAGTATAAAAATGTAATAAAGAAATAAAGAAATAAATAAAAGATACCTTGGAAAGTAGTACGTTCATAGGAGTTGTGGCTATAATTGAAAACAACAGCATTTGTTACCATGTCTAAAGGCCTCTGACCTGAAAATATGCGTAATTAAAAAGCATAACATAAAATAATATCATGAACCAAAATATAATAACATGTTTTTAAAAATTAAAACTACACTGATCAACATCCTATGCAGCAGGGCAAGTTAGCCTAAAAAGATATCTTACCCTGAGCATCTTTACATTAATAGGAAATTGTGTTGCTTACCCAGGGTATTTGTTCATTACATGAATAGATGGGGTGACCACATGGTTTGAATGGAATACTTCCCCTCTAAGAGTGCTCTGTTCACTTCCATTGGGATAGCGCCATCTAGTGGTGGAAGATTCTTATTTTTTTCAGATGTTACCACTTTAAAAGTAGTTCCTTTCATGTCAGAATTTCCAACAGATGCCACAGGAGACATCCTGGTCATCCACGATGTAGTTTAAAAGACCCATAAACTTTCGTGAGAGGCCAATCATGAACATGCAATAAATCACATGTTCCCTGAACATGGTTGAATACTGGGTTATAAACTATGGCCATGTACACACTTTAGATTTGTCAATTTTATATTACTTTAGTTATCATGGCCTTCCCCCAAAGAATTCAGGGGATTGTAAATCAGTGAGGATGCTGTGACTTCTGTTAGAGCTTCTTAGCCTGCCTCACAGAAATACAGTTCCCAGGGACAAAATAGAGCATTAGAGCGAACAACTGTTAAACCAATTTAAGTCTGTAGTGTAGATATGGCCTATGTGACTTCAGCCCAAGGCATTATATATTCTTCCTGTTACCCATCTGAATTTCTGCCTCCTGACACATATAACGTTGTGAGGTAATGCTGAAGAATAGATTCTGCAGCCAAATTCTACAGTCCTAATTTGATAGTGGACATGATAGTTTGGGGGCATTTCTGTGAAATCTACAATGAGAAAATGTAGGTTTTTCACCTGAGGGACGTGGAGGGCTGTGTGCTGTGTCCAAGTGAATAACTCTACGTGAGGAGAAAATGAAATGACTCACTCTATAGCAGTAAGCTACACAAATAATTTAATGGGTACTTTTAAGGAAATGGTGGTCTTTTATTCTAATACCAACCCTACAGAGGTAGGTAATGCAGTCTTCATTGCTAACATTAAAAACAAAACAAAATAACAACTGCAGAACGTAAGTCTATTGTTTCATATCTATTCTTGCAAAGATGTTCATGCTGAGTTTCAGTTTCTAGGAATTCAAGCCAATTGTAGCTATGTGGTTTCTCTTCTATCCACCCTGTCTGTGGAAGTTCTCTCCCCTTGTGAAAGGCATGGTACATAATCTCAAGCCCGGCAGCCAAATCTGGCTCTCCAGGGGTTTCCCAGAAGGCCTCACTCTCTTCCCTTCCTTTGCCCCCAACTACTTTCCTCCAACCACCATCGTTTTTGTGTTTTCCTGGCTTTTGTGCAGGTTTTTCCACATTCTAAAAGGTTGAAATGCCTCTCCTAATTCTTAGTTGCTGTCAGTAAGAGCTTTAAGCTAAAATATGCTGGTATTTTGGGGTGTGTATTTTTTTGGCCCTGATTCTTTTGCCACCACTGGAATAAACAATAAGTCTAGTTCCACTTCTAGCAATAGACAAACCCTTCTTTTAAGGCGTGCATGCAAAGAGTCGATCATTGTGTCAAAGGTGCACTAAAATGAACCATTTCACGAAGAAGTCCCATTCTGCATGTATATCCAATCTTTCGCATGTGTCAGTAAGAATCGTTGCTCTTTCAATCTTCTGTCTCTCACGGTTCCTTGAGATTGTCAGGTACAAAGTGAGCTGAAGCCAACTCTGCTATCCACTGTGGCTTATCCTAGAGTCCAGTTCATAATCCTTTTTTGGATATCAGAGGGGATGACAGCTTGTACACTCGTTTTCTCCCATTTCTTTTTTCAAGTGGAAAATGGGGCTCCAGAAACAGCACTGAAGTTGGAAGTGGGAACTCTAGATTCAATTGTCTATTAAGGCGAGTGATTCACTGTGTGCCAAGTATGAGTTCAATAGGCCTTACTACTACGTATGTATAATAGAATTGAAGCCTTAAACTTTTATTAATTGAGTCCACCCCCTCCATTTTTTCCCTAAATGCCATAAAACAATGAAAGCTAGTTGAGCAGGCTCTACCTATATTTTGTGCTTGCACTTATGGATATAAATAGAACAAATATCCTTTGGTTTCTTGTCCATAATGAAACGTGGAGATTCACAGTATGCTGTGGATGAGCCTTGAGACTTCATTATCTTAATGTTTGTTTGTTTGTTTCCAATCAGATTTTATCTGCATTCTCAGATGGGTCCTTGCAATCAGCCTGCTACTTTTATTTGTTTATTTATTACATTTTTATACCGCCCAATAGCTGAAGCTCTCTCTTCCACTTCTCCCTGTCGCCTCAGCCAGACTTCTTGCCTGCCATCTATCAGGAGCTTACTGAGTGTTGCTGCTGCTTTTCCCTAAGCCATGTTTGCATTGAGCACACAAACTTAAATATGGATGAGCTTGGATGGCTTCCAATTTGTCTTTTTCCTTGCACAATTATATGCTTGTCATAAACACTTTCCAGAGGATAGCCATGCTGAAATATTTAAGAGGCAGATTCATCTTTCTAGGCGCACTGATTAAAAGTGCTTAACTCCTTAATACTTCCTGCTGCTTACTTAGGGACAAACATTTTTATTTACAGGGTATATTTGCAATGCCTTTTGCGGGTTGGTGAAGAAAGAGACAATAAAAACAGAAATTGCAAATCAGCAATGTTTGTATTCTTTTGCAGTTACAGGATGCCTCTCCTGGTAGCGTTAGCAAAAAAAAAATGAAAACAAAAATGTGCCGTCAAGAATAGTTTGCATAGTGATGAATACAGTTGGTGTTGCCAGGAGTCTTAAAGTGAGCTACCCCACTCCCTCCCAGCATTTTTCTACTATGTGGCTTACAGTTCAGAGGCTGGTACATCTTGACGCTCAACACAAGAAAGCACATTTTTAGGATACAGGACAGTAGCATTCCTGGGTTCCACTGCAGCTTGAACAATAAATATCTGGTGAACACCCTCATGATATCATGTATCTGAACAGACGCCATTGTATAACTTGGGATTCCTGGAGTCTTAAATTAAATATATATTATGATCAAGCTATCATGGATTCTGCAGTTTGTATAAACTGCAGGATTTGATTGTAATTCAAATTCCAGTAGCAAGTGCTTACAGTTACAGCTGCCTTTCCCAACCTGATGGCCTACAGATGTGTTAGACTGCAACTCCCATCATTCCATCCCATCTTCAGTGGTTATGCTGGCTGGGAATGATGGGAGTTGCAGTCCAACACATTGAGAAAACATCAGTTTGGGGAAGACTGGGCTATAGTATGGGTATGAAGACAAGGAATTAATATCAGTGCAATCACATTGGCCCCATTCAGACAACACGCTAAACTATGCTGCTTAACCACAATGCATTCCGTTAACCATTTTGTGGCTAAGCAGCATAGTTTAGCGTGTTGTCTGAAAGGGGCCAGTGTATCCTTTGGCTGCTCAGGCAAGTTCTGGAGGTGAGCACAAACCAGGGGGACTTTTGTCCTTCTGTACTCACCCCAGGATCTTTTCCTGCATCTGTTCTACCACTTTATTCTTTCAGATCAACTACAAAAGTTGCCAAATATAGAAGTTTAGAGCATGATGCTCTTTTAGCAACAACCAATATATACATTAAATTTTTACAGTAAAGTATTGGCAATTTCATTAAAATTGGGTTCTGTTGATTGCTGCTTAATTATATCCTTTTCCATTTGTTTTTACTTGTTCAATTTCTTCCACTTTTAATGTTTTTTAATGTATAAGGTACACACACCTCATAGAAATGTGGTCTTTATGTTTTATAAATATATAATTTCTTTTATTTGCATATTCTATTTGCAGAATGTAAGGCTTCCGTTTACAAAATCTGGGATCTTTCCCTCATGTCAGTGTGGGTAGAATTGATTGGTCTTTTGTATATCACTGTAATATGGCCTTTTCATTACTTTGGAGTTGAAGAAGAGTACTTAATGGACTCATTCTCTAGTTGGCAATCCTATGAATGCAAAAGCTAACCAATTATTTGTGACTCCAATCTTATGTGGTGTTCAGTTCAAAGGCATCATGGATCATCTGATTTTGTAGCTGCTGTACTTTGTACTGTTTTGGCTTACCACATCTAATTAGTATCTCACCTGACACTCTGTTCCCCCATTATCTTCCATATGAAAGGCTCCCCCCCCCCACCGCCCCATCTCTTGTGCTCTTTGTATTGTGGGTTGTATGAATAGGTTTATCTACTAGACAATGGAAGTGACATTTGTTATTACTTTGATGGGAGATAGACATGTATTCCTACTTGCTATACCAATTTATACCACAAGATAACAGTTTGTAGTAGTAGTAGTAGTAGAAGAAGAAGACGAAGAAGAGAGCACTAGGTTTAGATTGACCTGTACTGTTCTTGTAGCCTTCTGCTACCCCACTCAGTGTACTGGCTGAAATAAATAACTAAACTCTTCAATCCAAGCAATTTGTTCTTTGCCTTGCACAAAAATGTATATTTAAAACAACCACCGCTTTGCTTCACAATGCATAAAGGTTCTTTTAGGTTTATATTTCCCATGTGGTAGCGTACTCATAATAGATTTTACATAAAATCTCTATAACGACAGTACTAATTCACATATACAGTGATAAATACCTCTGAAAATATATGGAATTATTAGGGGTGTGTGATTATGTTTCTACCACTGGCAGCATATATACCTTGTGCTGGATATCTCACCATGTGTTCCTTTCTGAATTTCCTAATGAATGTGAAGTGTTACGTTACAAAATATATGACTGCTAATACTTTTCTCTCAGCCATCCTAAAAGAAGGCATGTTAGGAAAGCTTCTCCATGGCAACCAACTCCTGCAACCTCAAGGAGTGATTTTGTAAAACTTCTCAGTTCACTATGGTTAAGACCAATCAGAGGATGAAGGTTGGTGAATAAGATGGTGATTTGTTAAAGGGTGATGAGGAAACAATTCTCCAGCAAATGAAGTTGTAGAACCAAGGTAAATGATGAGGAAGTGGTGTCAGGATTGAGGCCTCCGCAAGGCATTATGCAAAAGAAGCCCATTCAAGTCAAGGTAATGAAATCCTCAGTATCAATTGCAAGAAATGTTTTGATGAAATCTTTAGTTAAGGGTTAGCTGAAGAAGGACAACCAGAGGATAGACTAAGAAACAAAAAGCAAGGATCCAAGAAGGATTTGATTCCTGAATTAAGGCCCTCAGAAGAGCCAGTACATAGGTCAGTCTTTCCCAATTTTGGGTTCTCCAGATGTGTGAGACTACAACTCCCAGCACGCCCCAGCCAGCTAATTTAGGCACTAATCTCAGGGAGTTGTTGTGCTACCAACTGCTCAGCTTTAGTTGCGGGTTCAAATGTAGGCACCTGATCTCACAATTTCACCTGGGATCTATATGACGTTGAACTTGTTTGTAGTTAGATACTGAAAGTGTTGTTCTTTTGTATGCAGAGGGTTTGTATGGTTGTTTCAGGTACTTTGACTGGGGTGATGGCTTTGTCACTGGTACTCATTCTCACTTCAGAATCATTATCTCCACAGTTGCCCATGTCCTGGAGGTCAGGTCAGGTCAGGTCAGGAAGTTTGAGAGTTGGGATCCAGGAAACCTTGCTCTTCTTTCACCCTGAAGCTACAGAATTGATATGGAGTGTGTGTGTGTATGTGTGTGTAAATCATATTGGACTTCAGGACTGTCATCTGTAGCCATCACCTTGGGAATCTTCAAAGCTGAATCATGATTCACTGATTTGGCCTAACTAAGAGGTCTTTAGTTTGCTGCTTTAAGGATCCTCCCATCTCTGACTTGGGCTCTAAGTAGGTCTTAACTTCTTTAGGAGAGCAGGAAGTTAAATGGAACAGAATTCATGACAATTGATGACAGGAAGGAATGACACTGAGTTGTAAAACTAGGAGTAACCAGTAGGATGTTTCCTGTTAAGTGTTTGTTCAGTATGTGCTCAGTTGTGTTCAGAATGTGCCTCTAACTAATTAAAAACATATCTCACTTTTCAGACAAATATTTATTCTCAAAGTGGCGTACAAAGCAACCTGTCCTCAAAACATACAAACTAAAAAGACAACGCACAAGGGAAGGGGAGTGGAGGCAAGGCGTAGAGGAAGATATTCAGTTTGACAATTCCAGAACAAAGTGGTGAATTGCTGCCCTACAACTAGGGCAAGAGTGGTCTTTCCTCACTGATGTTCTTGTCTGGATAGAAGTGGTGCAACCACCTGGTGGTTTTTAATCCTCTGGCGAGTGGCAGAACTGCCCCACTCATGTCTGCAGTCTCAGAGCAACTTTCTAATATCAAAACAGTAGCTGAGTTTCTTTTCTGCTTGATATCTTTGGTGTTTTCTGTTTCCTCTAAATACCCATTATATAGCCCTCTTACACAATAAAGAAGTAGAACACTGCAGTTGATCAGGAGCCAAATAAAAATAGACCACTAAGAGAAGGATTCTAGTACCATGGACAGTTCCTCAGTGGAGAAGAATTGGTTTCTTTCCATTTAGAAATTTCTCTCTTCTTCAGTTGAATCTGATGGCTCCTGAGAGGTGGATATATGCCCAAGTGCTGTGGCCAATCAAACCTTCCTGGTATAAGCTCCCAAGTGTTTAAAGAAGTGCTTCTGACTGTCACGAGTGTATTGCAGGAAACACATGTATCCCAGCTTCCCATTAAAATTTGAAGGAGCTTTTAAAGGTGTAATAAACCGAAGAACAGGTAGGTAGAAAATGAGCAAGCCATTGTATACAACACCTTGAAAGAATGGATATGATTTAAATTTTGTTTCAGCTGGTGAGTTTTCCAGCCAAAAAAATTTTTTTTTGAAAGATTGCCAGCCAAAAAAATAAAAAATAAATAAATCCCCTTGAAGAACAAATTCTTTCATAATGGAAATCTGAAAAGTTATTATGCTCTTTTTTTTAGGTGGGATTCTCAAGAGAACCTAGAAAAGCACTGCAGTATCACTCTATTGACTCCAGTATATTTGCTGACTAAAGTGCTTTCAAGGAAAGTAGCATTCGCAATTGACCTCTAAGCAAGGCCATAACCATACTTGTCTTTTGAGCTAGATGCCTTCATTAGCATGAAGTCAGGAAGAAGCAGGACTATGTGCAAGTTGTGATGCCTCCCCCAGAGTCCTCATCATCAGAGGACAAAGGGGAAGGGGAAGCCCCAGCAGATCTGGGGAAGGAACTAGCAGCAATGTAGGACAAGATCCCTTACTTTCAGGCGCAGGCAAGACTTGGCTGAAACCCCTTGAACAAAGTCAGACAATGATGAAGGGGATCACGACGCTCCTCCAACCCCAGCTGAGCACAGGCTAATGAGAGTTAGGGATCAGCGTCAGCAGGCCAGAGCGCAGAAGCTACGGGGCTAATTGCCAGTACCTGGTGTCAGTAGTTGAAAGGTTCAGAGCAGCCCAGAGAAGATGCCAGAAACAATGTACTGATCCCAGTGTTTGGTCCATCCAGCTCTCTGTGTGTTTAGACTCTCTGGTGAACCTTGACCCCTTGGACTGTGACCCCAACTCTGCCTGCATCTAAGCCATACTCTGTGACTGTGTGATTCAATTCTGTTGGCGTCCCAGGTAACTGAGAAATTCCAGCTGCCGTTTTTCTGGCTCAGCCTCCCCCTTTATAAGGACAGTCATAAATTCTCCAATCTTAGCTGGGAAACGCTGACACAAGTAGGCAAACAGAAATTTCAGCCCTGTGGAGAAATCTGTGACCATTAAGTCCCTTGAATGAAAATTCCTCTTTGCCGGAAACAAGGGCAAAAGTGTTTGTGCTGATACAGGCAGGACCTTGAAAGAGGCCAAAAATGTCTATTAGAATTAGAGAAAATGGTTGAATTTTTGCCTATGACAAGTGGAAGGGAAATCACTTTTGTTTAGGAGTCAAAAAAATCTTGAGTCTCAAATAAAATGTGAGTACTGAAAAACTTGCTTACATGATTCATTTTCTGGCACCAGAAGGCAGATTGGCAGTAAATCCTAGTTTGACCTTCAATCATCGTAGGGCTAGAGTGAACAATTCCTTTGTAAAGATAACCATGGAGATAAATGTGATCACAGGTCCTCTGCTGGTATAGTGCCAAAACTGGAACAAAATGCCCAAGAAATGGCCTGAACCTATGACAGGCTTAGAAGATTCTCTATACAAGCCCCAATTTTGGCTTGATGGCATAATGTGTGCCCCAGTGCTAGGATTCATACAATTCTAGTCCCAGGGCAGAAGTAGCATTTTTTGACAGGATAAACAATGGTCTCTTATGTACCAACATTAGGCCTCGGAGAGGAACTTTGAGAGAATGTGTTGATGTGATACTATGGCCATTTGTGGATGTAACACTAACCCATAGTTTAGTGCTATATCACCTAGCTTCAAGCTTGTGCAATCGCCTCCTCCCCCTTTTCTGGTGTAGCTGCAAAGGGGAGATTAGAAGCACCTGCTTCCAGTTTCAGCTAACCATAATTCAGCATTTTGTCCAAACCAGAACAAACTGTGGCTAATTTAAACAATAGTTGGTCCAAACAAGCCAAGATTAAACCATGGCTTTGGATCCTGGTTTATTTAGATAACTTGTAGTTAAAACTAACTGCAGTGTACTGCCCAGTTCAGACAAAATGATAAACTGTGATTAGTAGAAAATGGAAGCTGGATGCTTCCAATTTCCTCTTCACGGCTATCTCAGAGAAGGAGACACATAATGATCTAACCTATGAATTAGTGTTATGTCCAAACCAGGCCTTGTACTAGGAGTTCTGGTGATACGTGTCTTTTGAATGGGGGAGGCTTAAGAGCAAGTGCATGGGATGGAATGTTTGGTGGAGAGAGAATAACATTGAAAGGTTGAGCATTTCTACTTGCCTTCCCCACTTCAAGCCTGATAAAGTCTGCTATCTGAAGATAAGTGCTGGAAGGGGTGCTTGGTGGAGAGAGACTGAGAGCATCATCACACAGGGGGAAATCGTGTTTGCTTACCGTCATCTTTCTGCCCACGCATTTGTCCCTCATTACTTCCTCTTTTGAAAGAACAAGTAAACAACCTGCACATGGCCCATACAATGGGCCATTTTGAACACACTGCTTCTCCTGCACACAGCAAGAGATGACAACTTCTGACTTTAAAAATAAGTCAGACTTACTGGGGTGTGTTTTTGTGGCACAAAGAAGGCTAGAAAGGGTGGGAGGTATGCAGGAGGCAAACAACATCATGAGAGGGACCCACAAAAGTCCGTGACTGCCCAGTAACAAACATGCAATAAAATGCTTGTCTGATGGAATTTATTGTGTTAAAACTTTCAGTGTATGTGGGCTTGAATGAGGACTGACAAGTTTTACCTCACCAGGTGAGAGATGGAGAAGGGATTCTGAGAGGAGACCTGGGTGATTGCTGGGAGGAAGGCCACCACAAGTGAGAGGTATGGCTACTAACCAGTGTTTTGTAGGCTAATTGTAGAGAATCCCATGTGGAATTGAGATTTATTTTTCCTTGTAGGGAGTGTCTCTTATATTTCTGCATTATGCTTGAATCTCTCTCCTGTTTAGGACTCAGCTATTAGATTAGGTTCATTTATTTGTACTGCATTGATATTTCCATTGTTTAATTATCTACCAACATTAAGGCTATTTCTAATTCTTTCTGTTATAGTCATTGAACATTGTCAGATTTACTGCTGTTTGATATGATGTTGAAAATTATGTTTACTGGTGTTCATTTATTATATCGTGAGCCATTTGGGGAACAATTTTGTGGGAAAGCAGCATACAAATAAATAAATAGATGATGGTGATGATGAATGGAATGGTGCTGCTAATAGGTTCCACCAGGCCAGGGTTGGGTACCTTGTGGCCTTCCAGATGTATTGCAACTCCTGTCATGCCTCACCATTGGCTATCCTGGCTAGGGCTAATGGGAGTTGTAGTCCAACACATTTAGGGAGCCCCAAATTAGGGGAAACTGCAATAGGCTAATATTTTTAATTACACTTTCTTACTGCCTGAAATACCTTGTGTATTGATTTGTATATGGAGTATCCAGCAAAAGGGTCTGGCTGGCTTGATGGAATCTGGAGCAGGAGCATTCAGTATAGTGACAAGCCCTTGAATATTCTTCTAACCCACTTTCAGAACAGTAACAGTAGCAGCAAGAAGACAAAAATTATTGTTAAAATTTACAGTAAAGTCCGGACTGAATCCATGTGGTTAGTGCACTACAGTACAAATCTGCAAAATTCAATATACAACACAGAAGCCAATTTAGTATATCTATGCATTATAAGCAGCTTCTGAAATTTCTTTCTGAAATAAATTTTGAGGAAATTAATGATATATACTGGGTCCCTCTTTGTATGATGATGATGATGATGATGATGACGGATTCTATCATTATTGCATATGGTTGGAAAACAATCCCTAGCTACTAAAAAGAATTATTGGGTTATGGTAATGAAGTTGAACAATCTTTCCACATCTTTGTGGAGCTATCATTCATACTCATTTGGACACCATCTTGAGACTTATTTTCTGTAGAGTTATTGGGGATATGATAGCACTTTTACAGAGCCATTAGGAGCATCCATTCAGAGCCCCAAAACTGCAGTTATGACAAAGAGGTAGGGTTTGGGGGTGGGTGGGTTGTACAGTAGTATATTATCCCACTCCTTGTTCGAAGCTGGGATGCTGAAAACTCATGGTGACAAATTTAGGTTGCAGGTGGGTTAGGTAGCAGATGGGGTGGGATATTTTGAAACAGATAAGCAGACAATAAGCAGTCTTGCCTTTACTGTTGCAGGACAATGGGGTGGAGTGGGCTCCTATAAAGAAAGGAACTGGCAAAATATATTCAACAGTCAGGTTAATCATTAAAAAAAAAAGTACAGATATTTTGTAGCTGACAGCCTAGTGACCTCCAACTGTGTTGGACGACAGCTCCCATCATCCCCAGCCAGCATGGCCATGTGGAAAGCTTCTTTAGGCAATTTTGGGATCTGCACTTGGAATAATAGCTGTCCCTGGATACAACCAACAATTCCCTTCTTCTGGAATAAGGTCTCCTCCCCTGAGTGGAAGAGAACCTTTGCATGCAATCCCTGAAGCTTTGCAAAATGCAAATGATGTTTTCAAGAATGTACATGGTACATTAGCCTTTGCATGATTAGCCTTTTCATTTTATGTTCTAAACCTCTATTTTATGTTTATTTTCACTTTTGGAGAAGCTATGCTTTATTAATGCCTCCAGACTTTAGATTTCCAATCCTCAAAGCAGTTGTGAAGAAGGGAATCTACCCCTTTTCTTAGAACTACTTTTGCATTGGTATTAAGTGTCCTTCCTATTAATTATACAAATGTAATCTCATTAAGGAAACAAGTGGGTCCTGCAACAAAATGTTGCAGTGTGAAATGCTCCTGCTCAGGATTCCATCAAGCCAGCCAGGCCGTTTTGCTAGATACTCCATTCCATTCTCCTTTCCGGAGGGTATTCTGTTTTGTTTAGCCCTCCATCAGTCAGCAGTCCTCATTGCCCTGGGATTTTACCCCTCATTCTTTTTTCTGAAGTATTTTTTCTTCCCCTCACATTTTTTTCCTGAAGGGTTCTTGTACTTCTGCAAACCCTCCCCCATGCCTGCTGCTACCTTCTGCATGGATGGTGCTGTTTTGGCTGCATAGGGATCCAGACTTGGAGAATTAAATTCACTACTGGAAATCATAAGATCCCACTGTGATTGAAGAAAAACACCTTATAAGGATGGTGGAATTAGGCTAATCACCAGGAGTGGAAGTCAGAAAGGGTCGTTGGGTTTTGCTTTGTTTAGTAACAGGCACTTTGGCAAAGGTGCATGAAATGAGTGGAGCTCTCTATCAGAATGGCTTTTTGCATCGGATCATTTGGTCATGAATATACAGCAGCTTCGTTAGTGAGTGATCTGCAGGGGGGCGCAGGCTTCCTTTTATTAGCCCAAAGTGGAACGCTCTTTGATATGAAGCATCAAAGAGGAAGGTGGCAGATAAAAAGGATAGCAAACGAAGGGTTTTAAAACAAGAGGGAGAAAAATCCTTTCCATTCTATGGTGAGTCAGATTTCAAATGGATGATTGATAAAGGAGGCTCCGGTTAATCTATCTCCAGCCTTCTTCCTAGGCTCTCTTACTGAACGAGTGAAGCAGATTTTAATTTTCCACCCATGGTGTTCAGGGAAAGAATGTCTTGTTCCACTGACCTAGTGACATTTGAAACATCAATTTGTGTGTCATTTGAATATGGGTCTGGCTTGCAGGATCAGCAATTCCATCTAGACGATGAGAATTGAAAGGCTTTTCAAATATATATAGCGACTGATAATAACTGTCTATTTAAGCTAATGATTGTATGTGAAGAGCTGGAGCCGTTCAAATAGCATCCTTTGTTAACATTTCAAAATGAAAACTAGCTCTTTTTCTGTGTGTAAAGTCAGCTGCCTATCAGACTGGGAACATATGGCATTTTGGGAGAAAATGAGTATGTTGAATATGTGGCCAGCAGCCATTGTCAGGTTCATTTTAGACTAATGCTAATGCTAATTGGGAGCCCTCTAGACACTGACTGTACCACTTCTAAGTTCTGTACAATTCCAAGGACACATAGGAAGCTATGAAGAAGCTAAATGATAGAAGCAATGGCATTACTGGAATATAGTTATCTGCTCCTCAAGTAGCTTTCCAGTTTAAAAAAAGAGAGAGAGAGAAATGAGGCCTTGGAACTGGAAGGACTGTGTCCAGGGGCCGATCTACACCAAGCAGGATATAACACTTTTAAAACGGTATGAAAACAGTATATGCAATGTGTCCTGGGCCTGAACAGTTGTCATAACCCTTATAAACCGTTATAAGCAGTAGTGTAGATCCTGCCCCGACCAGCTAGTTTTTGTCCAATGGATTCTATTACATACCAGTATATACACATCTTTATATAGCTGCTCACATACTGGTTTCTTGTAACTGGGTTGCTCCCTCTGATGTACACACTTAAAAAAATGTTTTGCTACTGCTTAGGTTTGTACAGTTGCATTTTCCCACAATCTTTCCTTGTTACCGTCCCCTCTCTATTCTTTGTTACCCTTGCATCTTCCTTTCCTCCCCTCCCTTTGCTGAACTACTGACATTTAGGCTGTAAACTCTTTGGGGTGTGTCTCTCTGTGTGTGCTAATGTTACTCTATAAAGCTCTAGAGTATACACCCTAGCAGACTATGATGTATTACTGTTTATTGCTAATTATAAATGATGTAAGTATTTCTAATGTTTTAATGATTATTGCTATTTAGGATGTAAGTGCTGTTTGGACTTCAAATAGAATATTGGTACGTGGTTAATTCTGTTGGGAGGGGGAGTGAGTGAATAGAATGTGAAGTGAATGCTGATTGGCTGGTGGTTCAAAGGTTTGGATTGGCAGTTAGCAGTGAAAAGGAGGAGTTAGGGGAAGAGCAGTTGAGAGTTGTGTGTGGAGACAGGAAGTGAGAATCTGGGGTTTATTTACTTATTTATTTATTACATTTCTATACTGCCCAATAGCCAGAGCTCTCTGGGCAGTTCACAAAAATTAAAAACATTCAAAGTATAGAACAACAATATAAAACCTTAACATAAAATACAATATAGAATACAATATACAATTTGTCTGTGAAAGGGTCTAGAACAGAGTAGGAACAACATCTTTTATTATTTTGGGAACAGAGTGAAGGGTAGGAGATAGTGTAGGTTAGTGGGTAGCATAGGCAGGATAACAAGCAAGTAGTGTGACAAATGAAACCACAAGCTTTGTAAACTGCATAAACTTACTTATTGTTAAATAAACGTTATTCTGTTTCATAAACTGGATTGGAATCTTAAAGTACCTGAGGTAAGGTACAGTGTTATATGGTGGCAGCGGTGAAGGAAAAGGGTGGATAGAGAGTGCTGGGCTAGTTGCTGTGAGGCCAAAAAGGCTCAGTGAGTCACAGAATCAGTGAGCAGCATTCTGATGACTTCTTCCATAGTTGGGATCCTTTTATTATAGAGAGAAATAAAGGAGACTCAAAGGGGACGTCATAACACAGACCTTTAAGATCTTTATAGGATGCCTTGCTGACTATTCTGCAACATCTTGAAAGCAGGGCTTTCTCAGTAGTGGTGCCCACCCTCCAGGACACCCTCCTGTGTCCGGTTTGGGAGGCAGAAAACATGCTGCGTTTGAAGTCATCCTGAAAACATATTTGTTTATGCAAGCTCTCCTTGGCTTGTTACTGATCATGATGATGATGCTTCACTTAGGGTTTCCTTTATTTCTTTTTATTTATTTATCTTTCTTGTAGTAACTGTTTATTAACAGTGAGTTACATCCAGATTTACGCTGGATCAACTGCACCACCGGAAGTGGATCTCCTGCTCCCTCCCTCTCACAGCATCACCTCCAGCCTCCTAAAAATGCTACACAGCTGAATGGGGTGAGCTGTGGGGGAAAAACCCAAAACAGGGCAGGGTGACCTTCTATAAGTGGGGCCTTTCCTCTCATGGAAGGTCCCTCCATTTCACAGAAGGCAGATTCTGAATCCAACCCAGTGTATTTTAAGAGTGTTTTCTAATATTTTTGTATGTAAACCACTTAGAGAGTTTATTAGCTTAAGTGGTATACAAGTATGATAGATGAATGGATGTTGTAATATAATCAATAGCCATTACAATGCTAAATCAGCTCCATGAGCAAGAAGAACCATCCAGCTATTATGGGGGGCGGGAAGCCTTTATGTACTCTGAGCAGGGTATGATGAGCAAGTTCATAAAGCACCTTGCATGGGAACACCAAGATATAAGGCAATAAGCAACTAAATGGCAATGGTTGTAATGGGAGTGTGCCAGTCATAGAACCACAATCTAGTCCTTTGCCCTGCTCTGAAGAAGGAAATCCCAAACTTGACTATCCCTGACATACCTGTTTGCATGCAGCTTTAAAAGCTCCTGGTGATGAAGATTTCAAGCCTTGGGGCATATTGCTTCATAGCTGTAGCATATTGTGTCTATAGTCAGGAATAGAACCAGGTTTGAGTGGACTATGGACAAGGTAACTTATAGTGCCCCCTTAGCATGCCAGAGAGCCTTGTGTGGCGCAGAGTGGCAAGCAGCAGTTACTGCAGCCGAAACTCTCCCCACGGCCTGAGTTCGATCCCAGCAGAAGCTGGTTCTCAGGCAGCCAGCACAGGCCGACTCAGCCTTCCATCCTTCCGAGGTCGGTAAAATGAGTACCCAGCTAGCTGGGGGAAAGGAAACTGCAACTGGGGAAGGCAATGGCAAACCACCCCGCTACAAAGTCTGCCAAGAAAACGTCAGTAAAAGCAGGTGTCCCTCTAGGAGTCAGCAATGACTCAAGTGCTTGCACGAGAGGTTTCTTTCCTTTTTTTTTTTTAGCATCCCAGGCGATGGGTGACAGCATAGAAAATAATGTTGTTCCTGCTGCCCATCCCCAGATAATTTTAATGGCCCAGTGCTGTGAAGAGAAGTGCCAGGAAAAGTAGTTATATCCAACATTTCCATGATCCCTGATGCCTCTGGGCACCACCCCTGATATATAATACACTTGGGGGATTGGAGGCAGACACCAGTGGCATTGAGGATTGTGATAGTGGTGGCTGCAGCTGCCTCATCCAGCATTTGTCTTTACAGTAGCAAGCCATAATTATTTTTTAAAAAGGAAGGTTGACCCTCAGTTGTGGTTGACCTTCTGAGATCTGTGGGCCCTGGCATTTTCCCCACTATGCCAAGTGCTGACACCAGGTCTGCCTATAGCTATGTCGTGTCAGACATTTGCTCTCATATCCTTATTTGATCCTCCTCCTTCTGCTTCTATTTCCCTGCAGCTCTTAATTTTCAGAAACTAAGGGATCAAAAATGAGAAGTAGTAACTTACCTAGAAGAATCAGCAGGTCTTACCTAGAAGACTCAGGCAGAGGGGAGACTTGAACCCAGGTCTCTCAGTCCAATTCTGTCTTTCCTAATATGGCAAAGAATATACTGTTGTTTTTATGTTTTTAACTTTTGTATACTTTTAATGTTTACTGTTTTTAACTTTTGTAACCCGCCCAGAGAGCTTCGGCTATGGGGCGGTATATAAATGTAACAAATAAAATAAATAAATAAATAAATAATCAGGTATGAAAAGAGAGACTGGCTCTGGTGCTGTGTAGGCTAAAGAGTCTTTTATGGTATTGTCCAAAAATTAAGATTTTTATTCAAAAGGTTCAAAAAAGCTCGATGTTTCGGATGCCAAGATCCTTCATCAGGAGCAAACGTTGATACTCTTTCTGTGGAGCGTCTTTTTTGAAAGCTATGTTCTCTATAGAGCTGGTTCATATACCTAATTGACTTGATCACACATTCTGGCAATGAGCGTGTGAATTGACTCCATTAGCAAGGCCTCATTTCTTTACACTTGATTATTATGCTTTTAAGTATTTCTGGTTAGTCTGGATGACCTTTCAGGAGTCCATTACAGCCCAATGCCTCTAACTGTGAAGAGATTGAGGATCCCTTCCAACTCTGTAACTCTTGATTCTAAAGGCCAACCTTATTATGCTAATTAACAAACATTAGCTGAGCCCTCTGTTTTGTTGTTGTTGTTTTGTTGTTGTTTTTACTCTACTGTAAGTGCTTGTGGCTCTAATTCAAACTGGGATCACAGTGCACCAGGAGGGGCTTGCTTCCCAAATTCCTTCCCCCCTACGCTTTGCATGGAGGAGTTTTAAAAAAAGAAAAAAGTCTCCATTGGCATCAATGGAGCACTGCAATTTAGGTGAGCTGAAAACTCTGTCTGTGGATGATATCTGCAGTGGTTCATTCACACATGCAAGTTATCTCTTGATCTTGCATTCATAAAGCTGTGATGATGTGAGGTGGTACGGAAGTTCTGTTTGTGGCTGCTTCACACATGGATACGGTATTAATTACTTGATTGAGGCAACATGTGCAAATGAGCCTCACAAGCTTAAGTCGATGAGCGGGGGGAAATGGATACAGGTAAGCAGACAGTTAATTTTAATTGATTCCATAATTTCATTGGCTTTCCCTGTATGACCCTGTTCAGATGACGTGCCAAGCCATGGCGGTTAAGCATTTTGAGCTAAACATTATGGCTTAGTGTGTCTTGTGAACCATTCCGAACCATGGTGGCTACATAACCATGGTTTAAACATGCTCACTAACCATTTCCTGCAAAAGGGTTAGTAGCCTAACCACGGCTTAGTGTGTGTTGTCTGAGCAGGCCCAGTGCACAGCAAGTCACAGCATAGGCAAGTCTTCATGTGACTTGCCAAATGGAGAAGGTAATTTTCATCAGGATTTCTATAGTCAAAATAACTGTTAAGTGCAGCTGGCTTTTACTCACCTGAACTACAGATAGGGCCTCATCAGTGGTTCATTCCCATCTCTTGATTTCAATCTTTTATGCATTCTGTGCCAAAGTATACGTTACCTTTGTTGTGTAGTTCTGGCCTCAAGTGCTTTTTAAAAAACAAAAACAAATGCCAGAACTAAATCAGGACTCAAACATGTAGTCTCGATCCTGATCAGCTCCCCATTCCTGCAATTTAAGGAAAAATCAATTGAAACAAAGTTGGTAATTATTTTGTGGCTCATTCATGCAATCTGAGGAATGAAACATTGCACCTATTTTTCAGCAGCGCTACTTCTAAGCCAGATGTTCCCCATCTTACATATTGTATACACCCATCCACACAGACACCCACACCTTTTCTCTTAAAGACAATTCTATACTTTTCTTTGCTGCATTTCATTTTGCTGCCTTTTTCCAATTTAGCATTTTGTAATCATCAGATCCAACCACTGAAGAGAAACAAGAATCAATACACTCAAAACATTTCTAACAGGTTTAATAGAAGAATACAGCCTCTGGCATAATTGTGATGCTGTAATAAATTTTATGGTTAAGTGCTGCCATTATTAAGCAGTAAAACAGTGGTCACACTTTAATTAAGACAGAAATTTAAGGGGGGATTCTTAAAAGGACAGCCTCTTAAAATTCGTTGTGCCACACAGGGAAGAAGGATAGCCTCTATAAAACTAATCTTAGGAATGTCAGATATTGAAGTTGACTATTACCTAATATGAAATTGTGATATCATTCTGCAGAAAATAATTTATTTTTTCAGATAAGGCAATCACTTTTTCTAATCACTGCACTGACTGACTAAGCATACATGCATACTATACTGTATAAATCAGAACAGAGGACGATTTTTTTTGGTAAGAATGGCTCGGTAAATATATGGAACCTTTGTAATTTAAATGTATTTTACCCTGCCAATGGCAATTACTAAGGATAAAGATGGACAGACATACTAAACTGTGGTGAAAGTGAACTGAACACTGATACATCTCTTTTAGGGACACAGAATGTGTGTTTAAAGCATTTTCACCATGCTAAAGAATTCTGCCATCACCATTAGTCAGGGTATTAATTGGGATGCAGTCCTATGCTTTTATATACTTGAATTTATGGTCGGTTTGCCTAAATAAATAATCTGAAAACCTGGAGATCTGCTGCCAGTCAATAGAGACATGAGCTTTTCTACACAAAGCTGTTAATTGCTGTATTTACCTTCATTGCGGAATTGAAATCTGAACTCTGCACAAAGAAATTTTGGGTTCCTTCTTTTCCGCTACATAACCTCTAGGTGGTGCTGTGCTATAGCAGAATAGTGCAAGTACAGAAGTAGGAAAATACCTTTTTTTTTTTTTACTTTCAGAAATAATACCCTATTTTCCCACTCTAAAAAAACTGGGAAAGTGCTGTTTTTTAAAAAGCAAAACTCAAGAATCCATAAACAAGCATGGCTAAGAAATCACAAGTGCACAATAAATTTATTTATTTATTACATTTTTATACTGCCCAATACCTGAAGCTCTATACCTTGTGTAGAAAAGCTCAATACTGAATTGGTGGACCAACAGTCTTGACTTGCTATAAGATATAAAAGAAAGCATTCTTCACACAGTTCATAATTCACTTTTTGTTTTTTGTTTTTTTATTTTATTTTTAAATTGCTAAACATAAAAGTGCACCCCCCACCTCGGGATCTCATTTCTGTTTCCAAAAACTCATAGTTTCTTCTGTTGGTGGTTTCCCGCTTCCCTTAGAAAACACAAATACTAAGAACTTTTCCCATATTCCCTCAAAATTATTCTTTTTTGCTAAACCTCTTTTCATTTTAATATTACATGTCAATTTGTCATTAATAGCAATATCCCACACTTCTTTATACCATTCTTCAATACAATAATCTCCTTGTGTCTTCCAGTTCCTAGCTACGATTAACCTTGCAGCCGTCAGCAAATTCGTTATCAGTTCCTTGGTTTCTTTAGTACATTTAAGATCTTCTTGCAGTGAGAGTAATGCAATCCTTGGTGTGACCTCTATTTTCAATCCAACAATCTGCTCAATCTCAGTAAACACCATCTTCCACAACTTTTGCACAAATTTACAATCCGTTCCTTTTTCACCACAACCCCTCCAACAATCTGCTGAATGCTGTTTATCAATCTTGTTTAATCTGACCGGAGTTAGATACTACCTCCACAAGATTTTATAATAATTCTCCTTTATTCTTACTGACATATTTCTCAACACTCTCTGTTTCCATAGTCCTTCCCAACTCTGCTGTCCTATCTGTATCTTTAAATCTGTCTCCCAAACCAATTTTCCTACCCTATCCGACACTCACTTTTGGAATCTGGCTGCTTATGAGCTTCCCAGAGCCATCTGGCTGGTCACTGTTAGAAACATAACACTGGATGGAATGGATTTTTGAGATGATCTAGCTAAGGTGATTCTGGTGTTCATATGACACCACCCAAAGTGTTCAGCTATCAGGATTTGGCCCAGAAATTTTGAGTACTTGGGGTTGCCCTCAATTTGTATTTCCAAGACATATTCTAAGGCCACTGCCCAACCACACCTCACTGCATTAAATGGTGGTGCTCACTCTCAGTTGCTGCAAATCTAAGACTTAACTTGGAATTAAAATGTGTTGATTCCCAATAGTATTTTTAAACAATTATCCTGGCCTTGGCAAGAAGGTTCACCACATGACAACCACACATCAGCATTATGTACTCACCAATGCACCTCAGATTCAGGTGCATGTTCAGAAGCATGTTCAGATCATGTTCAGAAGCAGACTTCTGAATAGCTCTTTCCAAGGGTATATGCACTGGTCTCTACAGATACTCTACTTGCTACCACTACCCACCCCACATACACATTCATTATCCAATTATTTTTAATGCCTGAAAAGAGTTCATGGGGATCTCCTTTCTTTCTAGACCACTCAGATGCCATACACTTCAAGAGATATTGGGCATGTGGTTCTCCTTAAAGTAAAGGTGACAGCACCCACCCAAGGATGTGTGTGGTTCACTAATGTGGAATCAACATTTATAAAGCCAATCATGATCATTAATGTATTATTATTATTATTATTATTATTATTATTATTATTATTACTACTACTACTACTACTACATCACTTTCTCTCTCATGGTGGTTTTGACAGGCTTTGCCAAGTCATGCTGTCTTTTACAGATTCAGGAATTTCCTGACAATTGAGCATGTTTTAATTATGAATGCATTATTATTATTATCATTATTATAACATTATTATTATTATTATTATTATTAACATTAAAAACAATATGAAACATTTAAAAACGTAAAAAAACCACAATGGATAGTATACACAGAGACAACGTACATCTAAAACCAACTTTGAGCAATCAGCCAAAACGTAAAACAAATCTGGGATCGATTAGAAGTCATCAATACGCTGCCAAAGAGAAAAGTCTTTATCTGGCACTGAAAAGATAGCAATGTTGGCGGCAGGCAGGCCTTGTCAGGGAAATCATTCCATAAACGTGGGGCTACCACTGAGAAGGCTCTCTCCCTTGTTTCTGTCTTCCAAGCCTGAGAGTGTCTATGAGGGGTGTGGGGTGTGCCTGACACACGATGGGGAAGGAATTCAATCAGTCTGTGCAAACAAATTTGTAGACTGAAGCACAGGTCTATGATATTCTTTTTTGGAAGGTGGGGAGATCTGCATGCTGTGACTCTTTGTTGTGTTCTTTCTCCTACTAAATCCCCCAACCAGTTTTGCATTATGAATTATTGTGCTCAACTCATCCATTACTGCAATTAAAAGCTCTACATACACTTTGTTGGGCAATATGCTGTTATCTAGACTCAGGCAAAATCCCTTTTGTGAGCATAATTAGCACAGTGAATGCATTCTGTTCTCTATTCAGTCTTATTAAAGTTTGTGCACCCTCACCGGAGAGTGAAATATTGCTGGGAAAAGGCAGAGGAGCCATTTGTAAACAAGACACTTCAGAAACTTGCTAATTTCCTAGCCTTGCATTCATCCGACCACCTTCTTCAAAACTAGTTTGATGGGGTAGTTTATTTACAAAGAGTTGAGGCTATGCCATGGACCACCTTAACATTGCCGCTGCTTATGGTTTCATACTCCCTTATTTCTTGTATTTGTTTGCTTTAATAATATCATTGTAAATATATGTGTGTTACAACATTCTGTTGTGTGGGAGTCAGGGGAAAGCATTGGCTAAAAGCCGTGGATAGAGTGTGTTTTGTGGGAGAGAAATAAGCAAACAGTAGTCACGACTAGAACAAACAAATGATTATGATAACACTTGCATTATAAAGCTACACATTGGGAACCAACACTTGATACTCTGTGCTGATTCTTTCTTTCTTTTTTGTAATCTTCCTTTTTTTTTTTAACCACCCTTATTAATATTACATTTATCCTCCATTAATATGCTGTTGGAAGTCAGATTTGATTATGTGGAAATCTGATGAAATAGTACCTTTGTCGATGTTACACTGAAGCCAAATGAGATAACATTAACTTCAAAATTTAATTCCACTGAACCCTGCTATCGAGAACAGAAACATGGAAAAGAAAATGCATTAATTAGGCAGTACGCGTAGCGGATTGATGCTCTACTAAGTAGTGTAAAGGGCATGTCTCGTTTCCACTGTTTTCAAACAAAAGAGTGTGGCAGACATTCCATGCTTCATTGGGCAGAGTGAAGAAATAAGACTTGTTTAACAAGAAAATCATAAGCTTGGCCATCTTGCCAGTAACGTCTTGATACAAAACTCCGGGAGTGCCGAATGTGGCACTATCTATGCTCACAGTAATAACCTATCATTACATGCCAGGGATCTCTCAAACGTTTCATTAAGGTCTTATTGTTCCAGGGAACCTTGTTGTTGTTTTCCTATAAATACAAAAAATATAATAGTAGGTGGCTTCGCTGGGTCTTTCATCTTTAGTCATTGAGCCAAGCAGAATCTGTGTATTCATTCACTGCCTACCTGCACAGCAGATGAGGGAGAATTTGGGGCTATGCAGTGCATTATGCGTTCCACATGAAGGATGCAGGGCTACCCTGATATACAGAAATCTTAGTGATGAGCCAACTCCTCTCCCCCCACTTTTCATTGGTGATTGGTATACTCTTCCAGAGCTTCCTCCAAGAGCTCTTCCTGGATCATCATCATCATCATCGTGCAGGTTTCTACGATGTTTTCTTCAGCTAGGCAAACATCCAACTGGTAGTGGCTCAGCAATGCTGAGCAGAGCCCTCACTGTCTGCCACCCTATTTACAGCAGCTGCCTAGAACCCCCCTTCCCTCCTCCCCTTACTCTGAGATGAACAGAGCAATCCTAAATGGGGTTCAGGGAGTGTCCACCACTTCCAAAGCCCTGGTGGCTCACGCTGATGGTGGGTGGGCGGACTTACCTTTTCGTTCTGCCCCTGTCTGTCCCCCCCCCCATATTTTTCCTCTTGTTGGTTCCAATGGGAGGTAAATTACCTATGCCAGCATGAGGCTGGAGTAGGTAAGGGACCTCATGGGTAATAAATGGAAGATCTTTACATTCAGTGGATCCAAGGCCACATCTGCCCTTCCCTGGGAAAGCTCTATTTGGGGCCTACAACCAGCAGCAAGACCAGTAGCATTAGATTTATATCTCATGAGCTGGCCATAGGGTGACCATATGAAAAGGAGGACAGGTCTCCTATGTCTTTAACAGTTGCATAGAAAAGGGAATTTCAGCAGGTGTACTTTGAATGCCTGCAGCACCTGGTGAAATTTCCTCTTCATCACAACAGTTAAAGCTGCAGGAGCCCTGCCCTCTTTTGTATCTGGTCACTAGTATAGCTCCTGCAGCTTTAACTGTTGTGATGAAGAGGGAAATTCACCAGGTACTGCATGCTTACAAATGACACCTGCTGAAATTCCCTTTTCAATACAATTGTTAAAAATACAGGAACCCTGTCCTCCTTTTCATATGGTCACCCTAGCCATGGGCATATATGGGACTTCCATGGTGGACATTCCCCCCCGCCCACTAGTAGAGCTGTTCTCTGCCAGAGAAGGCTACTTCCATCCAACCCCCTCTCAGACATTGGTTCAAAGAGATTACCATTGTGTTCTAACTAAATGTATTATTTAGTTCAGGCTGCTGACATCAGCAGGGATGACTAGCCAATCAGCAACTGCATGCTTCCATGGTGCTGACTGAGGCACCCCCCTGCCTCCATCATCATCTGCATAACTGTACCAGTAAAGACAGGGATTTTCTTCTCCCCCTCCAGCAGTTCCTACAAGTGAACTGTTTTTCCAGTTGCCACTGTGTGATATAGGTAACATGGTGATACATATTAGTATGGGTAGGATTGCTAGTTTATTTTTGTAAATGTAAACTTTCTGTGAAACTTTCTGTGACTGCATTTCTAGATCATTTGTAAATGCATATTTTAAGCCTATATATAAAAAGGGTGTCGAACTTCTTTCAGCTTGAGAGCCAAATTCAATTTCACAGAAGCTCTCAGGAGCCACTTTCCAGGGAGGCCAGTTCTACACCAAGCAGGATATTGCACTATGAAAGCAGTATATAAAAGGCAGGAGCCACACCAAGCAGGATATAGTGGTATTAAAGCAGTATATGGTATGTGTCAATGGGCCCCAACAGTTGTCAGTGCACTGAAATACTGCTATAAAGCAGTAGTGTGGCTCTGCCTTTTATATTCCACTTTCATAGTGCAATATCCTGCTTGGTGTGGATTAGTCCACTATCCCAAATGCCAACATATTTTTAGTTTAAAGCTCTTACTGCCATTAAAAATAAAAAAGAAGCCTTAAAAGAAGCATGTTAACATTTTTAGAATCTGGAAATAATGCACAAAAGCCGTGAAACTGCCAACTGATTGGCAGTGGGGAAAATTGGTGGAGCCAGGAGAAGGGTGTGGGACCATACGGAGAACACTCAAGGGCCAGATTTGGACCACAGAATTGGCCCCCGGGCCATCCCTCTCTGCACAGAAGCCTTTCGTCTAGCAAAATTGCATGCGTATTGCCAGCTTTTTCTCTGCAAGCAGAGGACAAACAAATTCTTGGTTTAAAATAAAGTTGAGATTCCATGATTCAAGAAGTAGTCATGCGTCCACAAGATGGTCATAGCAGTATTGCTCCTCTCTTTTAGACCTTTATCTAAAACAGTTTGTAAGCAGACTTCCTAATTTGCCACAAATGTTTTCACTACTCATAATACACCGTTACACTATAAACAGCTTCACCGTTGATTGTATTGGGTCCACACAGTAAACACACATGCCCATATCTATAGAATGTAAGCTGTACCATATTATGTTCTGCCGTATGAATCTGCAGTTTTGTTAATGTAGTCCTTTGTCTTGTATAAATGTGGTTTATTTCCTTTGAGAACAAAAATCAATGGAGTTCCTGCAACCTTACAGAGACACAATGCAATATTAAATACAGCCCTGAGAATAAGCATCAAAGGACAGGTTCTTCGCAATATCTAGCAGAGCAAATTTCTGCAATTAATTTCTCAACTAAAACATCTTGCTCATAGGAGGAGAAGGTTTAGCTCACCCTCACCTCTGAAAAAGAGGGCAGGACATGAGCTAATATTCAAGTCAGTGTTTAATTAACGAAGGGAAAATATCAATAGAAGAGCATCTTGAATGTCAAAGATAATATGGAAATACCAGTTCTAATTTAATACAATGAGGTTTCCAATCATGGGCATACTATATAAATGAGACCTAGACCCAGCATTAAATTGGAGTGATAGCACAATAGAAAGAATGGATAATCCACAATCAATTGCTACATGAGTTGCTAAATGTAATTTCGAAGGACTGCTCAAGCTTTCAACATCTCTATTTTCCAATTGCAAATCTAGGATGCAAAAGCTCTATATCTTATGAGCTGATTCTATACATAATTATTGGGAAATAAGTCCCACCGGATTCTATGACTACTGCCTTAGTGTTGCTTTGTATGGAGCTAACCTATTCAAATTACCAGTGTATGCTAGCTGTAAAAATTGAGCACATGTAACATTTTTGTTTCTTCTGTCATTCTTCAGAGCCCAGTACAGCCCAATCATATCCTTCCAAACATATTCAACATGATATCCATGTTCACTTAGTTATTAGTCTTACTCGCCAACTGTCTTTAAACAGAAGCCCAAATATCAAGGCATCAATACCAGACATAGCTGCAGTGGAACTATAATGTGGAATACAGGAGACAAAGCTGAAATGGCATCTAATCTAGTATATGACAGATAACTAAACTGATTATAAACTCCATTGATGATTACCCGGCAGGAAAATAATGACAACATTTTGTAGAGCTCAACATATATTTTTCTAGGGATCCTTACAATTTTCCTGCCAGATATGTTTGTATTAATATCCTCATATTACAGATGAAGGGCTAAAAGCCCTATACAGCTCGGGTCCAAGTTATCTGAAAGACCATATTCTCCTTTACAAGCCTGCCAATTCTTTGAGATCTTCAGGGGAAGTCCTTCTCTCAGTCCCACCAATGTCACAGGTGGGAACGCAGGAGAGGGCCTTCTCAGTGGCTGCTCCAGTGCTCTGGAACTCTCTTCCCAGGAGAGCTAGACTGTCTCCCTCCTTGATGTGCTTTCAGAGGCAGGCAAAAACTTTTTTGTTCTGGCAGGTCTTTGGTGAACAATCTAGACCGCTGTCTATGCCTAGCACTTTTAAAATAGTTATGTATTTTAAATGTTTTTAATATTGAAACGCATTTAATTGTATTTTTAACTGTTGTATATTTCTATTTATAGGTTTTATCTGTATATGTTTTAATTTTGTAAAGCTGCCTTGAGGCCCAGCATTGGAAAAAAGGCGGGATACAAATATAATAATAATAATAATAATAATAATAATAATAATAATAATTCATAATGACCTATGTTTCTATGATTATCCAGTGAGTGCATGGCTGAGCTGAGATTGGAACTATGGTCTCTTCCAGGAGTGGGGAACTTCTTTCACCCCAATTGCCAAATTCAATTTTGGAAAAGCTATCAGGGGTTGCATTCCACTGGTGGGTGGGGTCAAAGGGGAAAGGATTAGGGCTAAAATATCTGAAATACCAGCACATTTTAGCATAAACCTGTTGCAGCCAGGAACTCAGCATTAGGAGAGGCATTTAAACTTTTTAGAATAGGGAAAAAGCAAATAATTAACTAGCAAATAATTAACAGTCAGAAGAAAGGGGTGAGGTCAAGAGAAGTGACATGGCCCTCTGGGGAACTCCGGAGGGCTGAATTTGGCCCATGGGTCTGAGGTTCCCCACCCCTGGTCTAGTCAGATCATAACCCATGCTCTCTACCATGATGTTACACCAGTCACTGGTATAGGTGTTGTTGTTTATAGCTAAGTAGCTTCTATTTATTAATTAAAATCTGTATCTCATCTAGGGATGTATGGATTGTGTAAAATCCATTCTGTCTGCATTCCGTGGAGGTTTTTAGTTTTAGAATTTGCGCAAATCCACACATGTAAAAATACTCAAATTCCACCAAAATGTGTATTTTAACACTTTATCCTAGGGATTTGGGGGCAGGTTTTTTTTCATATTTTTGTACAACAAAATTTGCGCAAAATCCCCAAAGGTTAGAAAAACAGTCTGCAAGTCCATGGAATCCACCCAACAGGGGAAATAGCTGTCTGCTGTGGAATCCGCAGAACATATTCATAAAAATCTGAACTGGTTTGGTTCCATTGTTAATTTCTCTGACATCCCTAATTTCATTATGTCCCTAAAGTTCAGGAAAAGGTAAATTATAATCCCAGGAAATCCAAGTTTATGTTTACTGCTGTCATTTAACCCTGACCGTTAAAACAAAAAGGAATTAAAGCAGGAAATCTTCTGGCTGTAAAGAACCCCAGTTCTTTTGGCTGACATTCATCAGCAAAAATGAGCTAAGGAGTTAATTTACAATTAAGCTAATTTACAATGGGTCTTCTACATACCCCTAACATAGGACAGGTGATAGGAAGAAGGGAGTGCTCCCCACACCGTCACCAATGGGCATTGTGTGTCAGTGTCAACACCCTCCCTCTCAGTCACTGGCAATCCACCTACCCTGTGTATCATCTACCACCAGATATAAACCTGTGAAGTAGATGATCATGAAAATACATCTGGAGACACAGAACAACACCAACACACAAACACACTTTTGGGGAAAATAATAACACCTTTCAGAAATTGTAAAACTTTTCATATAAGAAAAAAATGCAACAGAAACTGTTAACATTGAAAGTCGGATTAAGAAATCTTTGGAGAAGCCAGAGTAAGCAAAGCAGAATCCAATTAGCATAATTTACAACTTTGCATCCTCCTAACAAATTAGCATCATCAATTTGTGTGGCTGGGAAAAAAACCCTGTTATATATATTTGAATAAGTGCACAGTACATGGTGTAGACTTGGCAGAGTAACTTATATGCGCACGGGAGCCATATCGTAGATATAGAGCTGTCTTCCGAATAAAGGCTCGAGCCTACATCTTGCAGTGGAGATCGCCACTGGATAGACTGGGAAATGATGAAAGCGAAAGATGCTTGGTTCCTCAGCTCCACTTCAGGAACCTCTGCAAACTCGTTGCCAGTGGCAGTGATGTTTGCCTTCCTTCCCCTTTGTAGTTAGAAACGAACTTGTGTGCTTTCTGTGATACTGTCTATAAAGAATGGAGCAAACAGAAATGTGAGCATATAATACTTGATGGAAAGAGGGTGAACCGAGGAGTACTGAAGTGAAAGACTTTTGCCGTCTACTTTTCCCATGTCTAATTAAGCATTTTCCTTTAAGATCTTGCTTTTTAAAAATGCTAGCTAGGAATGTACTTAAGGCCAAGCAACAAGACTTTTCTGAAAGGTCTTAGATTAGCCTCCAAAGGGGACACTTTTTCCAAATGAAAATCAGAGTGGGTACCTTGTTTCAGCCCAATGGCTGAATTGTCTCTGGGCCTCATGCTAAAAGTGGGCAAGTGTCACACTCCCTGCTGGAGGACTCCTCCTTCTCCAAGGAGCTAGAGTTTTCAGAGATGGATGGCACCATGGAACCACCCATAACAGAAGACCTGGGGGAGCCCGGAAGCCCAGGGGAAAGGACCATGGGTCCATCCTGATAGGAAGAGGGGAGTTCTGCTTCAGAGACAGAGGCTGAGTGACCATGCAGTCCCAAAGAGCATCATTGTTTTAGGAGTCAAATCAGCAGGTAATATAAGCCTGTATTATCAGAGTAGCCTTTGCTGAAAACAATGCCATTTCTTGAGCTTCTAGTGCTTTGTATCTTGTTTCTCTGGCCCTCACTTGTGTTTGGACCGCCGTGTTATCAACCTTTGGACTTCTGCCTGATGCTGCCTTCTGGACTTTGATTCTGCTTGAATGATATCCTTTGTGTTTGACTTTGGCTACTCCTCTGGTTTCCCTTGCGGAAAATCCATGTTTGCCTGGTAACATTGGCTTGCTTGACTTCTCTACTGTAATCAACTTTGTGTCTTGCATAGCAAAGAAATAACATTTGCTCTACATTTGCAGGCACAGTCAGATGAATACATACACATTCAGTTCCACACAGATACAAATAGTCATGCATGCACACATTCCCATGCATGCATATGCGGGACTCAGCCAGGGCCCTGAGGAGTGGCTCTATGGGGCAATGGGTCATGCACCAGCTTTGCCCACTGTTTGCCATCCTGATCAGCTTTTGTACCTAAAGAAAATTGCACTGTATATCTTCAGATATCCTCTCCTGTATTATAGCTTGGAATATGGTACAATTAAACAAACCCCATGATTTTATCCTCGCTTATCCAAATTCACCAGCATTCCCCATACAGTATTTGTACCCCATACAGTATCCCCATTTGCCCATCTAGCTCAGGATGGTCTATCTACAGTTAGGCTGTAGATAGACCATAGGTTTTTAAACAGCCTTATCAGAGATGCCAAGGACTTAACCTGGGACATTTTGAAGCCAGAATATCTGCGGTAGTACTGAGGGTCAAAACAGGCATTACTTTAACTTGGTGTCTAGCAACTATGCCTTTAGTTTTCATTTTTACTCTAGAGTAGGTGCAGGTCCCTGATCTGAATAGCAGCCTGAGTGTGGGGGATAGAGAGGCCTTTAAGATCTGGATTGGTCCCCCTGTACCTACTTTAGAGTAAAAATGGGGGGATGACATAGCTACTAGACACAGATTTAAAATAATACCTGTTTTGACCCTGAACTCCAGCCTTTCCCTTGTAGCTCCATACCACTGTAATTCCAGGTAAATGGTATGTCAATGTCTAGTTGAGGATTTTTGATTTCTCCAATGCCACTTGAATTGTAAAGCAAAATAACCTGTGTTTCAAACAGTGTTCTAAACAGCGATTTAGTATTGAATGGAACGGCTTCATCTCATTATAGCTTGTATTTATACAAACCAGCTGGCTTCTGCACTGGAATGGTAACTACAACACGACCCTCATTTTTGTTCCTTTCTGTTCTTCTTAAATGCTATATATGAAAAGGACACCATAAAGAATCAAAGTAACAAAGATTATTTTCAAGGCCTAAACATTTGGATCAGTGTTTATCAGTCTCAAAATTTGGAGAGCAGCTTTCTTCAAGGTGTGTGGCAGGGTTGTTGTTGTTTTTTAAAAAACACCTCACCATGGTTTTGGGCTTTCACCTCCATTCTCTGAGAGTGGCTTTGCTACGTGGGAAACTTGAGTGACATTTTCCTGTTTCTGCCTTGGATGTCCTCTAACTACCACCACCTTGCAGGAAGAGCAGCTCTGAAACTACTGTCATGCCTCTCAGCACGAGTCCTTAGATATCTGTTCAGAAAGAGGAGATTTCTGAGGCATCCATCAGCTTGCCCATGTACTGTTTTATTGCCAGTGCTTTAATGAGAACACAGCAAGTGTATAATACCAGCTCAGTTGAAATCTTTCCTTTCCAAAAGCTCCGGGCACTCATCGGGAACTACCTTTCCAGCTCATAAAGTTAGCTGACTGCAAAGGCTTACAAGAACTCAAGATAACGCTATTGTATGGCCAATTGTGTGTTGTTATTTTCTGAAACAGTCATTATATCCTTTCCCAATCAATCCCCTCTATTGCGAGGATTTATCTAGATATTCCCTCCCTGAATGCCGCCTCCTACCAGGCAATTTGATAAGAGGTGAAGGTGATCACAAGTCTATTAAGTCTGTGTGCTTTGCAAGCTCCATGTTATTGAAACGGGATTTGAACAAACGGGACCAAACTAAATCTTCCTGCCACCTGCTTTCCCTAGCTCTTGGCAGGTTTTCTCAGCAATGGCCCAAGTAATGAGAAAAGCCAATTACACGCAGGTTTAAGAATGCATTGCAATGATAATCAGAAAGCTCTCCCAGAGCTGGCTTCTCTACTCTGGCCGTGCTGGCTGGAAATAATGGGAGTTGTAGTCCAACACATCTGGAAGGCCCTGGGTTGGGAAGGCTGTCCCAAGGCATTTGATCTCATAAATGTTGTGTTCTGTATCCTTGAGACAGAAGAAGATACTGCAGTAGTTCTGGAGGGAGCTATGTTTCTGAAATTCTGTCTGCTACACCTGACTATTTGTAAGCCAATCACAGTGCGATCTAATACAGGTCTACTTAGAAGTACCCCCATTGAGTTCAAGGGGAATTACTCCCAAGGAAGAGTGCATTGGATTTCAGCCTTAATAGTGCCTGATGCAAACATCTGGCTCTACTGAAGTGCAGTAGACATGTGCGGATAAACATTAGCCTAGTGAAATATTAGTCTTTTACTTTGTTCTGAATATCTAAACCAAAGAAGAGTTTTATAATCTGGACTGGTTTGGAAGCTTCGTGCGTTAATTCAAAAGCTTGCACCAGGCATTTTATTTAATCTAAGGCACTAGTCTAAGGGTGGGCAACCTGGTACCCTACACATGACTTGGTCTACAGCTCATAAGAACATAAGAAGAACCATGGGGTTGCACCTTAAATCTTACATCACAGAAGGTTGCAGGATCAGCTGGGAGCAAAAATAACGGTTATTGTATTTGCGGATGTGTGTATTCAGCTCCCTAGTGTGATGTGGCTGCCAGAAAGGTCTTTCCAGCAGGACAATTAGAAATGCCAGATTTGACTGCTATGCATTAGGCTGCAGTACTCCCCACCCCACCCCACCCAGATTGTTCATAAGCCTATCCACAAGCACTGCCAGGCCAGGGGAGAAAAAGGAATACAGCCGCTTAAAGTAGTTTCTGTTGAGATCTGCATTTCTTGATGCCTAGATTTCTCTGTGTGCGTTTGAAGGATGCGCGGCTTTGCTTCAGAAGCACACTCTGATAGCCAATTCTTCGAAAGCTCCTTTTGCTTTTTCAGACAGCTTTGAAGCCAGATGATGCCCTGGCAACGTTGACTCTAAGGGGAACGATGCGACTGTAATTTAAAGCGCTCTGACAGCGATGACTTCTGAAATTTTTATAAGGGTGCCAACCATGCTACTTAATTTTTTATAAAGGTTTGAAACGAAATTCCACCAGTATATATATGGTGTCACGAGTTGTTCTCTGAATTGTTCACACAGGAGAATGTTTGCAATTGGCTGCTTAAGAGATGTGAACATTACAGCTAGGAAGTCAGGATGGTGCAACTGTAAAAATTATTATGCCTTTGTAGGGCTGGTAATAGCATAATGGTACAAGTTCATGGATATATCTTATCAATAATTTAATATAATTTGTAATGAACTTGCAGGGGTCAATTGAGAGACCGGGACCAAGCCGGATGAGATGCAAATATTGAAGCAAAGCCAGAAAGCAAGCATCTGCTGAAGCGTTTTTGCTTTTTGCCTTTGGCCCAGTTGAAGGACAACCAAGGGATCAAAGCTGTTTTCTTCTTTCAGCTCAATCATCTATCTCTATCATCTATCTATCTATCTATCTATCTATCTATCTATCTATCTATCCATCCATCCTGTTAACCTGAATGGCCAAATTTTGTGTGGACTCTACCTCTTCAAAATAGCTGGGCTGGGCTTTGCCCCCAGACTCACAAAAAACTGCTGTGAGTCACCCCTCCTCTACATCTAGTATAAGAAGGCTCTACCTGCAGGTTCTGCTTAGGAACCAGATTTTTATTTATTTATTTATTTTGCAAAGTTGAGACATTTGAACTTCTTTTTATAAAGCAGGGGTGGCTCTCCAGATGTTGTTGGACTGCAACTCCCATCAGCCCTAGCCAGCTTAGCCAATGGTGAAGGATTATGGGAGTTGTAGTCCAACATTTGGAAGGCTACAAGTGGCTCACACCTAGAATAAAGACTGAAAGGGAATAGCAACTGAAAAACAGCTTTCACCATCTTTTCAATTTAAAACTGATTTGAAGGGGATATATGACTCACTCTGCAAAATTGGTGGTATCCCCATCAACCTGCATTTGCTTTCTGCAGGTTTTCCCTTCATTAAGAAATGGAGCTCCATCACACCAGTGATTTATCGCACTCTCGCCATGCCTGGTATGTGTTTTTGCAGCGCGGTGCTCACATGACGTTGTCCCTGTCCTGCGCTCATCTTGCCTCTTCCCCTCCCTTTTCTGTCTTCTTTTGCAGAGGAGACAGCCTATTTCCCCCCCTCCATGCGCAATAAAGCTGCTCCTCCATCCTGTGTATTGCTGTCCTTGCGCTATATCGGACCATCCTGTTTTTGTTGTTGGGGGCGTGTGTGTCGAAGGGTGGTCTCGCTGCAAAAGAGGAGAGTGGGGGATGGGTTCTCCGCTCAACTACTCAACCATAAAGGGGGAGGGAGAGAGGTTGCCTGAACACCCCGGGGAGAAGGCGAGCAAGGGCACCAGCCATGCCCGGACTCGGTCCCATTCAACTCTATGGTTCTTACTCCTGAGTAGGCAAGTTTAGGTTTCCTGACCAGAACAATGTTGGCCTCCCGTTGCCATGCCAACATTGAACACAAACTTCTCCAAAAACTAATTGTAATACTTTCCTTTCACTTATATTGTTTAATATGATCTTAGGGGAAAGCATAGTGTGTCGTTTTACCAAAATTGTGCAGTTTCAGGCTACCATACTATTGCATTTGTGCAGAAATTACACACACACACACACACTGAAGGGGGAAGGAGAACGTAGTGGGTGGGGCAGGAGATTTTGCTGGCGTAGTAGCAATACAGGTGAAAAGATACATGAGCCGAAATAGTGCAGCAATGCACAGACGTGAAAGTGCCCAGTGCTAGACTCACTAAGGAAATGGAGGGGGGAAACCGCAGACTCAAAGTGGGGGTGGGGGAAGTAGGTGTGATGGAGCTCATGGTGCTGACTTCATATTTCTGTAACATCTTAGGTGATCTCAGCCTCCCCTCAGTAACCCTAGGAAGATCATTCAAGCGTGTATTAAATTCTAAATAAGGCCTATCCATGAGTTTACAGATTGAATATTCTCATATATGAAAATGTTAGAGAAGGAAAATTACTGTGGGGGGTCATCTTCCCATAAAGACTCTCTATCTCTAAATTTGGAATCCTCTATCTGAATGGATGAGCAACCTTGAAACAACTATCTTTAATTGGCCCAATCCTATACAATTTGGGGAATCTCAGACCCTCAGGCCAAATCCATCTCTCTGGGGTTCCCCTGAAGGCTGCACCCTGTTTTCTTGGCCACACCCCTTTACTCTAACTACCAATCATTCAGTGATGAAATGCCTCTTCTGAGGGTTAGTTATTGCTTTAAACTATAGAGCTTTAAACTATTTAAACTAAATATGCTGGTATTTTGACCCTGCCCCTTTTATCTTTGGCCCCGCCCACCACTGGAATACAACATTCAGTTTTGAACTTCTCCAAAATTAAATTCAGGCTTCAAATTGAAAGAGGTTCACCATCCCTGCTATATATTTTTTCCTACACCGTGATCTGAGTCAAGCTCATCCCCCACCAGTGGCATGCTGGGCTAAATGTTTGTGAATTGCCCAGAGAGCTTCGGCTATAGGAAGGTATAGAAATATAATAAATAAATAAATAAATAAATAAGACATGAATAAAGCCATGCCTAGTTTGCCCAGGAATGACAAGAACAGAGAAAAAGGAACAGTTCTAAGATTTTATGTATTGATTGATTTGATTTGTACCCTGCCTTTCTGTATTTAAAAAAAAGGCATTCAAAATCCTCTCGCTTGGATTACTGCAATGCGTTATACGTGGGGCTGCCTTTGAAAACGGTCCGGAAGCTTCAGCTGGTACAAAATAGGGCAGCAAGGTTATTAACAGGGACTGGCCGGCGTGATCACATTATGCCAGTCCTTTTCCAGCTTCATTGGCTGCCAGTCCAGGTCCGGGCCCAATTCAAAGTGCTGGTATTGACATTTAAAGCCCTAAACGGTCTGGGGCCAGGTTTTCTGAAGGAACGCCTCCTCCCATATGTACCTGCCCGGACCTTAAGATCATCTACAGGGGCCCTTCTCCGTGAGCCCCTGCCAAAGGAAGTGAGGCAGGTGGCTACTAGGAGGAGGGCTTTCTCCACTGTGGCACCCCGGTTGTGGAATGAGCTCCCCAGAGAGGTCCGCCTGGCGCCTACACTGTACTCCTTTCGTCGCCAGCTGAAGACCTTTTTATTCACTCAGTATTTTAACACTTAATTTTAACTTAAATTTAAATTATACTGTTTTAACTCTGTATTTTAATCTTATATCAACTTTGCTGTGTGGTTTTATCCTGGTTGCGCTTTTTATACTGTATTTCGTAATTGTGTTTTAACCTGTTGGGTGTTTTATTGTGGTTTTAATTTTTGTGAACCGCCCAGAGAGCTTCGGCTATTGGGCGGTATAAAAATGTAATAAATAAATAAATAAATAAATAAATAAAAGGCTGAAAAAGAAACGTTGAAAGTTATTCATGTGCTCTTGTACAGTATTTCAGCCTTGATCCATGCACATCACACAGGTCTGCTTGCAACAGATGACTACAGTCTAAATTATTCAGTTGTCATTTAAAAATGTTTGGGAATGGACGGTCCTCCGTCAGTCTTCGATGTTTGGTTAGATAACTTTTAGGAGGCCTTCAAACTTCCAGCTTTACAGTTCCACGAGCATGTATATTTTTACAGTGATGTCTTTTGATCATTTTTAATGATATGGGCTTATGCTTTTCCACACTTACTCCAGATCATTTTGGCTTCGTTCAAATCAGCAAGGATGGGTCTGTAGAAACATGAGCAGGCAGGAAACTGGAATCATTATTACAATTTAGTTTCTCTCTCTGATTTTGATAATTGCAAGGCAATTAGGAGCAAGCAGAGATAATCTGGCCTGGTGTAAGTTAGAGCAGACAAGAACGACCTGCCGAGGCTGGCATTATCCTCAGTTGGCAGGGGTGTTTGTGTGTGTGTACCCCAGTATAGATGTACATGTACACATGGGCATAGAGAGCAGAAATACAGTTCGCCAAAAATATCATTTATTTTAAAAATATTTTTCCATCATCATCATCATCATCATCATCATCATCATCATCATCATAATGTATTTATTTATTACCCGCCTCTCCCCCTGGATTGAGGTGGGGAACAACATAATACATAAAACTAGTTAAAAGAGCATATAAAACTAATACAGTATAAAATAACAATCACAACATATTAAAATTCTTAGGTTTAAAATTCATCTGGGTAGGCCTGCCGGAAGAGACTAGTCTTTACATCTGTCTTAAACTCAGAAAGAGCATTAAGTTGACGAATCTCCTCCGGCAGGCCATTCCGCAGTCTGGAGGCGGCAGAAGAAAAGGTCCTCTTGGTAACAGTTGTCAGCCTAGTTGTGGCTGATTGGAGTAGACCCTTCCCAGAGGACCTGAGTGTGTGGGGTGGATTGTACGGGAGAAGGTGATCCCGCTAAAAGGACAATAAGGAAGCTGCCTGGTGAACCTTTCTGAGGAAAGCATTGCTGAAATTGGGGTCTCACCACCAAGAGGTCCTCCATTGTAGGAGGTCCTGTAATGTAGGGATAGGTAGATTTGCAGACAGTCCTTCAGGTACCCTGGCCCTAATCTCTGAAGGGCATTAAAGGTCAAAAACATCACTTTGAATTGGGCCTGGAATGAGACTGGGAGCCAGTGTAGTTGGCATAGAAGAGGTATAATATCACAATGCCCAGTCACAGTTAATTATCTAGAGGTCCCTTATGCTAGCATAATGCAATTAATGTTAGAACTAATGTCAAATTGGATACTGTTCATAGGTATAATTGTTATAATACCTAGTTGTTAAGTGCTAACATATACCTTACTAACTGTGCCAACTTATACGGTCATTGCTACTGTCATGGGGATATGAGAAAACTGGATGAAAGGACATATTCCTTGAAATTACTGTGGTTGGATCTAATATCATATAGTAATATGATAGTAAGATTAATACAAACAATAGTAATACAAACACTAACAAATGAGAGGCCATGTAGTATAGTGGTTAGAGTATTGGAATGGGAGTCGGGAGATCTGAGTTCTGCTCTCCACTTGGCCACAGAAGCTCACTGGATGATTTTGAGCCAGTTACAGACTCTCAGTCCAGCCTATCTCACAAAGTTGTTGTTGTGAGGATAAAATGGAAAGGAGGAGGATTATGTATGCTGCCTTGGGTTTCTTGGAGGAAAAAAAGTGGGGTATAAATGCAATAAATAAATCAAAATAGATGTGTTATGCCAGAATATACTTATAAAAGATATAAAGTATATTACATAAATAATCACTATAAAATTATAAAGAGAGCTGTATTGCACATAGTAGGTGTTGTTGTCTTTTAAAAAATCACCCAGCGTCAGTAGCTGAGCAACTGGGCAATTATTTCTTGACTTATTGCTGACTAACTGCTGTGCATAGATGTGTGGGAAATAATTAGGCACAATATATTCAGTAGCTGCCTAGACTATATTTATGAACAAGCTTGTAGAGATTATTTGTTATAGGTTTATTTTGAGGGTAGGAGGAGAATGGTCTTATGGGGTTTTGTGCTTTATTTCTTAATTCTTCTCTATGAAATATGACTGTGAGCACTCATATGCAACATATTGTTCCATATATATATTTTTAAGGAAATTAGTGATTGACAGTCTTGGGTCAGCAAGGGTGGACTGGCTATCTTAATAATGTAAAGATTATTAATCCATGTAATAAACCAAGAATTGAGCAAATGAAAACCCTCTGTATTCAAAATTGACTTTTGAGTGTTTATTTTTCAGTGAAGCTTCACTTCAAAGAAGTTTAATTTCCAATTCTGACAAGCATCTCTACATTCATAGACCTTTCTGTGTGAGAGCCTATGGAGGGAATTTGGTGCCAAGATTTCACCTTGTATCACTTTCAGGCAAGCCGGTATTTGAAGAGCTGGCCCCCACTCTCCTGTGGAAACCCTCTTTGAATAATAATTACCAGTTTATATGAACATTGAGCAAACACATTAGTAGAAGGGAGTTTTCTACTCACGGATGCTTTTGTAGTTCATGCCTGTGAGAATCCAAAAGACCCTCTTGACTTCTGGTGCAGATCAATGCCCACCTTCCATTGCTGCCACTTTAATGGTGAAAGAGCTAGGGCAGGGGTACCCAAAGGGGCGCCCATGGGTGCCATGGTGCCCATGAACCCCTCCAGTGTTGCCTGCAAAGATCTGCACTCCCTGACCTCTTAAAAAAAAGAAGTTTTAATGAAAAATTGAAAAACATTAGGGTGCCAAGTTCACCTTCCTGTTCCTGAACCTGCCACTTATCAGCTCTTCAGCGGGCAGGAAAGGAAAGCATGACAAAGGGGAGAGAAAGAGAAAGATTAAAGGCTCGGAGGGGAAATAGCAAGGTAAAGCGGGGGAGAGAAATGGTGAGGCTAGAGGCTGGCAATGGAGAGAAACAGCAAGATAAAGGGATGAGTGGGAGATGAAGAGCAAAGCAGGGGCAAGGAAGGGAGAGAAACAAGAACGCTGGGACAGGAAAGGAAGAGAGAGGGGATTTATTATTATTATTATTATTATTATTATTATTATTATTATTATTATTTCTTACCCGCCTCTCCCTCTGGATCGAGGTGGGGAACAATTTATTTATTTATTTATTTATTTATTTATTACATTTCTATACTGCCCAATAGTCGAAGTGAATACAAAATATAAAATACATAAAACTGATTAAAAACATAAAACCAATACATTATTAAAATCTCAAAACCTTTTAAGACATTTTAAAATTCGACTGGGTAGGCCTGCCGGAAGAGATTGCTTTTTTATATTCAGAAAGACTATTGAGTTGGCAGATCTTTCCCGGCAGGCCTTTCCACAATGGCTGCCAGAGGCCAGTAAGTCTGGCCTCCTGCTCAAGGCATGCTGGGAGTTCCACTGGGAGTTGTAGGCGTAAGTCTTGGTTTTATTAAATTCTTAAAAAATACTTATAACCCAAAATTCTGTGTTTTAAGATTTTTCAGGTACATTGTACAGCCAGACCTATCAGCATGCCAAATTTCAAGTTTCTAACTCATCTGGAAGTGGGTAAACATTTTCGGACTTACATCGCACACACATACTTTCTACTTTATAGGTAGAGATTCCTTATCATAAAGACCGCACGGACCATGTCATAATTCCATAAACAAAAAACCTACGGTTTACAAAACAACGTTATAGGCTGTACAGTTTTCAACCAAACTCCAAAAAGCAGGGAAATTGAGAGTTAAGGCTCACAGGCCTATAACGCCACATCCTCCCTAAGGAGGCAGAAAGTGCCAGTGAAATTCTCATTCTCCCAAAGCAGATATAAACCATGAGGACAGGATGGAGAATAGGATATGCAGAGGTGACTGTGGGGTTGTGGAAAACTGATGACGAACAACTTAGGGCCACCTACTTCTATTTTTTTTTTTAGTGCAGCCCTTCCCCAACCTGGTGCCCTCCAAAGGTGTTAGACTACAACTCCCATCATTGCAAGTCAGTATGTCCCATGGTCAGGAAAGCTGGGACAGCAGGAGAGGGAATGCTGTTCTATATCCTTACCAAATACAGGGGCTGCGCAATATTTTTTTCTCACACACATCTCGCATAGAGCAGCACGACTGATAACAGAAGGGGCACTATTTGTTGGAGATGTAGAACCAGAGCAAGAGCTGGCACTTTCAGCTTTTCGTAAATACCCTGCCCTTCAAAGAACCAATTTTTTTCTTAAAATGTGTTCATACAAAATATACTGTTCACTCCCCACAATCCCTCCACAATACATCATCTCATCAGAGTGACAGAGGAACAGAAAAGGATTAGTTTGGGTGTCTTGAACTCCTTTCAAATGAGATTAGTTTGCAATCCTATACCACTTGGGGGGAAGCCCTAGTAAACTCAGTGGCACTGGCTTCTGAGAAGACATGTATAGGACCCAAGTATAAACCATCCTTCTCCAGCCTGGTGCTGTCCAGATGTGCTGCGCTGCAACTCCCATGTTATGGTGAGGACGAAAATCATTTTCATCAATAGTTTTTAAAATAATCCTTCCTTACACATGAATCTATTAGGTGGTAGCTCTGCCTTTGATCTCACACTGCTGAACACTAAGAAAAATCCTCTGCGGTCACAGCATTCTTCTGCGGTCACAGCATTCTTGATCACTGTCCATGCTGACAGAGACTTTTATGAATTGAATGCTAAAACATCTAGAGAGCTACATTTTGCCTGCCCTTGCTCTAGAACAGTGGTTCTCAACCTGGGGCACTCCAGATGTGTTGGACTGCATCTCCCAGAATGCCCCAGCCAGCTGGCTGGGGCATTCTGGGAGTTGTAGTCCAACACATCTGGAGCGCCCCAGGTTGAGAAAGGCTGCTCTAGAACAACATTCCCCGATCAGTTTTCCAGAATCCCATAGTCACCTCTCCACATGTTTGAGAGTACAAGTCGCAGCATTCCTGTCCATGGGACATACTGACTTGCAATGATGGGAGTTGTAGTCCAACATCTTTGGAGGGCACCAGGTTGGGGAAGGGCTGCTCTAAACTGCCCAGAGAGCTCCGGCTATTGGGCGGTATAGAAATGTAATAAATAAATAAACAAACAAAAAGTAGGTGGCCCTAAGTTGTTCGTCATCAGTTTTCCACAACCCCACAGTCACCTCTGCATATCCTATTCTCCATCCTGTCCTCATGGTTTATATCTGCTTTGGGAGAATGAGAATTTCACTGGCACTTTCTGCCTCCTTAGGGAGGATGTGGCGTTATAGGCCTGTGAGCCTTAACTCTCAATTTCCCTGCTTTTTGGAGTTTGGTTGAAAACTGTACAGCCTATAACGTTGTTTTGTAAACCGTAGGTTTTTTGTTTATGGAATTTCATGGTTTTGTGTAACGGATGACCACACAGGAAAGAAGCCATATAAATGTATGGGCTGTGGGGAAAGTTTCAGCTCTAGTGGGACCTTGAGTAGACATCAAAGAACCCACACAGGGGAGAAACTATAAAAATGTGTAGAGTGTGGGAAAGCTTTAAAATTATGTTCACCCTTACTTTACATCAAAGAGAGCTTCGGCTATTGGGCGGTATAAAAATGTAATAAATAAATAAATAAATAAATAAATAAATTCACCGAGGTGAAAAACCATTTCTGTGTACTGAGTGTGGAAAAAGCTACAATCCCCTACACACTTTCCAGGGAATAAGACCATTACATTCAATGGGACGTACTTCTGAGAAGACACTGACAATATTTGCTAGAGGAGGCAGCCATTTTCTCTCAATGTTCCAATATAGCTGAGGCAGGTGGGGGGGAGGAGGCACTACTGAGCATGCTTACAAATCAAGATGGCCACCCTATATATTATATTCAATAAACAAAAAACCAATGGTTTACATAATAACATTGAGGCTCTAGGGCAAAACAATAATAATTAAAAATCAACCGAAGGGATTTTTTTTAAAAAAGAAAAGTCATTCCACCAACTACAATGAAGGCCGAAGAAGACACCACCACTGGATTAATGAGTAAGGGTCTCATTCCATCAATTGTCATGGTTCACATGACACTCTAAGCCATAATGTTTAGCTCAAAATGCTTAACCACTGTGGTTTAGCATGCCTTTTGAACAGGGTTAGTATGTAATAAACGACACACAGGAATAAAAGCCACACAAAAAGCTAATGCAGTTTTTGGAAGCATTACTTTCTAAATCTTTTAAATATCAGATGTGCATATTACATATGACTTGGGTCTGCTGGAAAGAAGGTGACCATTTTTGATCAATTTCTCAATGTGAGCCAATAGTGTAATGTTGCAGCATAAAAGGCTAATGCAGTTTTTGGAAGCATTACTTTCTAAATCTTTTAAAAATCAAATGTGCATATTACATATGACTTGGGTGTGCTTTCAGATAGCCTGCTGGAAAGAAGGTAACTTTTTTGCTGGCAGTTAGAGTAGAAAACATATAATAGCGGAATAGGTGATGAAATCATCTGACCTGGCGTAAGGCATCTATGGTACTTCTGTTCCTTCCCAGGAGCTCAGGGCAGAAATAACATCTCCCCTTCCTAGCCCCCCCTCCAACAACCCTGTGAGGTAGGCTAAGCCAAAATTGGGTGGGATAGCTAATACCCTGGAACACAGAATCAAAGTTGAAAGTGAACTTGATAGGCTGCAGCGCTGGGCTGGAAACAACAGCATGAAATTTAATAGGAATAAATGCCAAGTTCTACACCGAGGAAAAAGAAACCAAATGAACTGTTGCAAGATGGGGGGGGGATACTTGGCTCAGCAATACTAAAAATGAGAAGAATCTTGGAATTGTTGTAGATCACAAGCTGAATATGAGCCAACAATACGATATGGCTGCAAAAAAGGCAAATGTTATTTTGAGCTGCATTAATAAAAGTATAGTTTCCAAATCAAGTGAGGTGCTGGTTCCTCTCTATTCGGCCCTAGTTAGGCCTCATCTGGAGTATTGCGTCCAGTTCTGGGCACCACACTTCAAGAAGGACGCAGACAGAGGAGGCAACCAGGATGATCATGGGTCTAGAAACAAAGCCCTATGAAGAGAAACTGAAAGAACTGGGCATATTTAGCGTGGAAAAGAGAAGATTGAGGGGAGAGATGATAGCACTCTTCAAATACTTAAAAGGTTGTCACACAGAGGAGGGCCAGGATCTCTTCTCGATCCTCCCAGAGTGCAGGACACGGAATAACGGGCTCAAGTTAAAGGAAAACAGATTCCAACTGGACATCAGGAAAAATTTCTTGACTGTTAGAGCAGTGCGACAATGGAATCAGTTACCTAGGGAGGTTAAGTGCTCTCCCACACTAAAGGCCTTCAAGAGGCAGCTGGACAAGCATCTGTCAAGTATGCTGTAGAGTGGATTCCTGCATTGAGCAGGGGGTTGGACTCAATGGCCTTTTAGGCCCCTTCCAATTCTACTATTCTATGATTCTAAGTGTGGTAGGCAACAGAGGGTAGAATCCCACATGAGTCCTATGTAGTGCAGACCCATTGACATGAATAAGACTTATGTAAGTTTTGACCAAGTTAAGTTCCATTCATTTCAATGGGTCTACTCTAAGTAGGATTTACCTTGGATTTTACCCTCAATATATATTTTGGACTACAACTCATTGGCTGTGTTGGTGAGGGCTTATGGGAATTGTAGTCCAAAACATGAGAAGCCAGGATCTAATTTGCAGTAGACCTAGAATCCAGTTTTAAAATCAGCAGGAAGCCTAAGCAGTCTCCCCCCCCCCTCCCCATACTTTTAACAGGGCAATCCTGTGCAGGTCTGTATGAGGCTTTTTTCCAGAGAGGCATGCCCAGGATTGCAGCCCCAGGATTGCAGGAGGCGGCAGCAACAACAACAACAAGCAGCAGCAGCAGGTTTGCTCGGCAAGGGGAAAAAGCCCTGCAACTCCCAGGGAGCTGCTAGACCAGTCTAAGGCTTGGAGATGCTGGGAGTTGTAGGACTTTCTTCTTCCAAACACGAGAAGGGCCAGGAGGTGAGCTGGATCCAGGCACTCACCCGAGGAGAACTTTCTTTAAAGTAAGCACCCTGGAGACCTCGTGGCGCGCTGATCTCTCTCCCTTGTGCTCCCTCGTGCCGAGGCCCTGCATGGGAGCCTGTTTCCCCGGGAGAGCAGCCGTGAGGAGGCGGGGCAGCCGTTTGTGTTGTTGTCGTTGGGTTGCTGCTGCTGCTGCTGCTGCTGCTCCGTCTGGTCGTTGTTGGGTTGCTGCTGCTCTGGCTCTGCCTCCGGTCCTGCTGCTCCGCTTCCGCCCGGCTCCCCCTTCCACTCCCCAGCCGGCCGGGGCTTCTCAGGTGTTGCTAGGCTGCTGCTGCTGCAAGGCCTGCGCTGCCATCTTGGGGCAATTGCCGGGTCGCGCTGACAGGGAAGGAGGGGCAGCGGCAGCAGCCACATTTTGTGTATCCTGGACTGGGCAGCGAGCCCCCGGGCTGGCTCCTACTCCGGATAGCCCTCAAGACAGGAGGGAGGGGGGAGAGCGCCGCTACTGCGCATGCGATGTGTTATGAGGCCTCCATTGACTTTAATGGGGCAATTTTTTTATTATTAAAATTCAATGGAAGGGAATTTTAAAAAAAGAAAGGCCATTCCATCAACGAGATGGACTGGGGAACACGATCCCACCAATGGATTGGAGGGTAAGGGTCCCAATTCGGAGCTTTCCCTGCGCAAAAAAAAAGTCGCCAACCCCAGTTTTCAGTTTCACTTTTGAGTCAGAGAGGATTTTTTTACTTTCGTCCTTTCAACTGCCACCACCCCTTCAATATTTCACCAAACTTCTTGAAATTGCCAGGGTATGTAAAACCAGCATTTCTTTCTGGCAGGTCGTATTTTCAGAAAGATTGGTGAAACATTTTCCATTTTATGAACGCTAGAATGACCCACCCCCCAATTTACAGGGTAACATGGTGGAATGCTCTTTTTACTGATCGCCTATAACACAGGGGACACTACAGTGTCCCCTGTAATAATAAAACCGAGCACTACAGATCTAGTTACATTCAGAGATGAAGGAAATGTTCAATTACTGCTGCCGTGCCATCTCTATTTGTGTGTGCTGTATCACTTCAGGAACATTGGCATAATGAAGAAAGTAATGTAATGATGCCTGCCAGGCCTTGGCGTTTTTAGTATAGGGTCACAAGAGAATTAAGCAGGAGCTCTCTGGAGACTCCAGAGAACTTACAAATCATTTAGTAATCAAACAAATGGCTTTGCCATGTTACACAGAATGCCATAAAATGTTCAGAATGAAGTGTTTGCCTGCCTCATGATTCCCACCCTGTTTAGCTCTTCTCTGTTATGTTTTTCTGATTTTTGCTATTGTTTGTTGCTTCAACTTCCACAAAGATGTAAGTACAATATTTACAGTTATGAGAGAGAGCGCAGACTGTCCCAACTAAAAGTCTGCCACCATTGCCAATTTATTGCTAAATCCAGTAGGTGGAAATTCAGTATTTGTATTACCCCCCTTTTTTTGTCCATATTTTCTGCAAAGGAAGCATTGTAGCTAAATACAATATCAGGAACTCCTAACTAAAGCTGCTTTGCCTCTGTCAAGAGTAATCTCTAAGCTCTATTTACCTCACATTTACAATGATATTATACCAGTAAAATTCTATTGACTACATTGATATTTGCCTTCTGAAAGAGGAAGGATGGGATTCCAAATATGTAAAACAAAATTGTAATTTTTGGACACTCTTTTTCAAATGCGGTTGGGCCTGATGGATTTTAATGGCTCAGAACAAATTGGGTATTTATGCTCATTTATCACATGGTCATTTACCATCGCATGTGTTCACTACATCTGCATGCTGAAAACCAAGATAAAATGTTTTTTTGAATAAACTGGTGTTAATACACAGTACGCTGTCAATGAACTGATCTCATTGACTCGTTATTTTCCTTCTTTATGTCATTCAAAAGGCATTAGCTAGCTGCACGATTGATTAGTAGCTTACACAATTCCAAGATTATTATTTAAAGGGGAAAACATGCCTATTTTGTTATATACAGATTCTAGTCTAAGGGTGCTCCCAGACAGAGGACTCCTAGCACAGCAAATCATGGATTAAAGGAAGGGGATGTCCTGTCGCACAAATCGAGGTCTGCTTACAAGATATTACAAGACTAGGAGGAGGGCTTTCTCCGCTGTGGCACCCCGGTTGTGGAATGAGCTCCCCAGAGAGGTCCGCCTGGCACCTACACTGTACTGCTTTTGTCGCCAGCTGAAGACCTTTTTATTCTCTCAGTATTTTAACACTTAATTTTAACTTAAATTTAAATTTTACTGTTTTAACTCTGTATTTTAATCTTATATCAATTTTGCTGCGTGGTTTTATCCTGGTTGTGCTTTTTATACTGTATTTTGTAATTGTGCTTTTAACCTGTTGGTTGTTTTATTGTGGTTTTAATTTTTGTGAACCGCCCAGAGAGCTTCGGCTATTGGGCGGTATAAAAATGTAATAAATAAATAAATAAACATTGAATGTATCATGTTTCTGATCGTACTTAAATGGTTTCAGTTACAGAAGGGTTTTTAACTTACAGTTTGTCATTTATGGCTCACTCTTTAATGCATAGGGTACTCAGAGTGGCTCACAACTTGAGAAATGCAAAAATACATATCAGAAACCAAAACTTGCATAGGATAGCACCCTATGGGGATGACCATTAGCCTCTGAATTCAGAGGCTGACAGCTATCCGATTCAGCAGCGAAGGCTATCTAGAATTTTTGCCCGTCTAGCTGAGGCATTGGGGAGGGGGAGGGAGGGGTGCTGGGGAGGCTGAAGGATTCCTTGTAAGCTGGCTTCCCCAGTCTCCTCTTCCCCGCCCACAGGAAGTTGTATTTCTCTCCAGGCTGGCGGGGGGGGGGGGAGGTGGCAGGAGCGGGGAGCTTGGACTCCTGGATCTGAGGTTCCGAGCACGAACTTAAACTTTGGATCCAGGAATCCGAACCATCCAGTGGCTCTCCAGGTGCTGTCTAGGGATCATAGTATGGCTCTCCCCACCTCTGATCTTTAACTTCATCACACCAGCGTCATCATCACTGCGAATTGCATGCAAAGGACTCCAAAGTTTTCCAGTTTATAATCTGCTTTGACTGTGAAGTACTCCTATGCATCCTGCTTTAATTGTGCTTCTTAGCCAAAATAACCGATCTATTTTACTACCTCTTTAGGAGCGCATCTTTTGTTGTTGTCCGAGCGGCCACTGGGGGTACAGGAGGAGGATTTGATATGTTTAAAGTACAAATTAAACAAATGCTTAGATCTGCGTAAGTTTTAAAGATAAAGACATCAAAATTGGCACAGTAATAGATATTAAGGAGGGCTTTAAGCATACCAAATTTGAATTGGATTGGGACATCCCTTGATTTGTTAATGATTTTTTACATTTCTCCCCCTTAAACCTTTTCCTGGTATGCAAAGGATCTTAGGAGTGCTGCTGCCCGGGGTGTGATTTTAGCTAACAACAACAACTACAACAACAACAACAACAATGACAGCTTTTCGCTATGGGGATAATTCAAGGGAAATGGGTACATGGGATGAAGCCCATTGGCACTGCTGGGAGTCACTGGCGTAACTATCTAGTGAGAAGTGAAATCAGAGGTCTCAGCAAATGTGATTTTCAGTGAGAAAAATAAAATAAAATTGAAAAATCTAATGTTTGACAGCGGTCCACTGTTCTCCCACTCCAGAGTTTTAAAAAAGCCCATTGTCGGCAAATTCTCTTAATCAAATAGAACTGTGTGCCAGTGTAAGTATAAAATGGTGATTGATACTAGCTAAGGTTTAAGGCCCTTGTTTTCGCATAAAAACATAAAAGTTGCTCTCTGTGAGACATCAGTAATGGGTAGGAATATCACAGTGTGTTTGTTCGGCCTGAGGCTTCCATATGAATGGGAGTACTCTAGTTATTTATTATGCATTATATTTGAGGCCTTTCTGGGAGGCAAAGCTTGAATTTAAGCTTGAATTATATCTTCTTTGCATGAAGGGCAGAAATTTCAGATTTTTGCACTGAACAAACAATGCAAATTATAACTGTATAAAATTATATATGCATCTATTATATATCCAGAGACTTGGATGTGTCTTAAATAATTTTTTATTTTATTGGACTACTTCTTTTGGTATTTGATGCCCTGATTAAATAGTGTTTTCAGTTATGAAACTGAGAAATACAAAAATTATCCCTCCATCCTTCTCAAGTTGATAGATATTTCACCCCCTCAATTCACAGAAATTTCACAGAGTGTACCTCTTCTGATCCTGTACCTCCTGCCTGGCTCCCTTACCCACCTGCTTCCTCCTCCAATATCCTGAGTTACTGAAGCTGGGTAAAGGTAAGGGTCTGAAATATATCAGGCAGAACTGTAAGCTGATTTGGGGCTATTTTGCAAAAGGCTTTTAGGTAAAAACACACCTTAAATGAGTAAATGCTTTTTTTAAAATGGTGTGCTGCACTGGTTTTAAACGTTTGAATTAGTTGTATGAATTTAAGGGTGTTTTTATTTGTGTTGTACCCCACCTTGATCCAGAGGGAGAGGCAGGTAAGAAATGAATAAATTTATTATTATCATTATCATTATCATTATTATTATTATACATTGTACATTGTATATTATTGTACATTATACAATGTACATTGATGGTGCTATAATAATAATAATAATAATAATAATAATAATAATAATAAATTATTATATAAATAGAATGCTGTTCTACTGATATGGTAAAGGCAGGCAGCTATAGTTTTTATATGAAACCTGACCACTCTAAAGGCTTCATATAGTCTGTCTGTCTCCTTGTGTGCCTAAAAAGACCTCTACACAAACTAGGCTAGATCTCAACTTCAGGTTGTAAGATTCCTGGATCAAACCCTGGAATTCATAACACCACCACTGCTCCAAAGCAGATATGGTGATAATGACAAATCCAGCTCTATCACCAAAATCCCCCTCAAAGAAATGTGTGTGTGTGTGTGTGTTGGGCAGCTGTTGAGGCCCCTCAGTGAGCTGCTGGTGAGAGTTGGCACAGAGAGTTCCCTGTGAAGTTTGAACTCTCTCAAGTGGGTGGACCCTCTTCCCTGTTGCTGACTCCTCCGGCACCTACCCAAATCAGAGGGCACCCAACACTCTCATTCGCTTATCCTTTGTCTGCACAGAGTGAGGTCCCCACTCCCAAGTACATGTGAGCAAGTAGGAAGACGTGGCAGATGCTGCTACTGGGCCCACGTTCCACCACCATACTGCCTATAAAACCTCAGGCGCTATCAGACTTAATTGGAATAAAACTAGTAAAGATATCACTGGACAAAATGTCTTTATTAAGAGTCACAGTTGTGGAAAACCATACATCAATTGCCTGGTACAAATAAATGTAACAAATAGCCCCAAAGAGTCCAAATAGAAATATTGAATTTTGGTTGCTACTTTGCAGTTAGCCAGTCTCAACGTCCCTCCTATTCCACAAGGTGCTGGACACTCCAGTTACTCTTCTGTAGACACTTTAACTCCAACCCACAAACAGCAACTTGTAAACACAATCCTCCCATCCCCTTGCAATTCAGCTATGCACAAATATCAATTCAGGTTACTTTATGCAAGGTGACAGGCCATAATTGTTAATCAGTTACTCCAGTATTCAGCACCGCAGCAGAACAAACTGGGTGGGCTCAGACAACACAATGGCTGAGTTCGGACGACACGCTAATCAACGGGGTGGGTGGGTAATAGGAACAAAATGGAAAACAACTGTTGATTAGAGTGTCGTCCGAACTCAGCCACTAATTAACAGTAGTTTAAGTAGTCAACTGTCAGTTGAGTAGTCAACAGTTGGTTATTGTCAGGCAAAAACCACCCCACGATTGAATATTTCCCCAAAATAACCAAGTGAGATAACCAACACTTTGCAGACTTGACTATCTGCACATCCATTGGTTAACGTATTGTCTGTCGGGCTCGGTAGACTATTTTGCAGGGTTGAGTGGACTATTTCTGCTGGCTACAAAGTTCCTGGGCAAGAGTGGCCAAAACTGCACTGGCTGCTCTGCTACAGCTGGCACAACACGCAGAGGCTGCTGGGATAGCACTGGGAGGACTGAGGGAGGGCAGGGATAAAGATGGGGGCTGTGTTAGTCAAACACCAGGTTGACTATTAGTCCACTCAATGCCAGGCCCAACCACTCCACAGTTGTGTAGGAACATGTGGGGAGTACCTGCAAAATAATCAATTGTGAGTTGACTATTAACCTACCATTGACTAAAGTGTTGTCTGAATGCAGCCACTGGTTGGGTTCGGACAACACGATAATCAACAGGGGTGGGGGTAAAGAGGTAATTGTCCATTGTGTTGATTATTGTGTTGTCCAGGGGGCAACACACAATGGGCACACAACTCACAGTACATTATTTTCTGGAATTAAACAATGGGGAAAAACAACAGGCTACTCCTGTTGCTTATCCGGAGACCCGTTGATACACATGTCATGTGGCTGGCTTCATTGTGTAATCTCCCCCCGCTAAGTGCACTATTCCAGAAGGTCATAGAGTTCTCCGGCAGGAGTGGCTGAAAGCACCCCGGCTGCTCCTGTACAGCTGGCAGAACTTGCAATGCGTGATGGATAGGGCCGGGAGGACTGGAGGAAGAGGGATGGAGGAGCACCAGCCATTCTGAAGGACTCTGGGACTTTCAGCTGCATGATGGGGGAGGGGCAACGTGTCATGTGGGGAGTACCTCTGAAATAAGGTACTGTGGATTGCCTAATTCTTCCTCCGTTGCCTAAAGTGTCATCTGAACGCGGCCACTGTCTCTTTTCCTCTTAGCTCTCTCCTGAGTAAGGATTCTGCCCTTCAAAGACTAAGCCAGCCAGTTCATATGGGCTACATCTCCATTTTCATTTCTCTCTAGACAGCACTGTAAGGTGGATTTTTTTGGCTGGAAGTGTGTGCTGGTCAGCAGGGATGTGCACTCCGCCCCAGAATTATCTGGTAAACGTGAACATCCATGGAGTATTTGATCTTCCAGAGCGGAGACTGGCTGCTTCCAAACCCATCGATTAATATCAGTGTGGAGATGTGCCCAATCGGAGCTAAAGTCTCCAAAATTATCCTGCTGTGTGTGTCTGAATTGAGTATCTCCATATTTGGATGACGCTGAATGGGGTGAAGGATAGCTTTGATATTGGCATCGGTGACTAATCAATTAGGCACTGTCTGTGACAGTGTTCTCCTCCAATCGTAGTGTTCAGGGAAGTGGGAAACACTAACTGGCTGCTGATTCTGGCTGGGGGCGGGAGAGAGGGAGCACATTTCTACTTGGACTCATAGAAATGTGAAAGTGCTGCTGGGCTGGCTGGTATTGTGAGTGAGAAAGCTTCTACACCTGAGTCAGGCACAGGTAGGCTCTTTATTTCAGTTAAACTATTACTCCTGTTGGCTGGCTAGTTTTCCAGTGCAAGTGGGGTGTGTGTGTCCATCTATTAGATCTGGAGAGCTTCAGGTTGGAGAAGGCTGGAGTAGAAACTTACACCAATAGCAATGGAGCTCTGTATCAGCCAAGTAAAGGATAAAAGCTCCCTCTATAAATGCGCAGGGGTGGATTAATCTCTGTGTGTGTGTGTGTTTAAGGGGAATAATGGTTTTGGGGGAAATATAAAAATTCAAGGCATGAATGGATCTGCTACAAACTTGGCAGGCCTAAAGCCCTCCTTAAGAGCTATCACAGTGCCAAGTTTTATCTCTTTAGCTTTAAAAATGAGGGAGCTGTAAGCATTTGATTAATTTCCATTGACAAGTGGTTATCCAAAAGCAAACAGGTAATCCGATAGGGCAGAGTAAGGGGAGCCGCTCCAAAATCGGGGTAGAGAATCACCTCAATGGAGCTCTGGATCGAATTTTGAGGCGGAGAAGATCCACTTTGCACACCCCTACTGGTCAGCATGGATAGTATCATTATATATTTTTGTCATTAGGTGGCACTAGACTTTATCATCACCATCATCATCTACATTTATATACCACCCTATAGCCAAAGCTCTCTGGGTGGTTTACAAAGATTAAAAACAGTGAACATTAAAAACAAATATACAAAATTCTGATTGTATCTGGGTGGAGTCTTGAGTTTAGTGGTGCTGTTCTGTTCTTGCAGGAGCAGGGCCGGCGCTACCATAGAGGCCACTCAGGCATCTGGCTAGAGTGCCAAGCTAAGAGGGGCGCCGGGCGCTGCACCGTGCAGCACTCATGCGCGTTGTTGGCTGTGAGCCAGGCTGGCCCGGCCCGAGGATTCAGCTGGGCCTGGGCAGGCGAGATGGCGCCCACGCCCGCCCAGCTGAAGCGAAGCCAGGGATGCTGGGGTGGGGGGTTGGCTCCACGTTTGGACTTCCGCCCGGAAGCTGCCCTCTCAGAGCTGCTCTAGCAGCCTGGAAGCCGCCCTCCCAGAGCCGGGAGGCCGCCTCCAGAAGAAGAAAAAGCATGTGGCGAGCTTGACCCTGGCCCAAGCCAGCCTCTGCCTTACTCCTTAGGAAAGGGCACTGGGTCGCCTCTCCTCTCTCCTCAAACAGGCCTCGATATCCAGGCAGGTGGGCAAGCGAGACTTGCTCTCCCTTCCCCCAGGAAAGCTAGGGACTTGTGGACTCCTCGCAAGGCAAACTCTCCTGCTTCCCAATCCTGTGCACGTGGATCAACGGGACTTGCATCCGAGAAAGCGTTGCACCGGGAGGCACCAGTGTGGCCTGATCCGCCTATGCCTCCTTTCTCAGAAGCCTTATTCCCCCGAGTAAACGTGCGGAGGGGATTGGGACGCCAGGCTGCATAGCAGGTTGTGTTCGCATGGAAGTAAGACCTGGTGAATTCCAGACGGCTCGGTCCCAAATCGAAGTGAGCCAGTCCCAGCTCTCCACTCGGCGCATATGTTCGGACTTCCGAATGTGTGCGCCGTTCTTTGCACCCACTTTGGGTGTGTGTGCAAATAGCTTGCCTTGCCTAGGGCGCAAAATAGTCTGGCACCGGCCCTGTGCAGAAGCTTCCTGACAGGTGTGTCCTCTAAGCTTTCCATGTCATGGGGTGAGGAGAGAGAGTCGGACCCACCAAAGGCCTATTGCTGAAGAAGGGGGTGGGTCCAGGGCCAGGGCCAGACTATTTTGCACCCTAGGCAAGGTGAGCTACTTTCACCCCACTCCACCCCCCAAAAATGCCAACTTTGGTTTTTAAGAACATATGTTTCCTGGAAAAAATAAGAAGCACAAAACTTGAAACTGCTAAATTTATTTTAAAGTGCAAGAAATACGTCATGTCAATTATAGCAAACAAATTGGAAAGGAACATCTATGGGTCTAAAATGCATTATTTAATAGGAATATCACCTCCAAACCATCCCCCCAACTCACGCACGCACACACACACACACACACAGAGCATCACTCACTCCAAACAAACACACATGAACACATGCATTCACTCAAAGATCCCATGCACCCCATTTACCCATACATTCTCTCTCTCTCTCTCTCTCTCTTCCGGGCGTGTTCTGGAAGTCTGAACATGGAGCCGCCCCACCCCCACTCCAGCGACCCTGGCTTCGCTCCGGCTGGGCGGGCGGGGGGGCGCCATCTCGTCCGCCCAGGCCCAGCTGAATCCTCGGGCCGGGCTGGCTCACAGCCAGTGCGCATTGTGCTGCGCTGCGCCAGGCACCCCTCTTATCTTGGCGCTCTAGGCGGCCGCCTGAGTGGCCTCTATGTGAGCACCGTCCCTGGGTGGGTCATAACCTGGAAACGGCTTTACCAAATTCTGTAACAGCCCATAGACATTAATAGGTCAATTCAATGGGCTCCAACGCTCCATCCTATTTCCCTGCTTAATAAAATGGAAATGATGCGCTCTACCTCCTGGGATCAAGCTGACAGAGAGAAAGATAAGAGAAGCTGTTAAAAACAACAACCTCCCAATAAACACGGCACATCTAAGGCGAAGGCTGGTAGGTTAGGCAAGAGTGAAGGGACTGTCCCGTAGGGGCAGCCCAACTTCCTCTTGCCCGGCCACGTGGTCCCGCCTCTAGGTCGCTGGCGGGCATGCCCAGGTCTGGCTTGCTCGCTCGCTGAAATCCCGCCCAGTGGAGAGCGTCACTGGCTCGGATTGAAATGCACACACGCTGGAGGAGGAAGCAGCTTCAGCAGCCCGCATTTAACACTCCGCCGGCAAAGGTAGAGCGCCGGGCTGCATGCGACCCACAACACAGGGGCCGTTAGCCGTGAAGGAGAGGACGCCATGTGCCGGCCGGCTCTGACCAGACTGCTGCTCTTTCATCTGCTCCTGATCAAGCTCCACATCGCTAAAGGTGGGTCTGGAAAGGGCTGCCGGGGTCGGGGAGGGCGCGAGTAACCGGCGGCGTGGCGAGTGAGCAAGTGCTAGCCGCGCATCCGCCGCTGTTGGGCTGCTCGAACTCCTGCCGCTTGCTCTGGCCGACTCTCCCTGGAGAGCCACGGCCACTCCGATTGCGTTTGTAAATGGGAGAGGCAGAGCCATCTTACTGCGTGGGTTTCGCCAGAAGACACCGGGGGGGGGGGGGCGGAGAGAGAAGAGGGAGGGCTACTATCCTGGTGAAACCCACAGGGCGCAAACGGCTCCTGGGGGCGTGAAGCCAATCGCTCACCTAGGACCACTCCATCCCTCTTTCCAAAGGCGATGTCTCCTCTGTGACCGCGTCCGATCAGAACACGTCACACTCGTGGTTTTGCCCGTCCCCCCCCCCCACTTTAAAAGCCGCTAGGAATTAGATGAACAATTGTGGTGTTATTATTTGGGCGTCCATCGTCCCTTTTAAAACCAGTGCCTCGGTGAGGATAGTGTCACAGGAAAACAACGAGGCTCCACGTTTTCATTTCCGAGAGCCTAGTTGGCTTCAAACCACCCTTTGTTGTTGTCAGCCTGCCCACCCATCTTCTTTCAGTCCGTAGATATGTGGTTCAGGCAGCCCGCCTAAAATGGGTTTGCCCTGGGTGGGGGAAAAGAGCAGCATTTTGAGGGTAGAGATGCCCAATTGCGGATGGTCTTTGTGCGCTTTCTGTTGTGCGTCTCGAAGAAGGGAGAATGTGGCCTAGAACGCTCCGGGCTTGCTTGCCGTTTGCGAGCGGGGCTGGGAAAGGGATGGCTGGGAAACGGGGGAGGGGGCTCCACTCCCCCCCCCGCTTCATCTCTCTCGCTAAAATCCAGGGGTCGGGCTGTGTCCCCCCCCCCCTTTGCCACTTGCAGGCGCTGCGAAGGAGTGCGAAGAGGACCAATTCCAGTGCCGGAATGAGCGCTGCATCCCTTCCATTTGGAAATGCGACGAGGATGATGACTGCTCAGATAACAGCGACGAGGCAGATTGCCGTGAGTACCCGGGGACGATCAATCCTCAATCCTCTCTTGCAGGCAGGCAGGACAGCTGGCTGGCTGGGGTCGGCAGGCAGGATGGGGTCGGCATTTTCCTCTGTCCTACCGCCTGGCTAAGTACGTGGTTGGGGTGGGAAAGGAGGGGTGGAAGAGGAAGCAATCCTGATCCAGCGTAGGCTGCCTGTTCTCCCCATTCATTGGTTTAGTGGGAAGAATGGCGAGGAACAAGTTTCCTTTTCCAGGGGATTTAAATCGCCGGCGGATTTAGCCCAGGTGCAGGAAGGAGTGGATTTTCGCTTAGGTCCTAGGGGAGACGTGGGTGTTTCTGTTCGAAGGATTATATGTAGCTCTGCGGCTCACAACTTGGTCGAAACCACGTTGGGTTTCTGCGTCTTTTAAGAAGTTTATAATATCAGTTGGACACTACCCCCCTTTTTTTCTTTTTTGCACAAACGGCCCAATGTGTGAGAGATCCTGTTTCAAAGTTCCGTGGTACAGTGTAAGATTCCGTCCGCTTTCAGTTTATGAATGAAAGTGCCTCTTCTGCCGGCGACTTTTTGATTGGCTGCCGGAGAAACGCCAGATAGGTCACGTGGTATAAACTCTCTCGTAAGAAAGGGCGGGGAGGAGAAAAGTATTGGACATACCTTGAACCAGCACGTCTTCGCTCTGCCTCTTCAAGGCCACACCTTCCTGCCCTTGGCTTAGGCGGAGAGGGCGAGATGTTGGAAAGAGCTGGTTTGACAGTCTAAATTTACTCACCTAAAGCCGTTTAATATTGCTTAGTCATGATGTATCCTTTAGGGCCAGGGATGATTAAGCTCTTTACCAGCAAATGGCAATCCAGGTGATGGTCAGTTCTTATAAGCAAACACAGAGAGGGGAAGATGTTTTAAGGTTGCAATCTTAGGCGCTCTTGGCTGGGAATAAATAAAATGAAATGGATAAGTTGCATTGAACTGAATGGAGCTTACTTCTGAGTTGACATGTATAGGTTTCCACTGTCAATATGTAGAAACATACTCCTCCACTAGTATGAGGGGTCCTCTTTTAAAAAATGTGTCAATCCTGCCTTCAGTTACTCAGCCTACTCCTATGTTTATAAAGTTCTGCATGGCAGACTAGATGTTTTTTATATATGTCGTTTGAATTTGGCATAAACATTATTGTGTGCAACAATTTCTAGTATTCTTGTTTAAGAGAAACCTTATCTGAGAGTCAGCTTTTGAAATAGCTGCTTTTTAAAATTATGTACAGGAAAATGGTTATCAAAATGTAAAGCTGTCTGGAACCACAGCTATCCAAGTTAAAGTGATCAAACTCTAGGCAGCTAATGGAGTATATTATGTATTTCAAATTTAGGAATGTGTTATTTGGGACTGGAAAGGCCAGAATGTTGCATTTCTTGTTTTATAGCCATCCGATGTTCAGTGATAGTGAAATTATGCCAAGCTTCTGCCAAGAAGTTCAGAGTGCCATAAATGATACTTTTCTTTCCCCATTTTGTCTTCAAAATGATCCTGTGAGATAAATTAGGCTGAGAATTAGTGACTATCCAAAGGCCACTTAAGGTGCAGTCCTACGCATTTTTAGTCCTACTTTTTTCTGTTTAAACTTGCGTGGGATTGCACCCTTAGGCTGCATTCCTACATGCATTTATCTGGGAGCAAGTGCCATTGAATGCAGTGGGTCTTACTTCTGAGTAGACCTGCATAGAATTGTGCTGTGAGTGAACATCAGGGCTTAGAGGGGGATTTGAATCTAGCTGTCTTCAGGCCTAATCAGACACTCTAACCTATACTGCACTGCATTGTCATCATGTATCTGGACGCTTATCAAATAATTGTTATATAAGTATTCAAGGTTGCATTATTTGTTAATGGCAAAGTAACATGACCTTCCTGATAGATAAAGGATCCTTCTTATGATTTAATCTGCAGAGCAGTGGTAAAGTTTCTAATTTGATGATCGAGCTAAAACATCAAGTGCATAGGTTTGGAGACTCCTGCGGTTGATTTAGGGAAATAGCTGTTGAATGCATGTTGTGTTGCAATTTGTGAACTTCTCAGTGGCTGTTCCCATGACCCACAAGTGTTTAGCCTGAGGAACTAGCAGACAGCAGCAGACACTGGGTTTTTTATTATTTATTTATTGCATTTCTATACTGCCCAATAGCTGAAGTTCTCTGGGCGGTTTACTTGTACTGTGCTTCTCCCCTGTGGCTGAAGAACACCACAGTTAATATCTAAGGCAGCAGTGGAGAATGTGTAGCCCCCCCCCCCGGTATTCTTGGACTGCAGCTCCCATCATCCCTTACCATTAGCTATGCTGGCTAAGGCTGATGGGAATTGCAGTCCAACCACTCTGCTGCTAAGATCATCTTCTTGGCTCGCCGCTCTGACCATGTTACTCCACTTCTGAAATCTCTTCATTGGCTTCCAATTCACTCCAGAATCCAATATAAACTTCTGTTGACCTACAAAGCTTTTCACTGTCTAGCTCCTTCCTATCTTTCCTCTCTCATCTCACACTATTGCCCCGCTCGTGCTCTTCGCTCCTCTAATGCCATGTTTCTCACCTGCCCAAGGGTCTCTACTTCCCTTGCTCGGCTTCGTCCATTTTCTTCCGCTGCCCCTAACGCCTGGAACGCTCTTCCAGAACATTTGAGAACTACAAGTTCAATCGCAGCTTTTAAAGCTCAGCTAAAAACTTTTCTTTTTTCTAAAGCTTTTAAAACTTGATTTTGTTCTGACTTTTATACTGTTAGTTTTACTCTACCCTGTGCCTGTTTGGTGCATTCTCTTCACCTTCTTATTGTTTTATTATGATTTTATTAGAATGTAAGCCTATGCAGCAGGGTTTTGCTATTTTATTGTTTTTCTCTGTACAGTACCATGTACATTGATGGTGCTATTTAAATAAATAAATAAATAATAGCATATGGGAAGTCACATGTTCCCCACAACTGAACAACAGCCTAGTTCTTGCAGACAGAAGAGGAGGTGGAAAACCTAGGTCAAGATTGTACCGCTGCAGGTTTTGGCTCGCATCACTGAATGTTCTCCCTACCAAAAATTCCCTGCATGTAGAAAGGTAACTGTTGGGGGGGGGGGAGATTATAACCTAGCTGTTTCCTTGACATCATAGTTTTCTATGTAAAGGACTTTTTTTTTTCCTTAAAGGAGCATCCAGTCATATGAATTCACATTACGAAGCAATAAAGTCCAGACATTGGTTTGTCACCTCAACTGCTGTTCATGAGAAATAGACTTATGAGCTGCTGGTGTGCATGTTTTGATGTGAGACAGTCCTCTTGAGAGGGCAGTACCACTTCAGTTTCATGTGAGTATCCCTGTGTGAGAACTATAGAATGCATTGCCCTACAGAGAAAATTGATTTTTAAAGCTTTGAAAAAGAAGAAAAGCAAAGATTTTTGTGTGTATACATAGGCATAGAAATATAATTCCATTAGAGCACATGTTTTTTTTTACTTACACTGTTTGTGCTGAGTATGAATGACTATTTATACTGGGGGGGAAAACAGCTTGCAGTTTTTAAAGCACCTACATTTTGTTTTCCTTTTCCTTTTTTCATCTAGGGTTAAATGGGATCACACCGTGTCTCCTATATGAGGATTTTTATATGTCCCTTATTTCTAGTTCAACATTTGCTATCATCCAGTAGGCCTCACATGCTGAATTATGGCGCACAGAATGTTCTGCTTCAATCGACCACTTGCAGTTTGTATACAGCAAACCACAGCAGGGCACAATGATTGTCTGTGGTGGTCCCATTTGTTTATCCAGCATTGCAAGGCACAGTATTCCTTGTCCTCAGGAGCACCAGTTATAGAGGACATGGGTGGATATCAGCCCTTGAGTTTTACACCCAGTGCAATTATTCTCCACAAGTACCTATATCTAGCAGGTTCACTGATTTTATACATTGAGTGAGCATGGGTTTATTTACATGGGTTTTTGAACAGGATCCAAAGAATCAGGGAAGTAGTTCTATGAGCCTGTGAGGGCTTGTTTCTCTTGAACCGCATCCTGCTTTGAATTGGGGGCAAACTGCTTTTGAAATTGGGAGTTTCAAAAGCAGCTTGTGCAATGGCATGAATCAGATGTTGCTGTTTTAATTCCAAGCATTTAATATGTTTTATGTTTCTAATTGTTTTATTATGTTGTTTGTGAGCCTCCTTGAGATGGCCTTTTTCTCCTCTGAAAGATGGCATTGAAGCACCTAAATACGTAGGCCTTCTCCCACCCCATCCCTCCTCTGTGCTCTGCTGTTTTAGCCTGTTTTTCTCCTGGCTGGCTCACTTACTGTATTGGAGTCAGACTTGGAGGGGGAAAGGCTTAAAACAGTGGCGCATGGCAATGCCACTCTGCCCTCCATATAGCATAAAAAGTAGATTGTTCTTAAGCCCCATTTTATAGCCAAATGGATGGGTAAAGATAAAATCACCACACCTCTCGGTTGTCACCTCAGCAGGTTTTTGAATTCTGGCCTTGGTATACATGTCCAAAGTAAAGTTCCCTTGGCGTAATCAAAAGTGGGGTTACCCTTGATCATCCTGCGGTATTTATGTGGTCTTTTAAAACAAATACATTGTTTTAAAATACATTTTTATGCCATTTAGGGCACAATACTATGCATGCTTAGACTCCTAGAATACTGGGAGTTGTGCAGGACATTTCCTGTGTGAATATGCATAGGATTGTGCCCCTAATATCTGACTCTACGCAAATGCATGCCTTTGAAAGTAGCTTCCTTTCTCCTTCTAAAGTTTCTTTTTTTCTCTCCTCTCCCACTTCTGAAATGGTGTCCTTGTATGTTCCGCTGCATCTGATTGTTGTAACTTTTTTGGAGGCCTGTTGGCTAGCAAAGATTCCAGATGTATTTTTATTTTTAATTCAGCAAGTCAGGTAAAGGTTAATTGGCACCTCACTAATTGCTATAGATTGCTATAGACTGTAGATTGCTACCGAGGAAGTAATTATTACCCCAAGCAAGCTTTAAGGTTGGTACTATCTGCTTCACTGCTGAGGGGCAAGCCACAAGTGAGCATTTGCCCCCCTCAATTTTAGCTGCTCCAGAAACATAAAATGTTCACTTCTTGAAGTTATCTTTACTTGCAGACATAGCCTCCTGAATAAAAATAATTTGTTTATAAAGTAAATTAAGCCTTGTGGGCATATCAGCATAAGTATTCCCAATTTCAAAAAGAATGTGGTGTATTTTAAATAGCATAGTAACTAAAATTCTACTGTACTTTGTTCTGGGGAGTGGGGGGGACTGGGAGTTGGCGGTACTCGCTGTGCTTCTTGAAAGCAGCCTTCTTTGAACAAGCTCTTGCTGTTCCCTTGCTTCTACTTCCTGGCTGTCCCAGTGCTTGTCTTACGTCAAAGAAATGTTAGATTTATGGGGATCCTGTCGACAGCCAACCCCAAGACAGTTTTCCTCGACACATTTTGCTCCTTACCCTGTATTTATCCCTGTCTGAGGTGTGGTAGGAGCATGAATGTTTGGTAATCAAGGTCTAGTGCATTTCTCTTGTTGAGTGTAATGTAAAAGAATTTATTTATTTATTTATTACATTTATATCCTGCCTTTTTTCCTCCAAGGAACCTAAGGCGGTGTACATAATCCTCCACTCCTCCATGTTATCCTCACAACAACAACCCTGTGAGGTAGGTTGGACTTGAGAGTATGTGACAGCCCAAAGTCACCCAGTAGGTTTCCATGGCCGAGTGGGGACTAGAACCTGGATCTCCTGACTCCCAGTCCAACACCTTAGCCACTACAAGTCACTGTTAAATACATTGTTAAATAGGGAAGCAAGAGATAAAAGTGTGATGGCACAATGGGGAGGATTCTTTGTAGAACAGGGGTAGCTATATAACACAATATAGGCCGCCTTATTGGCTGTTCCCAGGCTGTGGTACACCCCACCAAGGGAGGCAAGGTTGGCTCCGTCTCTGCTGTCCTGCCACTGGCAAGCAAAGACTTTTTTTTTATCCAAGCAGGCCTTTGGTATGTAAGTGAGTCTGTTGGGTTGGGTGCTGTTTGTGATAGTTAAGGTTTTGTTTTAAATTATGCTTCTTATTGTTAGCCATCTTGAGTGCCATTTCCTTTGTAGCAAGGTGGGAATATAAATAAATAAATAAAGGTACTTCCCAGATTCCTGCAAAATTAATTGGGGTGACTGAGATGTGCAACAAGACCTCCCTGCTCTTGCCTGCCAGTTCGTTTTCAGTCAAAGTACTACTATGAACACTTCTCCCTCTCTCACTTTTTTTTATTGTGGGAGCGGGAGAATTTGATAAGAAGGCAAAAATTATCTTCACAAACGTGCATAGTTATCTTCATTTGTTAGCAATGTTTGATGAGACTTGAACATAAATGGGCATGCCCCTCCTGTTCTGAAACCCTTGCGGTATAGAAAACATAATTATTCTGTTCTTCTTGCTGGGCAGAGAACTATGTTTCTAGTGTAGCGTTAATGGCCCAGTTCTGCTCTTCTCTGTGCTCTGGGTAATTAAAACAAACAAACCCAAGACCAATATTGCAGTCTTCATCCACTCTTGCCCTCAGACAATTCTGCTGTAGCAGGTGTCCCAATTTGGCTGGTATTTTATTCTAAAGCCCTCATTAGCATAATGGTTAATCCTGCCCAGAGCGTTAGGAGCCATGATTGCCTAGGCTAAAATTGCCAAGCATCAATTCAGGATGGGGCTAACAATTATGGAAGAGAACATTTTTTAGAGAAAGCAAACTTCTGTGTTGCTCTAGCCCCTGAATAGACTGCAGTGGTGTGGTTCAGATGTGATTGGGAGGCCATATGGGCTTCTGAGCGTCTCCCCCCCACACACAACTTAACATTAACTATATTTCAGTGTTACTTCTGAACCAGCCTAACCACAGCTAGCTTCTAAACCAGACGTACAAACCAATATCTAATCCTGGTTTCAATATCTAGTTTAGACCCTAACTATGCTTTTGCCAATCCAGACATAATACTGAACCATAGCTAATACTAATCTGGGAAAAGAGGTGGGGATTTGGCCACAAAACCATGACATCTGAATTGTCTATGTGTGTGCAGTATGGATGAAAACAACCGTGCGAGCTGTAACCTGTTGATAGGAAGTCAATTCCTAAGGCTGCTCTGTCTTATAATAGTGTGTTAATTTCGCTGGCCTGGTTCAGACAACACGCTAAACCATGCTGCTTAACCACAAAATGGTTAAGGGTTAAGCAGCATGGTTTAGTGTGTTGTCTGAACCAGGCCACTGTCTTCTCCTTCAGTAACAAGGACATGGCTTGGATAGCTACTGACCAGTGCAAGTGTTGGTGCTCATTAGTCTTCAGAGTGTTTGTAGTTGTGAGCAACCATGCCATTCCACTACTCCACACAACACAGCATGAGCCTGACTAAAAACATCAAGTCTGCCAGTTTCTTAAATGGAGCCGTTTATCTGCAATAAAACATCCAATGCTCTTGGGAAAACAACAGTTGTAGACAAAGTATTCTTGTTGCAGAATGGATATTTTTGTGTTGTAGAGATGAACAAGGTGCGGAAGCTGCACAACTTGGATGAAAAAGATATGTTAAAATTACCCAAAGGTCTGGAGCAAATCACTTTTACATTATTTTGTTTATAACATTTATATATATATATATAAAACTAAAGCAGTGAACAATAATAAAAAGTAAAGAATACAAAATAATGCAAACTTTAAAAATCGTTCTATGAAGATTCTTAAGTGTTAGAGGTGTAAACGCTGCAACCTCTGGAACGTCTATGAGAGCAAAGACATAGTTGGATGTACATCTGAAGGATATTTTGTGAGTTCTGTTCTGATGCCTTAGCTGTGGACCATTTGATCAGGAAAGATTTCTGTGGTGTACCATACTTCTTGTGAAGAATCAGGGATCTGTCGCAGATAGAAAGTAATGGAATTTCATCAAAACACTTTGATGGGTTAACTGGGATGGATTTCATTCTTGCTGTATCAGCAAGGTAATTGCAGTATCTTAGTTTAGAAAAGAATCTTCACAAGAGCCAGATTGTTTAGTGATTGTGATATTAAGGAGGGATGTGTATTTCTCACTTGCACTGTGTGGTTCACCTTGCCTCCAGTTGTCATCTGCTGCTTTAAAAGCACCTTTTGCAATTAACAGACATAGCTTGTCAGCCAGATGGTATTTGGAGCAAGCCCTCATTAGCAGACCTTAATGTACTTGGATGCCTTGTCTCTGGGTTCTGTTAGAATTGGGTTTTTATGTAAATGTGGATACATTGGTGTCAGTATAGATGGGCCCTTTGACAATTTCAGTGTGATAATAGAGATCTTGAGTATAATGCACTCTGAATATCAGACATTGTATTTCTCTTTTGTTTAAGCCATGGTATGGCTGCATCAGATGCTTTTTTAAATTTGGACACCAAGGCCCATCTAGTCCAGGACTCTAGCCACCAAAGCTGGAAACGGATGCTTCTAGGAAACTTAGAAGTAGTGCATAAAGTCAGCCACCCTTCCCTCTTTGCACCCAGCATTTGGCATTTGCTGCTAGCAGTTCACCACTGGCCAGTCGCCTGCTGAAAAGTTTGTCTCTCATCAATGTAATCAGTGATGGTTCATTGTAATACATATATGCATTGATTCCACAAGTGATGAGGAATAATGCCACTGGCAAGCATTTGCAACCATAATAAAGCCCTAATTACTGCTGATGTCATGACCTAGTGATAACACATGAATACAATGACCTGGTTTGCACAATCAAACAATGGATGGTTAACAAACCATGGATTGTTTGTGAGCACAAGGGAGCAAGCAAGTGTGTTGGCTCCTGCCCACTCCTGCTTTGCTAAACAACCCAGGAATGCCCCTTCTTAGGTTGTTGTCATCAATTGTGAAACCAGCACTCTGGCTTGTTTAGGGTTAAGCAACCCAGAGTTTTTACTCATGGGTTTTTGTAGGGTTAAAACCCTGGGTAGTTTAACCCTAAAAAAACCCCAGAGTGCCAGGTTTTCAAGTCATGACAATAACCCAGGAATGGGCTGTTCTTGGGTTGTTCAGCAAAAGGGAGATGGGTGAGCAAGTGGGGAAGCAGAATGCCTGTTTGCTACCATGTAGCCACAACTAAGTCTGGGTTGTTTAACCCCTAGTGAGCCATTACATGAGAATCATGTTCTGACTTTATACTGTTAGTTTTACCCTACCCAGTGCCTGTTTACCCTACCCTGTGCCTGTTTGCTTTCTCTTCCCCTCCTTATTGTTTTATTATGGTTTTATTAGAATGTAAGCCTATGCGGCAGGGTCTCGCTATTTACTGTTTTACTCTGTACAGCACCATGTACATTGATGGTGCTATATAAATAAATAAATAAATAATAATAATAATAATCAGGTTAGTAGGTAACACAGCTTGTGGCTGCATAAAGTAACTGTTCTGAGGCTTTGTATGTCAATAGAGAAATAACATTGCATCTATTCATTTACTATAGGCATTGTGTTTGTAGGATGATATTGTTTCCTATGCACCCATTAACATGTTGTAATGTTGGTTGTGATTTTTTTAAAAAAAAAAAGCCGTAGAGGAGGAGGATGGCAAATACTAATGAATGGAAGGTTTACTGATTCACAAAGATAGACACAATCCCAACGTATTTAGGGCTATCCAGACCTCTTTCAGGGAACTAGCCTCCTGATCAGATACAGCTACAATATGGCAGGCAAGGAGGCTGGAGAGCTTGAAATGCATTAGAACTGTGGATTTGTTTGTGAGTCAACGTTTGTCTGCTTTGGGTTGTCTGGCTAGTCACAACCAGAATGTGTGTCTATCTATTTGGAAGCCTGTGGGGGGGGGGGGGGGGAGAGAGAGAGAGAGAGAGAGAGAGAGAGAGAGGATAAAATCAAGGCTGGTGTAATTATGAATGGATACCCACTCAGAAAGTTCTCTGTCTATTTATCAGAACATGCTCATATTTCTGGAAGATGAGGATCAGAAACTGTAATTTGCAATTCGTACCAAGAATATTGATAGTGTGTTTAGGATATCTTAGTGGATGCTATGAAACACTTTATGATTTAGACAGTGTTTGGGAAAAATGAAATGAATTGCAGATATGATTGGGACCTAAAGCATCAAGTGTCTGGTGATAGAACGTACACATCAAAAGAAATGGCATGAATAAATGCTGTGGAGGTGCTAGAAATAATGAATTGTGTTCAACGTGATCTTGGCTTAAAAGGACATATCACTGCTTCTCTCTCTCTTTTTCATAAATACTTAAAGATTCAAAGAGCTGTATATTTAATAGAATCCCCCCCACTCCTTTTGGAGATTGGCAAATATTTATTCCTTCATCTCTTTGTCTTATGACAAAAGGCAGGCTGGCTTCCTTTGGCTTGCCTCCCTTTTTTGATCACCTCCCTCATTAGGGATATTGGCAGGAGTGCCATAAGCCAGTTGGCCTGAGCATCGGGGCCAACTTTACTCCTGATGTAACCCCAAGGAGGCCAGAATTCTGTTGTAAGGCAGAAAATGAGCTTTATTAGCATGGGCAAAATGGACCCAAGGTTTCCCCCCCCCCTTCACTCTCACACGGTTATTTATTTATTTATTTAATGTATTAATGATATTTGTATATTTATTACTGCATTTATATCCCACCTTTTTTCCTCCAAGGCACCCAAGGCAGCCTACATAATCCTCCTCCTCTCCATTTTATCCTCACAACAACAACTTGTGAGGTAGGTTGGGCTGAGAGTCTGTGACCAGCCCAAAGTCATCCAGTGGGTTTCTGTGGCCGAGTGGGGACTAGAACCCAGATCTCCCAACTCCTAGTCCAACATTTTAGTCACTACACACTGATTCTTAATGTAATATCTTAATGTAATACCACTTAATGTAATATTTTTAAAGAGGTTTATATGCAAAAACTAAAATTTACTATTTAATACACTGTATTTAACAGTAAATAAAAAGACAATGAATTTTATCAATTTCTAGCAATTGATTGGACAGGTTGGCCCTCATTCCATTTAATATAACACAGATATCATATTTTTAAGCATAGAATGTCTTTTGGAAAGCTTCCAATTGTCTTTGCTACAATGTTCTGATTTAGCTGTGGGTAATAGAAACTGAAAAGGCCCAGAGGCAGTTACTGAGTCTGTAGCTCTGCTGGGATTGAACCCAGGTTTTCTAGATTGATGTAGAGTTGTCTAATGAGTGTGCAACACTGAACAGTCTTGGTTCTCAATGCTTTACAAGGGACTAGGTTTCATGTGGCTTTATGCGGATTATACTACCCCCATTAACTGCAATTGGCTCTGTTTTTTCTTATGAACTAGCAAGGTCAACTGTTTCTGTGAGTTTTGTGGAGATCCACTTGCTTAATTGGTGTCTCTAACTCCATGCCCAAATCCTGAAATGAACTTGGCCTTGTGGATTAAGCCCCAATTCCACCCTCAGGCTTTGCATGAGACTGGTTAGGAGATCCTGGTGGTTGTAGAACTTTCTTCTGTCTAAACTTGCATAGGATTGTGTCCCTAAGAGCTGTTTTTCTCGCGTCCCATTTATACTTTAAAAATAGCAAACGTTTATGTGTAGTGCTCCGTAGCAGCCTGGCTGCCGCACGGTTTGAAAATGGAGGGGCGCAAGGGCTCCTGAGAGTGACACCAAGAAATTATATAGGGTTGTCCACAAGGTGTTTGTATTGGGGGGGGGGTAGGATGGCTCCCCTCTCAAGTCTATACATGCACTTCTAAAAAAAAACAGCCGTCAACTTTACTTGTAACTCTCTTAGAATGTAGCAAGTGAGAAAAAAGTACTGAATAGTTTCAGAGAATAATTAAAGTGAAGACAGTGATTAGAGAATGTGACTAATTTAGTTTAACTCTGGTGCTGAAGGCTTGCATTGCTACTTGCTTAAACATTGCAAATGGTGGTATGTTTGAGCCGATATCGTAATCGTTCATAGCCTGGTACAATGTTTTACTTTTGATGCATTTGTCCTCCAGCACCAACATCTGCTTCCAGCTGTTGGGAAGTCTGCTCAGTTTTGTGTTGCACATTTGGGAAGAGCTAAAATGATGAACCTAAACTTATTTTAAATATCCATTTCCTATTATCTTCATGAATATTTTCATATATACATTCAGGTACAGGAAGGGATTTTACCACCATGTAATTAATGCAAATTTTATTTCAGCTGGATTAAGTATCTGTAGGGCATAAAAATAATATACATATTTTAGTCAGCATAGACCAGAAGCCAATGTCCTATGGGGACGGGCTCATAGAGAGCTTCAGCTATTGGGCGGTATAAAAATGTAATAAATAAATAAATAAAAATAAATAGAAACTTCTTAGAGTGAAGGAATCTTACAAGGTTTTAGAATACACTTTATCCATGGAAGTTGCTTCTAAGATAGAAGCAAATAATTTCTTACAATTTATGAGCTAGTGATGTGCAGGATTGTGGAGACCCAGGTTCAAATCCTTGCTCAGTTATTTTCCTGTATATTTCATGCATTTCCTTTTTGTTTTCACAATGGGTTTTTGTTCTGTTTTCTTGATATTCGCAATAAAAAAGTAATTTTTTAAAAAAATATATGAATCACACTGGGTGACTTTAGGTCAGTCAGGTCCTCCTCAGCTTAACCCATTTCGCTAGGTGGTTGTTTAAGAATAAATAATAGAGAATCATGTGTTGCACCTTGAGCCCCTTGAAGAAAAGAGGAAGTATAAATGTAACACACAAACAAAACACATTTAGGGATGCCTCTGAGTTATGCTCTCTGAAATTTATTATTGTTCCAGCTTTTCATGAAAATCGAAATAAATTCCCGACCTGTGTGCACAGTCGCTGGAGTTTGGGTGTGTGCATGTTTCTTTTTGTATTTTCCATCATGGCACCTGGTTTCAGTCTGTATATTTGCAATCACAGTGTTCATGGGTAGTCTGCCAGGGTGGGGCACAGGTACTTTTTGCATTTGGTCCAAAGCACCCCACATGATATTCCGATATCCTCGTGCCAAATCCACTTTTTTAGAAGCTAATAAAATCCTAGTAGAAACTAAAGTGAGCCTGCTGTGAATGTCTTCTATCATAGAAGCATAGAGCAGGAAGGGGCTATTTAAGTTATTGGGTCCAATCCCCAGCTCAGTGCAGGAATCCACTTTAAAGCATCCCTGGCAGGAGGCTGTCCTGTCTTTGCCTGAATACCTCAAGCAACAGAGAGCCCGCCACCTCCCTAGGCATTTGGTTCCATTATTTGACTGTTAGTAAGTTTTTTCTGATACTCAACTGAAATCTGCCTTCCTGTAACTTAAGCCCATTATTTCTTGTCCTGCAGTCTTGGATGATAGAGAACATGCTGCAGCCCTCTTTAGGTACTTGAAAAGTGCTATCCTATCCCTCCCCAGTTTTTTCACCTCAAGCAGCTGAACCTTACTGTCATGCCAGAGGCATGGGTCAATCCTGTGAATTGACCCATGCCTGTTGTTTCTTGTGAGCAAGCACATTTTGTGATGTTGCACAACATAGTTACTGATCGTGGGGCACGTGTGTTGAAGGCATCAGCCCTAGCTTCCAATTTCCTAGCTTTGCGGAGCTTGAGTCAACATGAGAAAACCTTAACTCTGGTCTTAAACTGGCAGTTGTTGTTTTTTTAAAAAAAAGTTATTACAATGTTCTTGGGGTGGGTGGGAAACGAATTAAACAAAATACAAACAAGTAATTAACTGAGTAGATGTGTACACTGTTTTTAACTTCTGTAAACTTCCCAGAGAGCTTCAGCTATGGGGCGGTATATAAATGTAATAAAATAAATAAATAAATAGCTATGTCCCTCTATGTTCAGAATACTTCTGAGTAAGCCTGCACGGGATTCCAGCATAGCCTTTTCCTTTTCTTCCCTCTCTATATCAATGATCTGTCTATTAGTGAGAGTGGTTCCTTCAGCCTTCAAAATTACCTCACTCTGAACTCAGTTGACAGTTCCCTGCTATCCCTCCCCCAGTGTCAGAATGCTGACAGCAACAGTGGAATCCCAAACACTGGAGTGTACTGACTGCATTCTTTCTCCAGAGTGAAACTGAACATGCCTGATATATCTTTGCCAGCATTTGCTGCTATAGGCTTTTATGGGGCAAAAAACCAAAGATAAAGCCTTGATAATTTTTAAATTGCTGCTCAGAATTTCACCAAACTAGTGAAAGGCACACCTCCTCAACAAGCCTGAATAAAGTAAACCCAGGATTTGAAAGAAATAAAAGGCTGAGCCACAGTTTGAGTAAAAAGAACAAATGTGCCATTTCCAGCACTTTTTAACTTGCTTTATTGTATCCAATCAATCTAAAATTTTGCACTAAGCCAAGTTTCAAATTATTACCTCCACAGGTGTCATTTTTATAAGCAGTAGACTTTTGAGGCTTATAATGGAAGAACCTTTTTTCTGACTCACCCTTAAATTGTCTAACACTAGTATGTATGTACTTTACAGCAGTGTAACATTAATTACACCAATATTGCTTTTAAAATAGTAGTCTTCCAATATCTGATTACTGCTTTTCTAATGTGCATGTGTGAGACAAGGCCCGTGAAATAAAAACCCAGAATGTTCCTCTACAAGGGGTCTACAAAAGAAAAGAAATAATAATTTTAACATTAGTGAATGATCGCTGAGCTTAACAGGTGTTGAAATGTAATTGCAGCAGAAACTAGGATGTTTTGCCCATCTCTAACTTACATCAGGTGAAGTACAGGCCCAGCGTTGGCAACCAGGCCCCTGCTTGCCACTGGTGTCACTGCAATGCCCACCCCAAAATGTGCTTACCCCCACTGGCAGGATTGGTGGGGCTTTTGGGAGTGAGCTGAGCAGCTGATTCATGCTGGGTGGCTGCTACCTTCCATTTCCCAGAATGCCATGCTTAATATTGATGCTGAGAAGTCAGCACATTTGGGATGGCCCCAAGGCTGCAATTTCACCAAGACATCTTAGTGGCAGCAGGTGGGGACCTGAGTGGGTGGGTATGATGTGATCGGCTGAGAACCCACTGGCAAAATAGAGGTCTGTGTTATGTAGAACATAGGAAGCTGCTTTACAATGAGTTACAGTCTTGGTCCATCTAGTCCAGTATTGTCAACACTAACTGGCAGCAGCTTTCCATGGTTTCATGTAGGCATTTTTCTTGCCTTACTTGGAAATACTGGGGATTGAACCAGGGTCTTCCACAGGCAAACTGTTTGATCTACCACAGAAGTACAATCCTTCCCATATACACGATGGACACATGAGGGTTCCTATGTGAACTCAATTTTAGAGGGTAAACGCCCTTGTTTTTATGTATTTGGGGGCTTGTGTCTACAAAAATGCTCCATTTTAACAAGCATTTATAGAAGATGTTTGTATTGAGCCCAGGCTTCAAGCAAATTGACCCCTCCCATTCACTGCTCTTGGAGTTGATTCTTGAATATTTTTCCCTTGGCCTTCTTCAGTGTTACTGTTAATGCTTTCCTTGCTGAGCTGAGTGCAGAGTATTAATCTGGCAAACCTACTGCTTGCCATCCTTCCCTAAGAGAGCTTGGACGTCTTTGACACTCTTCTCTCCCTGTTCTCTCTCTCTTCTCTCTGTCTTGCTCTGGGAGGTGGCAATCCTGGAATGGGGTAGGGGGTGGGGTTCTTTCCAGCCTGGCAGAGCTGTGTACTGTCATTACATCAGCTGCTGGGCTGGCTGATTATACCGGGATTAATTATTGTTAAAACCCGCTGGCCTCACTGGACCAATTCCTTCCAGATGTGACACCACTCAGCATGCCCCAAGGAATAGTCGGATGCCATAAGCTCAAATCCGGTGGGAGCATCCACTGTCTGCCTTCCCAGGAACAGACTATTGCATGTGGCTTATTGCAGATGCAAAATTACAGCTTGAACCTGTTGCTCTCTGAAACAGAAGGCCCAAGTTAAGATTGTGTATAAATAAATGTGAGGATGCATCCCTTTCTCTGATAATTGACACCTTTAACTGACAGATGCAGAGTGGGGTGGGGGGAGTGTTGCTCAGTAGGAGAGCATGTGCTTTGTATGCAGAAGGTCCCAGGTTCGATCCCTGGTATTTCCAGGTAGGGCTGGGAAAGACCCCTGCCTGCAACCCTGGAGAGATGCTGCCAGTCAGTGTCAACAATGCTGGGCTAGATGGTCCAATGGTCTGAATCTGTATATTCAGATTCTGTAAACCTCCCAGAGAGCCCTGGCTATGGGAGCGGTATATAAGTTTAATAAATAAAAATATGGCAACTTCATATATTCATATCCTGTCTTGAGTCTAGTGCTGGTAGCTGTCCTGGGTTTCATGTACCTTCTGTTTCTTTTACGTTAGGCTAGGCAGCCTGGTGCTTTCCAGATGTTTTTGATCACAACTCCCGCAAGTGCTAGCCTCTTCAGCTTCGTTGAGTAAACCAGAATTACTTCCTATTTATCAATGAGTAAACTGTGTCTAGCAGAAAGAGCGTTAGTCTGAGAAGTTGCATTCTCCTCAGTGGGGTTCCAGCTGAGACTGAAAATAGTGACTCGCCAAAGGCTAAATCATACATGCATACAATATCTGCACTGAGATCTGAACGCGCTATTCACTGGAGTGCGTGAGCTTTGTTCCAATTTTCTGCTTGAGTGGCCTTTTCCATACCCATCCAGTGTGCCCTCTTAACTCCCAGCTGTGATTTTCAACATTGATCTTGTGGTCTTGTTCTGTATCAATGCGGCTAGTGTCTTTTGCTTTGAAATTCAGTACAGATAAAAGGAACTATTTCTTCACAACGTACATAAAGTATGGAATTTGCAACCACAAGATGTCACGATGGCCTTCAACTTGAATGGATTCAAAGGAGATTTGAGACAAAATCATGGAGGATAAGGCAATCAGGGGTTACTAGTCATAATGGCCATATTTCCTGCAGTGTCAGAGGTAATATGCCTCTATAAACCAGTTGTCGGGGAACATGGGCAGGAGGGTGCTATTACACTCATCCTATTTGTGGGCTTCCCACAGGCACCTTTGGTCTGATACAGCATGGCTCTTCTTATGTTAACCAGTCTGAAACAGAACAGAGCTACTTCTTCATGAAAGCTGAGGAAAGTGCATCTGAAGTACCCCCTAAAGCATGTCTTTAAATGTTTAAGGACTTTTTGTCGTTGTCTTACTTAACACTTCTGTTGCATGTACTGCTAATTGCCGCTGCAGTGGTATCTCATCTACATTGTCTTAATAAGTATTTAAAACGGTGGAAATGTACCCCAGTTGCTGAACGGGAAGGCCCTGTTGCCCACGTGTCCTCCTTGTGGGTTTCCCATGGACAGCTGGTTGGCCATTGTCTGAACACAATGCCAGACAAGATCAGAACAGGGATCCAGATGGCTACCAACACTTGGCACTGCATAAGAACAGCAGACTTAACTACAGAGCAAATGGCTGCAGTTGCTTTGCTATTGAATGTCACACATTGCCACTTTCAGAAGAAGGAAGTATATGATCTGGATGCAAAACTAGAGTTCACAAGCAATCTATTTCCAACAGTGTTCTCCTTGTTATGGTTGGATGAAGATACTTAATCTTTTAATCAAAGTACTTATTCTGATGCAAACAACTCAGTTCTCTACAGCTGAGATGGGCAGATTTCAGCTTTGCAGCATCTGCTTTGTTTTTTTTACAGGAATCCTTAGATCCATCAACCGGAGCCAGGTGCAAAATAGTGACTCAGATGGCCAGACATATGCTAAGAACTAAGGAACAGAGTGCCTCTGAGCATGTCTTCAGCCCAGAAATTTGTGATCAGTACCAGAAACAACTTCACTGTCTTGGTTTTCCCCACATGTTCATTTTCAGAAACTTCATTTGGACATGGGAGAATGGTTTAAAACCATTGCTATTGTTAGATAACTAGGTCTCAGAAAACCTTGCTGATCTTCTGCAAATCACTCAGATCCTGATCTACCTTCTGCCCATCCTGCTCTATAGCCTCAGACAGTAGTCCTGTTAATGAAATAATGCCCTCAGATCTTCTGTATCAATTATTTTTGGGGGCCTCAACATGGCCACAGCTGCATTGGCCAAAACTTTTACCTAAAAAAGATGCTTTTCTTAGAAGCTGTGTACTTACAAACTTTTATTTCTGGAGTGTGCTTCCACTGTTCTGGAAGCATATCATCTTTTTGGAATCCATGATCAATCTTGTTCTTGTACATTACATACTTCAGTATAATTGGTGCTACTCATGTGCTATGCATCAATCCCACTCATTGCTAACAGCGCTGTTGCTTCTGTGATGTGTTCCTTTATAATATTTTATTTATTACATTTATATACCACCCCATAGCCGAAGCTCTGTGGGCAGTTTACAAAGATTATCCTTCAGCTAACTACAAAATGAACATAGCACAAAGTAGGCTTGATAATTTTGAGATGTTCAAGCTGCATTGGGGTGGCAGCTTCTCCCCACTTAGCACAGTCTACTGTTTGCAGTGCTAAACTGGAGGCTGGAGAGGGCAAGGCAGCTCAGGGAAGAATGTCAGCAAGCATAGGCATTGTTTTAGACTGGGGATGGCGAACCTCTTTCATCCCGAGAGCCGGATTCCATTTCGGAGACGCTCTCTGGGGCTGCATTCCATGGTGGGGAATGCAATAAAAGGGCAGAGCCAAAGTCAAACTTAGTAGGGCCCCAAATCCCCCAAATGCCAGCATAGTTTAGCTTAAAGCTCTTACTGCCAGTAACGAAGCCTCAGGAGAGGCATTTTCAACCTTTTAGAGTGAGGGAAAAACTGCACAAAAGCCGAGAAACCACTGATTCATTAGTGGTTGCGGGGAAGGGTGTGGGACCAGGGGGAAGGTGCATGACTGCCTGGGTAACTGAGGAGGGCTGTATTTGGCCCCTGGGCCTGAGGTTCCACACCCCTGTTTTAGCCTGTGCCGCCTGTGTTTACCCCTATGTAGACTAGTAGAGACTGTATCGTGGTGATCAATATGTGGCTTGCAGGTGCTGGATATACTGAATTGATGCACTTGGCTCTCGAAGCCTAGAAAAGTACTTTGTGTGGGAGCATCCCTGATATGTTTCTCTTACACCGAATGCAAGAAGCTGCAAATACGTCAGCTGCCATATTTAATTGCTCTTTCCCTGTTTTTGGAAGTCCTGCACCCCTGCTTTGTGTTAATGGCAATTAGCATACAAATGAGGCTCTGTTGTCTCCACTGGACTTGCAGTGCATGTTTTATAGGCAGGTTTTTCTAGTGAGGAAACAAGTTTACACCCAGGCTGGATTTTAGTTGGCTCTCTGAAATTGCATAGTTTATTGCAAAATGTAGGTGTTGCATCTTCTGCAAGAGGTACAAAGAACAACTTAATTGACAAAATTTGGGCTTTTGCTATACTAATAACAAAGTAACTAGGGGACCAGTTTGGCACGTGATCAATTAGGGAGTGCAGTAGTGGAACAGACATTTTGCATGTGGAAGGTTCAGGTTCAGTCCATGGCAATTCCAGGTAGGTCTGGGAAAATTATTCCAATCTGAAGTTTTGGAGAGCTGCTGCCAGTCAGCACAGACAATCCTAGTTGGATCAATAGTCTAAATAAGGCAATTTCCTACCTGTGGTCAGCTGTTTCAGAGCAGAACCTGATGGCTCAAATATATAACATTTGCCAAGAACTCTTCAAAGAAGGAGAGGTTGCCACTGTAAAAACAGCTGAGGAGTCCACAAAAACATCCTATAAATGCAGATGTTCTCTATTTCGATGGGAGGAAAGCTTTGCTCCCTACATGTAGGGTTCAGTATACACTACATCAACCTGTTGCTGTGTGCTAAACTACAGAAATGATGGGCAGCTGACAAAGTTCTTGCCTCTGGCTCTCCCATACATCCCCTTCCTGGTCTTGGATTTAACCACATCACACTTCTCATTGGCTGCATATTTTAGAATGCACATTCTCATAATTTTTCTGATTTTTCAAAATAATCTGATATTTTGTCAAGTATTGAGTGAGGTAAGACAAGCATGAATAGGGGCCAGAATCAAGAAGTAAGCAGTGGCAATGTAAAGATTATCCAGCCTACATTGAGGTATTTTGTATTACCATAAGAAGCTGAGCCATCTGAAAGTACAATTTTACGGCAGACTATAAAGATGTCAACTGAGGTCACCAGATCTTGAAAAGTCATAAAGAATTCAACCAGCTGCATTACCTTTCTGATATCACTGACTAAGCCATCAACTCAATATAAAACAGTAGTCTTTTAGCTGAAATGCCCCAGGGATGAAGTTCATTCTTCAAATTTATAGAAAGTGCAGAGCATTTACAGAAATGGAGCACTTCAGTTTATACCTTTCAGTGGCAGCCTGAGAAGTATTGGAGCATCACCTGTTGAGTCTTTCCAGCAGTGCAGACATCTGCGTCCACATAATCAGCGAGACTGCAGTGCAAGCTCTTAGCAAGGGTGCACTGATATCTCTGCTAAGAGACGGCCATTTCTGTATGCGGCATCACTTGTTGCTTCACCACCGAACTTGTTGACTAACTTCAGTTACAGTTGATCTAGTAACTAAAATCAAGTACAAACAAATGGAGTGAGCAGATCACAATTTCTCTGCAAGAATTCCTTAATCATAGTCAAGTGCTATTTTGATCAGGTATCAAGTTATCTGATTTTAGATACAACAGATTATATTCTTGGTACCAGGATCTATTCCACAGACAATGTTGATGTAATTTTCCTGGATTCATTAGGGGCCCAGATTTAGCTCTGGTCTGAGTTGTTTTGCTCATTATTACCTTTTCATATGGGACTTGTGCTCTACAAGTGTTAAAAATCCAAATTTATTTCATATTTATTTATTTATTGCATTTACATCCCACCTTTTTTCTTCAAAGGAACCCAAGGCAGCGCACTTAATCTTCCACTTCTCCATTTTATCTTCACAACAACCACCCTGTGAGTAGGTCAGGCTGAGAGTCTGGGACTGGCCCAAAGTCACCCAGTAAGCTTTTGTGGCCAAATGGGGACTAGAACCCTCCCCACTGACATTGGAGCCACCAGCCTCCACTGGATGAGCCTGAACCTGGAATATGAATGCTGAATGAAGCAGGGAGACAAGCACTGCAGATTCTACAAACCAGCCTTCCCCAACTTGGTGCCCTCCAGATATATTGGACTGCAATTCCCACCATTCCTGGCCAGCATGGCCAGTCCAGTTTGGGGAAGGCTGCTATAAACAGAGAATCACAGAATAGTAGAGTTGGAAGGGGCCTATAAGGCCATCGAGTCCAACCCCCTACTCAATGCAGGAGTCCACCTTAAAGCATACCTGACAGATGGTGGTCCAGCCATCTGAACAACCAGCTTGAATGCCTCTTGAATGCCTCTAGTGTGGGAGAGCTCACTACCTCCCTAGGTAACTGGTTCCATTGTCGTACTGCTCTAACAATCAGGAAGTTTTTCCTGATGTCCAGCCGGAATCTGGCTTCCTGTAACTTGAGCCCATTATTCCATGTCCTGCACTCTGGGATACAGTCATTGTATTGGGCATGCTGTCCTCCATGAGATACTTCAGATTCTGACCAGGAAGAGTAGGGAGAAAAACTGTTGTATTGGTTGCTGCTTCCCATTATTTCAGCTTCTGACATTTTAAAAAGAAGAGTTTTTATAGACAGGATTTGTTGTTGGAAGTATCTGTTCCTGGGGTTATAAAATAAGAGTTAATTGCTCCCAAAGAAACTAGAGTTGGGAGAAATTCATTTTATTGTATTGCCACTTGCTGTGTACATTTCATCCATCATTTTGTCTCAGAAAGGCCTTTGTATTCCTAGACTTCTGAATTAGGCCTGTTTGGTATCTAATTAGCATAGCCTGCTCCAGCCTCCTGCTTTCTTTGCTCTAAAGACTGCCAGATTTATCCCTCTTGCAGCTTTGTGTCCATTTACTGCTGCCAGAAAGCACTTGATTCTGGATAAGCTAATTTGGTCCTGCATTGTCACACCAAAGAGTACAGTGCCTACTGCCCAAGGCCAATTAAGTAACTTCTTTGTGCTTAAGGGATGAATTTGTATGTTGTTATGACATCTGCCTAGAGCAATCCCATGTTCAGCAAAGTTTTTTTTTTTTAATCTGAACCAATTATTGAAGCCTGACAGTAGCTGGAGGTATCTGCCCATCCAGCCTATTTTATAGAAAGCAAAGAATCACAGCTCTTGCCTGCAATGCAAGTTATCTTCTCTGTTGATTTGCAATGGCATATTTGCAATGGTCCTAAACTCCATTCAGTTCTTCCACATTAGAATCTTCTGTTCACTTCTGGGGTTGGGCAGTTGTACAACAGGAAATCATACTATTTCTCCATCTAGTCAGTTGTCCCCACCAGCCAAGCCTGTTTTTTGAAACATCTTGCCAAATGAAGAGATTTGGAGATGTTGAAAGCCTGCACTTTTTTGGGTGATCTATTGATTGACCTAATAAAGGTATTATACAATTTATTTATTTATTTATTTATTACATTTCTATACCGCCCAATAGCCGGAGCTCTCTGGGCAGTTCACAAAAATTAAAAACATTCAAAGTATAAAACAACAGTATAAAACCATACTATAAAATACAATATAAAAGCTCAACCAGATAAAACCGGCAGCAATGCAAAATTACAAATTTAAATAATGGGTTTTGGATTTCCCCCCTTACTGTCAACATGGCTACCTTTGTGATTTGTGTGTGCTTTCATATGAAAACAAGCCTCTCCTTAGTAATGTTGCCTTTTTGAACTGGAGCAAATGAGCAATGAAGTGGGAAGGAGGCATCAAGGGAATAAGTTAGGATGCAACACAAAGTAGAATCACAGGTAGCCCATTTATGGCATATCTAGCAACACATTTAGTCAGTGAAGAACATAAGTGCCATGCTGGCTCAGACCAATGATCCATCCGGTCCAGCACTCTGTTCATACAGGGACCAACCAGCCATTGGCCAGGGATGAACAAGCAGGACATGGTGCAACAGCACCCTCCCACCCATGTTCCCCAGCAACTGGTGCACACAGGCTTACTGCCTCGAATACTGGAGATGGCAGTATCATCAGGGCTAGTAGCCATTGATAGCCTTCACCTCCAGGAATTTATCCTTAAGACCTTTTCAATTTTGTAGTAGAGTAAAACTCCCCCTCCTTAGAATCTTGAATGTCTTCAAAGCAATGCAAGTCATTTCTTTTATATGTGCCCCCATTTGGCATTTAAGTGCAATTTAAAAGGGCTTTAGAGATGCATCAGCTTCCATACAGTTAAAGGAATCAAGCCTACTTTGTCAATGCCAGCAATTAGCAATAACAGATGGTCATTCTATTCCCCCCCCCCCCTTGTCTGTTTTACCTAATTCAAAAAGCCAAGGTAAGGATGTTGGAGAAATCTGCAATGGAATCAAATGAGTTTGAATTTTGATGATTCGGATGCCATATTTTCACAAGTTTCACAGATTGTGTGGACATGCGGACTGGTATTTTTTTAATTTCTGGAGTTTTATGCAAATTTAATGTAGAAAAACATGTAACTGGCTGAAGCATAGGCTGAAGCATGAAAATGTGCATGGGGAGGGTATATGTGCATTTGATAGGGTATTTGCACCTATTCTGAAAGTGCAAATTTGCACCAATTCCAGAAATGGGGAAAAATCCAATTCTGTCAATGAGCTGGTGACAGAATGAAAGGCACCTGATAATCTGCAAAATGGAGATGGAACGGATTTTACAATATCTGTACATGTGTAAGCCCTGGTGAGGCAGGCTTTTTCACCCAGCTTTGCAAACCCACAGAGTTGGTGGTCACTTTGTAATGGGCCAGTGATATAAGGACCCTCCTGGTTTCCATTAAAAATCAATGTGAGACTTTCCATTAACGTTTGAATGTCAGTCATCCAAGAGCCTGATTGAATTATTTCTATTTTAAGTGCATATCCTCATTCTTTTCTTTTCCCCCCAGTCATTTCCTAAAAGGCTTGAACTCCTTTGACTTTTCATTTCTGAGGCTAACATCTCAAATGATTTTTGCCTGTATAAAATGAGGGTTAATTAGGTTTTTTAGCAGATGTTCTGGAAACCTGCACTGCGGTGTAGCGTAATGTTTCTGCTACAGAGACATACTCCTGGGTATATGTTTTGGCTTTTTCCCTTCCTTAATGTAGCCAAGTTGCAGCCTTGTAAACAAATAGGCTCACCATATAGCAGCGATTAAAACTGTGTTTGTGAATGTTAAAGCTTTCTTGAAACCAGGCCGGCAAGCATCTGTTGGCTTGTGCTTTTTAGGGACTGCAGTACTGTCTCAGCAGTTCCTTAGATGTTTGGTGGGCAGGCGGGAGGGGTGGGGGTGGATACACGCTTTGTTTTGGTGCCTTTTCCCAGATCTGTGAATCAGCTGATGATAGCAAGCAAGGATAGCTGTGAATTGCACTCCCCTCCTCTCCTCTCAGCTATGAATAATTTGCATCTCCTGCCCCTCCAGGGTTGCAGGAATTCTGTCACTATTGGATCTGCATTCCGATATGCATGATGTTGACTACTCTGGAAAGAAAAGAAGTAGAAATAGGGGTGGGGGTGGAGGAAGGGAAATGTAAATGGTATAGTATTGAAAAAATTGAGAAATATGGTTATGGACATCCATTATTTCTGGTACTATGATTCTTCCTTAATGGCCCTACATCTGTTTTTTAGACATAGTCTTTGTTCCATGTAGGAATTACGGAATTCATAATCCCACAGTATAATATTTGTTTTATGTAAAAGGTTCTTGATGCATACAGCCGCTTCATTATTTATTTCAGAATAACATAGACGAAGGGGTATTGCAGTGCAGAACATTAGCATCTTATCTGATAGAATGATAGCCCTGCTGGATTGGATACCACTTGAGATTGCAGATGGGAATTGTTATGATTGATTGCTCCTTCACCTCAAACTTTTGTCTTTGGGAAAACTGAGCAAATGCTCGCAGGGTGTTTCAGTGAGCACAAGCTTTAGCCACAGTTCAGCATTATGAGACTGAACCTATGGTTACTCAGGCTTGAATATTCCCCAGTCTGCTCTCCTCTAGTATGGCCTTGAGGAGGGGCTTTGAAGCTTTTATGAATGTTTTAGAGTAACTGTGATGTGATGTCTGGCTTATTGTAATGTCTGGCCCTGGACATAAGTTGGCTTGTTTAAACTAACTGTAGTTAAGATAAACCATAGTATAAGATTTGGCTGCAACAGTAAACTAAGGTTTATTGAAAATTAAGGCAAAAGCTTCCAATTTCCTCCTTGCAGCTGCAGTTGATTGTCGGTTTTGTAATATGAAAAATGGAGAACAATTAAGCAAAACACAAGACTCACTTCTTTAGTTGAGCAAACACTGTATAAACAGTGGGATAGCTTAAGAACGTTTTGTCTAAGATCAGGGTTAAGTGAACCATCCCTAAGAATAGAAGATTGGTATTAACTGGTTATAGTACCAGCTATTTTATGTGTGGCGCATATTGAATTTGAATTGCCACCTGGCAACTCTTGAGACCCTACCACTAATCACAACGGTACTGATGTTCCTTTTGCCTTGTTCCTTTCTGGGTCCTATTGCTCCTCCTACTTTCCAGTCTTCTGTAGAGTAAAACTAATAATAAGTCTGGGTTTAGATAGTTGATGGATGGTTAGGGATGAGACCTAGGAAGAAATGAAATGAGAGGTGCAGTCGGGGCATCCTTGCTGCACCAGTACTGCTGATGCAATCGAGTAATCCTACAGCCATCAGTCACTTTCCTTTTGTTCAAAGCCCTCCTCAGCTTGACTGCTGAGTGCGGCCTGAATGATACATAGTGCACTTGGTCCCAGTTGTGCTCAGAGTGTTGTGTTTGAAATGCAGGTATTTTAATCATAATCATAAGAGGAAATGATTCGGGATTTTGTAGTGCTTCCTTGAATACTCTAAGCCCAGTCTGGAGTGTGATCTGTGAAGAAGCATGTTGTTTCAAATGTGAAACTGTGTTTCACTTCTTTTTTGCTGATAAAGGAGGGGAACAAAAACCTTGTGATCAGACTTCTTACGCAGATCCAACAGTATTGCAATGCAGAAAATCAACATTTTCTATGGTGGAATGACATCTCGGAATAATTAGGTCACACATAAGTTATCTGACTATGTTGACAACTTTCCACTGAGGAATCTGCTCCCCCAATCCTATACAAATTCTCCCTGAGGCTATTGGAAAAGGACAGGTCTCAAGCACAGGTCTTACTACTGTGAGTTTTATTAGAAACCAATAAAAAGTATTATCTGTTTCATGTGAAGTCCATCCAGGAGGCCTAGTACCAGATTGTTTGGGGACCTGGTCAAAGAAAGTTTGTTTCCATTCTGTTCTCTCCCTCCCCAAACTGATGAGGGGCACTGCTTCAGTTTTTCCCATTCTTAACTGCCTCTTCAAAGAGAGCCAGTGTGGTGTAGTGGCTAAAGTGTTGGACTGGGGGTTGGGAGATCCGGGTTCTAGTCCCCACTCAGCTATAGAAACCCACTGGGTGACTTTGGGCCAGCCACTCACTCTCAGCCAAATCCATCTCACAGGTTTGTTGTTGTGAGGATAAAATGGAGAGGAGGAGGAGGATTATATATGCCACCTTGGGTTCCTTAGAGGAAAAAAGTCAGGATATAAATGCAATAATAAATAAAATAAATAAGGATGGCAACAAAGAATTCTCTTCCTGCGGGGCGGGGGGGGGGTATGTCTGGTCTGGGACCTAGTCTGGCCCTCCTGGAGTCTCCATCTAACATCCCCCAGGTTCTCCTGATGGCTCCACTCCATTTACCCAACCACCTGTTTTTTCTGCAGTTTTTATTCTTTCTAAAAAGTTGAAATGCCTCTGCTAAGGTTTTGTTACTGGCAGTAAGTGCTTGAAGCTACAGTATGCTAAGGTCTTGGTTGGGTACTATCTTTTCTGCATTGGGCTTAATGTCAGTTGTGAAGAAGGTACAGTGGCAGTTGGCTCCATTAAGGGGCATAGATCAGGAATCTCCTCAACCTTTTTGGACTCAGAGGTACATTTGAGAAACTGCTGTGGGCACCATGCATCTTAGGGTGCATCTTATTCAGTGAAACATTTTGTTTCATGTCTATTGGACACCGCAACTTCTCTGTAATAGGGGATTGTCTGATTCTACTAATTACTGGTGGTGCAATGCAGTGAGTGCTTCTTATAAACATATGTTTTGTATTGTCCAGTAGTTGCTTCTTTTGGGAAGATACATTTTGTAGCGGAGCATTCTTTAATATTCACTGATGTACATGCTCTTTTAAATTATTTATTTGCTTTATGGAAATTAAATGGTCAGCATAAATGGATTCTCTGTTCCCTTTTGATAGCTAAAAGACTAAAAACATTGGAAGGAAAAACATTCACCTCCTACAATGCAGTGGATTGAGGACCTTTCAACATTTGAATGGGTGGCATATAGACACCATCTTCAAATTCATATTTATTTGGATATTTTGTCAGCTTTTGTTGAAGCCTATGTGTAATTGCTAGAAAGTTGTATGCATTTGGTATGAATCCATGTATGTATATTTTAAAAAGGGGAGGAAATTAAAAATCTGGTTCCCATGGGTGCCATGTTAGTCATAGATTACCATTACTGGGAGCTTGCCAACTGCTTGGGACAGTTAAGAGGGAGGCGGCCATTGCCTTCATACCCTGTTTCAGTAGAAGTTGGCTTGTCTTTGTTTGAAATGGAATGCTAGATTAAGTAATCCTTCACCTACTTTGGAAAGACAGCTCTTCTAAGAACCATTGGGCCTGGCACTACATCTACAATCTTTCCCATGAGGAAGCCAGAAGTTTCAAAGTTCTGAAGTTTGGGTTCCGTTAGGCTGGGGATGGACAACCTAATGCCCTCCAGGTTTTTTGGACTACAACTCTCATGATCCATGGCTAGAGTGTTTAAGAGTTGTTGTCCAAACCATTTGGTAGGCACTAGGTTGTCTGCGCTGGTCTGGACTGTTGCACTTCAGAGTGGTTGTCACAGTTGTGGTCCTTGTATGATTTTTCTTGGAATTGATTGTTCGGGGAAAGTCTATCTCAAAATAATCACTTGCTCGTGCTCACAGTGAAGGGTGTGTGTGTGTGTGTGTGTGTGTGTTGCTGGGTGGGAGGGTTGTTTCATGCTTGCTAGTGCTTAGCCTTAATTGCACTCAACTTTTTGCTCTCATGTCTGATTTAATGACTTGTACAATTCATCAACTACGCTAATAAAGGACTTTAAAAGAGAGAGATCATTTGTCAGTTTGATCGCTTTCTATTCATAGGTGTATTTGGCTTCACTGATGTTCTACTTTAGCAGAATAATCTATGAAAAATCTGTACATAACACAGGGTTAAGATTTTATTTCTTTCCTTTTTGACTACTGTGCTCTGAATAGTAGAGTCCTCAGTGTTTAGTTTTGGTACTATTATGGTACCAATAATAAGATGTGGACGGATTGTGTCCAGTGTTATTGTAACTTAACTCCCTGTTATTTCAGTACATCTACTCTAAGTAAGACTATCATTGGATACTCTCCAAAGTGTTTTGTCCACAAAAAATTCAAGGAAATAAATGCAGTAGAGGTATTACTTCATCTGCTGTGAATAAGAGCGCACGTATCCAATACAGGGAATTCAGAGGAAACTTGGATGCAATAGATCCTCTAAGGCTATCTTATACCAACTTACCTGGGAGAAAGCCCCTTTGAACTCATTGGGATGTACTTCCAAGTATATATGCATGTATATGGTTGTACTTTTATATTGGGCGGTATAGAAATGCAATAAATAAACAAATAATAAAATAAAAGTAGGATTGCAGATAGAATCTAATAACTGTTTGTTAAGGTTATAAGCTGCCATAATATATATTAGATTGATTTTCCCTTGCTGAAGGTCTTTCTTAGATAGAAGTGGTGTGCATATCCAGAGGGGCAGTTCAGGAAATTCCTTCTTCAGTCCCAGGGCTAGTGGCAATTGCAGGTGCAGATCTGTGCCCACTATGTTTCACACTGACTGGGTTTACAGGATTGCGGGTGTAAAAGAAGCCATCATGGCTTCTCCCCATGCCCCCATGAGAGCCCATTGTTTACATAATTACATGCGCTGCAGTGTGGATAATTATGTAAATAATGGCCATGTGGAATGCACAGGGGTGGGGGGAGAAGCCATGATGGCTTCTTTTACCCCATAATCATATGAATCTGGCCACTGACTGGGTTTGCAACCCCCATTGTAGGTTGTCATATGGAACCAGCCACGGTGGGTTGTCATAACTTTTGAACCTGGACTGCGTCCCATAGAATAGCTTGTTTGGGAGCAAAAAGCCACCCTAACAACCTATGCCTTGTTGGAGGGGTTGTTTTACCCACAATGGGTTATTGACAGTGAAAGGTTGGGAAAAGGGAATTGATTGCAGTAACCATGGCAATAACTGCTCTGAATGGGAGCTGAAAAAAATAGGGGCAGCCTAGTTCTCTCTCAAAAATGGCTTACTGGAGACTCTGAAACCCAGAAGTGTTTAAACCTTGGAGGTCATGTTGCCAAGTGGATGATCTTGTCCCATTTTACTGACCTGTCACCGTCAACAGCTATCAAATTAACCTATATGCAGTCTTATCTTGCCAATTCCTTGTATGTTTCATACTGCATTGCCTTTGACAGCTGAAATATACAAGGACATTGACGAGGCAAGACTATATATATTTGACTGTGTGCGCAGCTGTGAATAATAGTTGAAAAAATTATGAATGTATTTGCACAATATATATAATGGACCCATTTGAACAAATCTCGGGGGCTGATTTATTTATTTTTTAAAATCTGGGGCTTGAAAATTGGATTGCATTCGGAATGGGGAGAGGAACAGGGTGGGCAGACCAGATGGGTTCTGTCACTCAGGATACTGGATTGAGGACTGAGGAGAAGAACAATACACAGTAAACATGAAAGTCTGTTGGGCATGCCATGGGTTGTCCTGAGAATAACTCACACTGCATTGCTAATTATACTTATGAAGTAAATATAACCAATTGGCCTGATGCCAAATTCCAAATTTTCAACTTTTAAAAACAAAGAGCTGGAGTAGAATGAGGGGAGGAGGATAAAATATGGTAGCCACTGTGTGTGGGAGCAAAAGAGAAAGCATTGGGAGTGTCATGAGGTTGCTGCAGACTTATGCAGACTGGTTTGCAACGCACAGGAATCCCACAACCTGCTTGGTCATTGAAATGGGTTCTCTTGGTAATTTTTCATCCCCGCAGTTCATACTGCCATAGCTTGAAGGAAAAATGAAGAATTGAAACTGCAAGAATAGCAGATGCTGAGTACTTCCACTTCCCCGCAGCTAATAAACCAGCAAATTTATTCGTTTGACAGCCTCACTTTGGCCACGTTTCTAGCATTTGTAAGGGCTGGGATCTTGTGCCAAACAAACCCGCTACTATGGTAAATAGGCTGAATGCATATGGCTAAGATTTGAATGCTGTCTTCTCTGTTCTCTGGCACCGAGATTGTGTTTACTGAATCCTAATGTGGAATATAAGACGAGTATTTAACCATGATCAAATACTTTTGAGCCATTATTACTCTGCTAGCTCAATTTCATTGTTGAGAAATGGCATGTTTTGTTGATGGGGAAGGCAGGGAAAGAAGTCTCTGCTTTGTACAAGCAGTGGGACTGAAGGCTGGGTGCAACTCTCTGAGCTGCCACAGGTTCTTTTGACAGAGAATTGTAATAGATGCAAATAAGTCTGGTGGGTCATGGTGGTGTAAATCGTCCTTGTTGAATATGCCTGGTAGTTTCTAGTAGTTGTTAAAGGAGCTAATCTAGTGTTGGCGGGATGATTCATTAGCCCAGAAGGACAGCAGTCACAGTGTAGTATGGCTAGCACAGGGCTGCAAATTATGAGAGCTTCTGCTTATTTCATTTCCACAACTGAGATCCAAACTGCATATTATGCAGGTGGTTCGTATTGAGATCAGTTGGGTACGGCCAACTATGATTGTGAGGACACGAGCTGCAGGAGTCCTAGGGTTTGTCATTTATTTATTTATTTATTACATTTTTATACCACCCAATAGCCAAAGCTCTCTGGGCAGTTCACAAATGGGCGCTTTCCCCCGCGGTAGCTTCGGAGTGGCGGCAGGTGATCTACATGACAAAGTTGCCACTCCGAAGTAATCCAGGGGCAAAGCTCCACTCTAAAAAAGTCGGACACTTGCCCTGACTTTTTTTTAGCTTTGAGCGAGGCTCTGCGCCTTTGTGGAGCCTTGTTAAAAAAAAACAAAAAAAAAACGAAGATAAATTAAAGGGGGGTGTTGGATATTCTGTGAGGGAGGGAGCACGCTGTTCCCCCCCATATAGCTGTAAATGTGATCCTTCGCATTTACAGCTTTAAAAAAGAACGAAAGAAAAAAAATTAAAAACCAACAAACCCTAACTGTGGAAGAGGGGGGCACGGATGCTCCCAGGTGCCCCAGAACTGCTGCGTCTGTGCTTGGGTGGGCGGGCGTGGTGGCGACGGCGCCTCCCAGAAAGCCCGCAACTGCGCTCCTTCCACTGTAGATGGTCAGAAGGAGTGTCAGTGTGGCAGCGCACCACCTTGTGCCACCCCGTGCTGCAGACCCGACGTCGTGAAGACGAGGGCCTAGACTAGTGGTAGCAATAGGGTCTGGGCAGCATGTGCAGGGATGTGTGACCCAAGAGATTTGGATCAGGAGCAGAGCTGTTCGTCAGTGTCTGTGTAGAAGGAGCTACATTGAAAGGCTAGATCTGGGGAGCTTCGTCATGGAGCTGTTGTTTCGGTGTCCGAAGAATTTTATAGTGGAGCGAAGCGACTGCTCCTCCTTTTGATGGATCTCAGCAGGGCCCTGTTCCATAGTATGTACCAGTGCTGGCTGTGGATGATGGGGATTTTAGTCCCACACATCTTGAAAGCACCAGGTTGGGGAAAGCAGCAGCTGTAATACTTCAACAGGTTTTGCAACTCTGATACCGCTGCTGATAGGTAGTTGTGGCAGGCACCGACAAAGCATGCGGGCTTTCCAACATGTCAGTTCCTGGCAAAACTGCACGGGGGTGGTGATTTTTTGATGGCAGCCATGTAGCCAACTCCCCACCCCCACCCCAGTTCCGTTTGTATTGGGCCTTAACTCTGAGGAATCACAGCAAGCCAGAGTTCGTGCTCTGCAGACCTATAATGGAACTATTGTATGTATCCACTTGAAATGTGTCAGTGCACCCTATTATCCTTTGAGGTGGAGAACATAGCAATGAAAAGAGAGATCAGGTTGGTGCAGCAGCTTTCAGTGGGCTCCTCTCAGTCCAAATGCCATCCGTGTTTTCCTTTTTATTTGTATTTGTTAAAGATGCTGGAAAGGGGAAACTTGGAGAATGCAGCTTCCGATCCCTTAAGAAGTGTTGTTTACTTTGATTGGTACCGCCCTCTTATTATCCCATCAGATGTTTTAGTTCATCCTACTTTCTCTTCTGGATGTTAGGGTGGAAACAGTTCATTGTTGCAGATTCAAAATAGTTGCCTCTGAATGCTGCTTCTCTCCCCATCCCTCTTTTTTTCCTTTTTAAAGACTAATGTGAAGAAAAAGGCACTCTGCCAAGAATGGCATGCTGAGTTGTTTATTGCTTGGATTATTTGTAGCTGCCTCTTCACGGAACACATGCCAGAATGTTTTTGTCTTAATTTACAGTAAGCCAAATATGCTTCACCTGGACTGATGGATGGATGAACACAGAGGTTTTTCTTTTTCTGTTTCACTTTTCTTCTAAAAAGCACATTAGTAAATACTTGAAGGATTCTCTGCTCAGGTTTCTGTAAAGTCTTGCGTATGGGTTCTGTATCCATGGAGGACAAGCCTAAGAATTTTCTAACACACAAGCTGGGGAATTGGCGTTCCCCCCCCTCATCACATGGATGGTAGTTTTGAAGACTATTGTGCATGTCTTGAGGGGGGCAGGTTGAGCACTAGATGTTAGCATGAGACTTTTTTCATGATTTAGAGGAAAATAAACATGGATTCCTGTTGCTGGACAAGCCAGTCATATACCACTTTCAGAGTGTCAAGCGTTAACCTATGATGGTTTATTTTCTGGAACAAGCCATGATGGGTTAGCGGGTTGTCTGTAGGATGTCCCCTCCACGGTGGGTTATTTTTTTATTTGTGTGGTAGTCTCTAGAGTTCCATGATGTCTTGCCAGATCTTGAGTTAACGTTCTGAGAACTTAAGAGTAGTTCTATTCTTGGCTTCTTCATTTGCAATGTAATGTTGAAGTCTTCTTGTTGACAGGTGCCTTATTTGTCTGACGCCCTAGCTATCAGTGAAACATTTTCTTGGCTTGCGTTTTTATGCCTTGAGTAGAGTGTTCTTTTTTCTGAGGTTGGAAGGTAGGTGTGTGTGTGTGCACGTGTGCTTCACAAAAATGAGCAACTATGCAGAAGATAGTTCGGCATGTTAAAAGACAGCATATGAAATAAGAATGCAAAAAAGTGTCCCTTCCCATCTGTTCCATTTAAGCTTATTCTGATGTGGTTGTATTGCTGAATAATGTACTGAAAGCACTGTCATGGCTGAAGAAGAGCCAATTTGTTCCTGGAGAGTGGAAATGGAAAGCAACCCAAGTGAATGGGTATATATTAGTGTCATTATGGTACACCATGAAAAGTATATTGTTCAATAAAGATATGGTTGAGTGAAGCAAATATATCATCGCCACCCTTTCCCTTTAAAGACGTGAAGAAGATTTTAAAGCATGCTTTAGTATCTACTTCTCAATTGCTGGTTGATGGTTTCCTGGCAGCTGATTCTGCCAGACAAAACTTTTGAATGAATTATCATAGTTGTGTTGAAATCTGCTGTTTTTATGGTGCCTACGTATACAATCTCTAGATGGAATAAAATGTATATTGCACCAGGGCAACTACTGCTTTGTTTCTTCTTCCCTATTTGTTTCATTTGCTTCTCTGTTCATTTGAAATGTTTCCAGCAGGCTGCTCAGTATTTTACCTTTCCAAAAACCATATCTGTATCTAATTTACTCTTAATACATACCCCATTACTTTTTGTCTGTACTCTGTTGATGGTTTGACATCTGTAATTCAAAAGGTCTTGCTGCAGATACAATAAAATCCTAAGATGTGCCACAGTCTCCGGCCTGTGCAAGAGGAGGAGAGGTTTACTCCTGCCAGAATTAAGAACATAAGAAGAGCCATGCTGGATCATACGAAGGGTCCATCTAGTCCAGCACTCTGTTCACACAGTGGCCAACCAGCCATTGGCCAGGGACCAACAAGCAGGACATGGTGCAACAGCACCCTCCCAATCGTGTCCCGTGATATGTGCATACATGGAAGTGAAATGCTCATAAAACAGGAATTAGTTTTCATCTGTTTACTGCTTAGTTTAGCTGCATCACATTTTCTTGCAGTAACGTGAGCTTCACAACAAATGAAGGACATTTTCCATATGTGAAAATAATTTCCATATATGAATACTGTCCTATATGAAGACCCTCTTCAGTCCTTAAGTATGGCTGTGTTGTTGTTGTTTTTTGTTTTTTTAGCGAAGAAGGTAGCATTTAATTTATAATAAAAAGCTTTGTGAAATTGAAATGCTTCCTTTCAGGTGGAACAGCCAATTACTGATGGCTACCAGACAGTAAAGTGATAACTGCAGCAAAACTAGGATAATTGCTGTGCTGATGTTAATCAAGAAAGACTTACCCAGCCTCCTGAGTGAACAAACTTATTGGAACGTTTTATACCCTGCTATACCCCATCGAATGAAACAGATTCTGCTTGTCTTTACCTGGAAAACATCAGTTTGCTGCTTCACTGGCTGAAGAGTGATTCTTTTAGTTGTGGTATAGTAAGAATCTGCAATTTGTGGCAAGGCCTACTTTTGGCAATTTACAGACAGTGTTTTTACAAACCATTTCAGTTGTGCACTCATTCCAGTATGGTGGGCTCACCATGTAAACCCAGTGGCTTTTTGTTGTTTGTTATATTTAAATCTTCCTGTAATCCAAATATGTGGTGTTTCTGTGACTTCTGAGTTTAAGGAATAAGTTTGAACACTAAAAGCTTTTTCAACTCTGGCCTGTTTCTTTCATAACAGAGGATGAGTACAATGTAGTGGATAGAGTGTTGAATTAGGACAAGGGAGATCTAGGTTCAAATGTGCTTTCAGTTTACATCGGGCCAGTTAATAACCCTCAGCCTAACCTACCTCACACAGTGGTTGTGAGGATAGAATGGAGAACTTTATATGCCGCCATGAGATCCTTGGAAGGAGGGTGTATTCAAACTCTAATAAATAAAACAAATAATCTCTTTTCAGCATTAATTTAAGTCCAACTCCCATGAGCAAAATAATGATATGGTTGAAAGTGATAGTAGATCAGTGGGGCTGACGGCGAATACTTCCATGTTGGATGGTTGGTGAGTCAGAGATAAATTAACCAAGCAAGAAATTTTATGGAGACTGGTCAAAACTGTGCAGTTAATAACACCATGGTCATTGCAAACCAAGAAATGATTGGGATAGTTTCTGTGGAGAGGGTTGGTACAATTCTGTATAGCCTAATGTAGGAAGTTGAATATATTTAGTAGCTTGTTTGTGTGATTTGTCGTGTGTATGTGTATAAAATAGAACACATTATGTTAAAAATAAATGTAACTATAAAGTGACTAATTTCTGCTTTAGTTGAGCATATTTTATTAGTTGCAAGTTGAATCTTGAAACTCAAACCACTGATGATAACATACACAATTTCACATAGCTGTGCTATAGGAATCTCTGCATTTTCCAAGATGGCTCCAGATATGAAATCAAATATATAGCTGGTATCTTCAATCCTGCAAAAAGAGCTTTTAATTCTAATACGTAATGTATGTATGTATGTATGTATGTATGTATCTATTTATCTATCTATCAAGTTCAGTTAGCACCACAACTATAACTTCATTGCTTTTCTTTCTTTGGCGAGAACGTGAAGGATTTCTGATGCTAGCCTAAGCTCTGCTGAGGAGGAAAAGGAAAACAAACAAACCCACAAGCCACTGTGTCATTTTCCTTGTTTAGATGAAAACATTTTATTTCCCTTTCCTAAGCACTTATGTTGTAATTAGTTGTTACTTCTATATCTAAACCGAGTGGAAAGCAGTAGAGATTTCTTTCCAATCCAGACAAGAACAACAACAGAAATCATCATTATTTGGGGGGCATATTTGTCTGCCTGATAAAGCCTGCACATCATTATTAGTCCTATATCTGTCAGATAGGACACGTATAGATGCTTTGCAGAGAAATTGCTATGCTTTTCTCTCTTGCTTTAGAATTCCAGACGATGCTGGCAGCATTTTTACCTCTTGAAGTCTGATGTATAATAGCAACTGTCTAAAAGGCAGCCAGGCTATCAACATGGTGCTTGGACTGCTCATTAAAGCATTGTGGAGGCTGATCGACATTGGCAATGCTTGTGATGAGAGAATGGAGAATAGAAGCCAAAATGAAGATGTATTCTTATTTAGGGGTGGGGCAAATGTTGTGCTTCAGCTGCACCCGAGCTCTTAATTGTCTCTCGCGTGTCTCCAAAATCTGTGGGACATAAATGAAACTTCTCCTGCCTGGGTTAGAGTTGCATCTTTCATCTCAAGGTGCAATTTGTGAATGTGTAAATAGCTGAAGGATTTTACAAGTTGCTTGTGTTGATGGATACACATTATGTCCATCAAGACAAGTCCTCCTTACTTATATTGATGGAAAATGCTGAATTGGTCTATTGCTATGAATGAGAGTTGAATTTACATGTTCAGGAATATCATGTGGTGCAACCCCATGAGGACTGTGTCACTTCAAAATGCAGGTGCTGCCGGAATGTATCCACATGTTTAAATTCTTCTCCATTGTTTAAAAACAACTATGCATGTAGAAAACTAGAAGATTGAATAGAAATATAAGTCAGTGCTTCCTGACCATGCTGACTTTCCACATCTAGGGAACTGCTAATACAATCGAGTAATCAAACATAATATTTTTCATCTGCATTCTAAAGTAGCACAGTCACATAGTTGTTCTGGGGGAGATTTTTCGAGAAACAACAGATACTTGGCTAAGAGTTTATTTTATAATTTATCATTGTTTTGACTATTTCATTTGGATTTGTAAAATTACAGTCCAGTGTTTTTCTCCTCCTCCATTTCTTTCTTCAGCTACTGACGAAGGACAATGTCTGAAACGCCTTGAGTACATTGAAGAACTATTTTAAGAATAAAAATATAGATTTATAGCACCAGAGCTTTGCTCTCTCCCTTTTTTCTTTGGTTTGTTGGTGCTTGTTTCCCTGCACTTCTTATCTATGTAGCTAAAACAGTATCCTCAACACAGAATGGGGAAATCTATTGGTGAGTTTAGGGGGAAATCCTTGGGGCAGGAAAAGTCTATGAAAACAAGGCCTGATGAAGATTGAGCATGCCTGGTGATCATGGAGTGCTGACTGACTGAAGGGTGTTGGGGGATGAAACATCAGGGAGAGAGGGGAGAATGGAATGAAGTATCCTGGAAGAGGGCAAGTTGTCCATCAGCCATGAAGAGGAGCATCCCAGAACTGCAAAATTTTGTTGCAAGGCCCACTTGTATATACTAATAGCTAACTTGGTTCTCTGAGTCCTGGTTATTATGTAGCCAAAAAGGCATCATTGACATAGAAGAGGGAGGTGTCACCAAGCTTGAGGGAACCCTAAGGTTTGCAGAAGTACAAACAGTATTTAGAAAGAAATCCTTGGGGGACCCAATGAACAGCTCAATGAAGACTAAGCATTTTCAGTGGGCACAGAACATTGATCGACTGTTGCAGGGAATGGGGAAGACTGAAAACTAGGGAATTTCTGGAATCCTGAACAGAAGCACTCCACACTTCATCGTTTTGTTGCCAGTCCAACTTGTGTGAATTCTAAAACATGTAGTTCAGCTCTCCTTGTTAAAATGTAGCACTTGATGTGGGAATTCCTTCCTCACATTTATTTTTATACTAGATTTATAGGCTACCCCACTTTGAGTGCCATTTTTGGTAGGGGTACAAGTCAAATATAAATAAATAAACACCTTTTTACTCTTAACAGAGCACTCAAATGCAGATGAAAAATGTCCATTAAAATAATAATTTTATTTATTTTACTTTTTTATGTAAGAACAATATAAAATAATTCCTTAAAATATTATAATTAATAAAAATTAAATCATAGTAGAGAAAAAGCAATATACCAGAAGAGAGTAGAGTTGATTTTTAAAAAAACATCCAATAAATGTTAATCCCACAACCTCTTACTGATCTGCTTGTTTATTAATTAATGATCTGTCTCCCTGTTGTATATTCTCTCTCTCTTTCTCTCTCTCTCTCTCTCTCTCTGAACTGACTTAATGCAAAGGTTTATTGCTCAGTTGACTTCCTTACATTGACACTTTTAAATCATTTTAATGATGGGAATAATGTTGTGGCAAATCTTTTTTCTCCCAGTTGCTGAGTTTGGTAACAGAAATGAGATTTGAAGGGGGGTGGGTTGGAGAATGGGGCTGAGGAAATGCCAGCTTTCATTGAAACCAGCTACCCCCTTCATTCTACAGATGACAGCCGCTTCTTTGAATAGTCACTGGCATTCTCCAAAGTTGTGTTTCCTGCCTTTTCTTGGCTCCTTTGGCTCCTTGCCTCAGAGGGATGAGGCTTTTTTTAAAATTCAAGTATTAAAACCGACCACCTCCGAAATTTCAATTCAATTAACACGGTGGATTAGTCCTTGACTCTCCTTGTTAACTATAGCACTTGTGAATTGAGAGTTTGTTTTCATTCACAAGTTTTGTTGGTTGTTGTTAGATATAACAAATGTTCTCTCTCTCCCCACTCCCCTTCTACTTTTTCTCTGGCTTTGTCCCTTTGTAAACATAGGCCTCAAATTAGAATGATAATACTTCTGCTTAGGGAAGCATAGAGGCACCTGCGTAGGGGACACCTCTGTGGAAAATACAGCTTGCTGTAAAATGCTTCCATGACAGCAGGAGAGGATATTGCATTTTAGAACTGTACACATGGCTAAGAGGGGAATAATCCTGGCTTAGATCCAGGATTTGCCTTCTGCAAGAGGAAGGGACCTTCCATGAGACAAAGATTCCCTCTGGAGAAAGGTCCCCCCAACACACCAGAACCCGCCTCATTCTGTAGTCTCTTGAGAATTATAGGGATTGCCGCGGGAAGGAGAGGGTTAGGCACAATTGATCCAGCTTAAATCTGGATCCAATCCCAGATTATTATTATTTATTATTTATATAGCACCAACAATGTCTTTAACTTTGACAAGACCACGCCCATGTACTGGGTATAACTGTCAACAACATTGCAGCCTGTTGCCCTAAGTCAGAAGCATAAAATGAGCCCAAACTGCTTCACAGTGGTAACCGCATAGCTCAGCAGTAGCTTCCATTTTGCTACCAGTTGCAACTCAGAGAATAGTTTTGTGTGTGTGCCAACATGAATGATTTTGACTGGCCCCTGTTCATTCCAGATATTTTCTCCAATGTTTGATGTTTATATTGCTTTTTCTGGGCAATTGTTCCTTTCTGTTTAACGTCCTATTACTCACCTGGGTATTGGAATAGGGTTTGTGGAATGATTGAACTAATAATCGTATGAACTTATCTTGAAAATAAATTGACTATTTGTGACTTTTGTAATCGCTCTGCAGTTAATAAATGTGTATCGCAGTCAAAAGCATTCGTCTGAATGCTTAAATGTAATAGTTAAAGGTGTTTTAATTATCTTAAATACTGTGATTCATACATTCAGAAGACAAATATATAATAGCTTTTGTTGAACAATTTTATGGTGTTTTTTAAAATGTTACCTTGGTTTAAATGCTTCCAGCCAGTAGCATAGGTTGGAAGCTGTTTACCATTCATATAATCTTCTTTGTTGTTGTTGTCATCTTTTTCTGTCTTGTTCCCCACTGTCCAAGCCTAATATTGTATCCAGTGTACCACACTGGGCTCAAATCTCAATATAGATTTAAATTCAAACAAGCACATAATAACATAACATATAGGAAATCACTACTGCTTTTCTGCAAAGGAGGAAAAAGAGTCCCAGGGGGCATTTTTCTTTGTTAAATTAATTAGGGGGAAATCTCTTGGGAATGGCTAAACCATATGAACTATAGAAATAGTTTGATAGAATTATCGCCATTGACACAGTAGTTTGCACTAAAGACCATTTTTCCATGGGTCATATCAGAGCACTTCATTGGATTTAATTAAGACATGATGACCTCGTGTGAGGTATGCGAGTGCTATTCTGACAGTTTTTGACAGAGAGATGGTAAAAAACAACTTCTCTGTAAAAGAAGTTTGGTTGGAGTTGTCGATGTGGTGAGATAATGATGTTTAGCATTAGGCATTCATCTTATGAGTCTTTCAGTTTTTAAACATGGAATGCTCGAGCTTTGTGTGGCTTTCCTTTAGCTCATGCACATAGTGCTAAACTATGGTTTAGCATTATGTGTGCATGCAGCCCTGATTCGCATATAACACTAACCCATGCTATGGATTGTTGAATTCTGAGTTGTTGTGATTTGTGAACACAGCAGCTCTAACCCAGGGCCAGATATACACCAAGCAGGATATAACACTTTGAAAACAGTTTGAAAATGGTATATGGAATGTGTCCTGGGCTCCAACAGTTGTCAAAAGCATTATAAAGCAGTGGTGTAGATCCTTCCCAAGGATTAAGAAAACAAACCACAGTTTGTTTGATCATCTCCCAGACAAAGGCCTTGTTCACAAGTAATAGCAGCAAATCATGAGTTAAATAATTCACAATTTGCCCTGTCATGTACTGTGTGTGAGCCACTTCTGCTTTGCACAATCAACCTCTGATCAGGTCGATTATAGGTTGTTGCGTGATACGTGAACCCAGACACTATGGGCTATTTGTGGTTTAAACAATAAAAAATTAACATAAGACCTATTCGTAAGTGAAGCGGATCAGATTTTGGGTAGGTCAACAAACCATGGGTTAAATAAATGACAGTTTAATGTTATGTGCAAACCAGGCAATTGTCTCTTCTTCAAAAGCAATACATTTTATATCCCTACTTCAGCAAGAGACTGTAAGTGATCACTGAGGTAGCAAAATAGTTTAAAAAACAAACTCACAGTTACTGTTTTGAATATTACATCTACCTAAATATAGCAGCCTCTCAAAAGTGGTCTCTTGTAATGGCATCAAATGCGGTGGGCATACTAGTTAAAATCCTCTTGCCCCATGCGTTGGCAGAAGCTGTCAGGGATGTATTCGATATTCTGTCCCCTTTAGTTTTGGGGGACAATGGTGATGATAAATTTAGTGATATATTTCCACATTTAAAATTTAGGTCCTGTCTACACTTAAATGCAGACAAACAAATTATCATTAAATATTTAATGCCTGTGATTATTATTTTTAACCAAGGTCAGCTTTTAATTTAAAACTGAAGAATGTGTTTGTCCAATACAAGGCAGCCCCAAACAAAGGCTTTTGCACTGATGCAGATATATTATGTATTCTTTTTGTTCCTGCACACTCTCATGAATATGACTTGGGTCTGTTCTAGTAGGAACTAGCATTCCCCATGGTGCCAAAGCTGGGTTCACAGACCAAGAATTTAAAAGAAGAAAAATGTAAAGAAACCTATAAGATCTTTTTAAATCAAACATATATTCTAGGATCTGTTTTGACAGGGAAGGAAAACCTTTGTTTTTGTTGCATGAGTTATCCAAAGAAAAATATACGTTACAAGTGTTAGTTTTCTTTCCTGCAATATTAAAAGCAGCTCCCTAATTTGTGTATAACCCAATTCAGTGCTTTTCATTGTAGAAAGAAGCCTGCTATAATTAGTGTGCAATTCCCTATGCTGGTACTTTACCTCAAACAAAGTAGAGCCCTAGATTCTGAATGCAACTCCAAATTCATTGTCATGATAAGATTCCTTAGTTATATATATTTTTATATTCTGCCTTGGTCTCGATCCCAGAATGCCTGACAGCTCCATCATTAAACCCAGTCAGTATTGGTGGTGAGATTCTCCAGGATACCCATTTAATTGTAAATGTAGTCCTTCTGATAGTCTCGACTTCCATCTTGTGAAATGACTACATTAATATCTGATTTAAAAAACAGCAAAAAGCACCACCTCAAATACCTTTCAAGATATTGTTATTATTATTATTATTATTATTATTATTATTATTATTATTTATATAGCACCATCAATGTACATGGTGCTGTACAGATTACACAGTAAATAGCAAGACCCTGCCGCATAGGCTTACAATCTAATATTGGATTTGTCACACCTAAAAGCACCTTTCTGGCAAAAGATGGACACCATTAGGGTGATTAAAGTTATGTTGCTACTATCAAATCAAGTGGATGTGAATCAACGACAGCTAAACCAACACAGTCTTAAATTTGATCAACATGAATTGAGGCTGATTCGTCTGGAAGACCAATCTAGACGTCCAAATCTTCGTATAAAAAAATCTCCCTGAGATGCAAGGTGAGAATTTGAGAATAAGCATTCTGGGATGGTTTAAGGAGCTGGCTGCAGATATGGAACTAACACAGCAAGATGTTGAGAGAATTCATCGAGTGGCTGGAAACAGATCTAGGGCTATGCCCAGAGATATCTTGGTTAGATTTGCAAATTATTATAAAAAGGAGCAATTTATGAAAAATTTAAGGTTAATAACTACGTTGAAGTTTCAAGAAGCGCCAGTCCAAATCTACAATGATCTGTGTCCACAAACCATTGAATGGAGGAGAAGTGTGAGGCCAGTGATAGCAAAGCTTAAGAGGGAGATAATAGCTTATTCATGGGGATATCCGGTGTTCCTGAGGAAGACAACATAGAATAATATCTCTGGAACAGGGAATGTCATTGTTGAGACAACTAGGGATGGATGAAGAATCGTCAACCCAGCCGGAAGGAGAAGATGAAGAATGCCCTGGTCCAAGTGGGACTTAGAGATTTAATTAAAAAAAAAAAGGGGGGGGGAAGGAGATAATAAGAATACTGTATTTTCTGGCGTATAAGACTACTTTTTAACCCAGGAAAATCTTCTCAAGACTTGGGGGTCGTCTTATACGCCCAGTATAAGATGACTTTTTAACCCAGGAAGATCTTCTCAAAAGTTGGGGGTCGTCTTATACACCCAGTCATCTTATACGGCAGAAAATACGGTAATTAATGAGTTAGAGGCTTGCAGCATCAGGACTGTGGGTTCTATCTCCCCCCCTTAAAGGTTGATAGCCATGACCAGGATGTTTCACCAACGGAGGAGTAAAGGGGGGACCAGAAGAGGGGGGGAGAAGGGAGGGGAGGGAGGGGAACTAAGGGGGAGAAGGGGAGGGGTGGGAATAAAAATTGTGATTGTTAGTAGTTGTAAGTTTTTTTCTTGTGTGGGTGTGCACAAGGGATCTACAAGAAATAAAACAAAAACATTATGGATAAGAAATATGAATCTCAACACTCAATGTTAAAGGATTAGGGGCAGTTGTTAAGAGGAAGAGGATTGAACTTTTGTTAAATAAAGATGGGGCCTGTTTTATCTTTCTACAGGAAACACATCAAGCTAAAGAACGTATAAATGAGTTATGTTTAAAGTGGTCAGTGTTGTATGAGAAGTCCATGGGGACCTAAAAAAAAATGGTGTGGCTATAATTATCTCAAAGAAAAGTGGATTTAGCGTATTGAAGAGTAAAAAAGATGGGAAAGGGTAAAGTTATGTTGCTTTGTAATAAGGGCTGGTTCATCCATATAAATCATTTGATATTTTTGTCATTGAATTCAGCTGTGCTTGATGACTTGTGATTGAATGTGTGAATTTACCCCACTGAAAGTGTTTGGGGTGATTTGGAAAGTTTGATTTGTGATGGCTCATTCACATGAGTCTAAACTTAATGCTGCAGTCGTCATAAACTTGCATGTTTGAGTTGGTTCCCTGAATTTCATAGAATCCTAGAATAGCAGAGTTGGAAGGGGCCTACAAGGCCATCGAGTCCAACCCCCTGCTCAATGCAGGAATCCACCCTAAAGCATCCCCGACAGATGCTTGTCCAGCTGCCTCTTGAAGGCCTCTAGTGTGGGAGAGCCCACAACCTCCCTAGGTAACTGATTCCACCGTCGCACTGCTCTAACAGTCAGGAAGTTTTTCCTGATGTCCAGCCGGAATCTGGCTTCCTTTAACTTGAGCCCGTTATTCCGTGTCCTGCACTCTGGGAGGATCGAAAAGAGATCCTGGCCCTCCTCTGTGTGACAACCTTTTAAGTATTTGAAGAGTGCTATCATGTCTCCCCTCAATCTTCTCTTCTCCAGGCTAAACAGGCCCAGTTCTTTCAGTCTCTCTTCATAGGGCTTTGTTTCTAGACCCCTGATCATCCTGGTTGCCCTCCTCTGAACACGCTCCAGCTTGTCTGCATCCTTCTTGAATTGTGGAGCCCAGAACTGGACACAATACTCTAGATGAGGCCTAACCAGGGCCGAATAGAGAGGAACCAGTACCTCACGTGATTTGGAAGCTATACTTCTATTAATGCAGCCCAAAATAGCATTTGCCTTTCTTGCAGCCATATCGCACTGTTGGCTCATATTCAGCTTGCGATCTACAACAATTCCAAGATATTTCTCGTTTGTAGTATTGCTGAGCCAAGTGTCCCCCATCTTGTAACTGTGCATTTGGTTTCTATTCCCTAAATGTAGAACTTGGCATTTATCCCTATTAAATTTCATTCTGTTGTTTTCAGCCCAGCACTCCAGCCTATCAAGATCACTTTGAAGTTTGTTTCTGTCTTCCAGGGTATTAGCTATCCCACCCAATTTTGTGTCATCTGCAAATTTGATCAGCGTTCCCTGCACCTCCTCGTCCAAATCATTAATAAAAATGTTGAAGAGCGCTGGGCCCAGGACTGAGCCCTGCGGCACCCCACTCGTTGCCTCTCCCCAGTTTGAGAAGGTTCCATTGATAAGTACTCTTTGAGTCCGATTCTGTAGCCAGCTGTGAATCCACCTAATAGTTGTTCCATCTAGCCCACTTTTAGCTAGTTTGTTAATCAGAATGTCATGTGGTACTTTGTCAAAAGCTTTTCTGAAGTCAAGATATATGACGTCCACAGCATTCCCACAGTCCACAAGGGAGGTTATCCTATCAAAAAATGAGATCAAATTAGTCTGACAGGATTTGTTCCTGACAAATCCATGTTGGCTTCTAGTAATCACTGCATTGATTTCAAGGTGTTTACAGATTGACTTCTTTATAATCTGCTCCAGAATTTTCCCAGGGATGGATGTCAGACTGACTGGTCTGTAGTTCCCAGGTTCCTTCTTTTTGCCCTTTTTGAAGATAGGGACAACGTTAGCCCTCCTCTTCCTTTGAACTGTACATCTTTTAAAGGGGTTAAAGTACAAGGATCCAGAACTTACATGCCTAGGTGACTTTCGATGTACTCCTAAATGTTTTATGGGTCTTGGCAGACAGTGTAGACAGGAACTGGTAAGCAGTGGGGGTGATGGTGAGTTATAGAAAAGTAGAATTAGGTGTTTGTGTGTGTGTGTGTGTGTGTGTGTTTGTTTTAAACCACAATGACAGATTTAAATATTACATTTATCTAAATGTGGAACCCCCTGAAAAGTGTCCTGGGTTCACATCACAGGTGAGCCATAGTAGAGAATCACCATCTCTCAGGCTTCTTCTCTGAAATAGGAATAATAGCACCCATATACTAGGAAATGAGAATGGTAACAGCTATATTCTAATCCCCCACACCATTAGTATTATGTGAGCAGGGATGTTTACACTAGCTGTGCCCTCTCCTTCATCACCCTCCACAAGTTGAAGCATGAATGTTTGCAGCCGGGCACCTGCTGTGTGCTCTTGTAGGGTCCCTGCTGGGGATATTTAGCTCTTACAAGGTTTTAATCCTATGGGGGATTAGAATACCAAAATAAGGCCAATCATTTGCCCTATTGGTTTGTTTTGTGACGAATATGTGCTAAAATGCCCCTTAATGTTACTTCAAAAGCATGCCCAGATATAAATTGGCATTGGAGAAATAAGGGAAAGGTAGATGTTAACACCAAAGATAATGGAAGTTCATAAGACCCAGGAGTTGGTGTCAGGAAAGCTAGAAATCTGTTGCAAATTATCACATTTGTGACAGGAACTATCTAAATTTGAGTATGTATAGAGAACTATAACATAGGAGAAATTTCTATATCTTCCCCACAAGAAAAGCAGGGTAATTTTAACAGCATGTAGAAATGCTTCTGATTATCTCATTCATATCAGAGTTGTTTATTCCTCATTCCTTTAACAAGGCAGATTTTGCAGCTGGGATTTTTTGTTTCTGAGAACTGTTGCTACCGCCCTCAGGCTCTATTCATAGGATGCTGAGTTATATTTTTCTTTCTTATCCCTCTCAGTGAACTCTCTTATTTTTGAGATCATACAATACCCACGTCAGTTATTGCTGTAGCAAGGGCATGTTTCTAGTTTATTGGGAGCACTGTCTGGTGGGTGTCATTAGTATAGAATTCTTCCCAAATTCAGCAGAAAGATTCTCAATTTTGCATTTGCATTGAGTAAATAAGAATACCTCCAGCATAGATTTTAATATATGTGTGTTCTGCACTGCAACTGCTATGTTCTCTGGAAACATTTTTGCATCTGTAGAATCTGTCTCAGACCCCCTGATCTGTAGCTTTGGATATGAACACTGCTGAGATCCACCCTTACAGGAAAGGAAGCATTGGGGACATTTCTCCTTTAAATACATAGTTCCAAGCTATTCCTTGACCTTAATCTTGTCAGTACTTTCAACTCTCCATAGGTCAACTGTCAAAGAAAATGAGAAAGCCTAATTGCTATTGCAGATGCATAGTGGAGCTCTCTCTTGGGATTTGATTTATACCTGCTTTCTTTCTGCCTGTGAAAACTGTGTTAAGAACACAGAGGAATGTGAGCAGATACCTTTATCTGCCCTCCTTGCCTCCCCGTCTGCCTCACATCCAAGGGCAGTGGTGTCCTTACTTCAGCAGGCCACGCTAGTAGACCAGAAGACAAAGCTTGCAGCCTGCTCTGTCCCTTCTCTTTACTCACTCGCAGAAGGGAATCAGGTACTGCTCTCCATACTCACTTGCTTGGGTTAGCAGCCTTTGTTCGCTGGAAGGAAATCTGGTTAGCCCCGTCACCTTGATAATTGCATTAGCTTCCAGCTGAAGCAGCAGTGAAAATGGTGTCATTTAATTTTCCTCTGAAAGACCAGATAAGAGAAGCTGTGATTGCTCCTCTCAGGAGAAGATGAAGAATGCTGATAAAGTTGGAGAATTATTTTCTTTTTCTAGCCATTTAGATAGACAGGGTGCTAATAAGTCTCTTAACGGTTTTCTTTCTCCTTATCACATTTTCCTGTCCGTTCAGTTTAGCTGTGTGTGAGCTGCTCTGCCTCTATCTGCCCAGTGGTTTGTGTGACATCTCTCCTCCATAACTAGGTTTTAATTTGAGGTATAACAATTACATTTGAAAGAGCTAGTTTAGGGCAGAACATTCAACTTGAATGTGTAAGAAACCCAGGATCTCATCCTTGTTTAGTTATGAGGCTCACAGTGGTCTAGTTCAGACAACACGCTAAACCATGCTGCTTAACCACAAAATGGTTAAGGGAATGTATTAACCTTAATGTATTCCCTTAACCATTTTGAGGTTAAGCAGCATGGTTTAGCGTGTTGTCTGAACCAGGCCACTGTGGCATTGGACAAGCCACTTTTTCTCTACCAAACTCACCTTGTAGGGTTGTTGTGAAGCTGGAATCCCATTTCATCAGTTTAATTTGGACTGGGGAGGTATAGCTGTTGTTAACAATTGGGCATCAATAGCCCTTTGAAATCTGCTACAAATAACCCAATAGATCCAAAACCACTTTCTGCCCATCCCTGATTTAGGACTCACCAAAGGCTGTCCTGCAGCTGTGCATTCCAGTAGAATGTCAGTAATGGTAGCCAAACTGTTTTCAGGAAAGTTTGTCTCCTATTACTGAGATTGTCATTGAGGAACTCCTGATAAACCTGTGAGCAGTTTTTAAAACCACTGTATTAAAGTATATGGAGGAGGTAGATTGAATCTTTTAACTAAAATCTTAAGTTACACAAACCACTCTCCCCTTAATAACAGAAGTCTGCTTTTCTAAGGAATAATGAATGCCTTTATAAATAAAAAGTAAGACTGTGCCAAGACATTTTCCCATCATAGACTTTTGAAGATATCATTACTTTCTAGAAGGACATGTTCTCTTTCTTGGCAGGGAGAGAGTGGGGAAAATACTGCAACAATTAGTGACTGTCCATCAGTCAGAGCAATGAAGGAATTCAAATCTATTAAGGATTTGTTGTGAACTGCCCAGAGAGCCTCAGCAATTGGTTGGTACAGAAATGAAGATAATAACAGTAACTAATAATAATGGCTTCCCTCAGGTTATCTTTATTGTTATATTATAGTGAGTTGCCACTATAATATAAAAATAACAATAATAACAATGGCTTCCCTCAGGTTATCTTTATTGTTATATTATAGTGAGTTTCATGTGTTCAGTATCTGGATGACTGTAGACGGGAACATTAAGAATTTATATAACAATATTACATGCCATTTAAAAACAACCAGGAAGTTTTGGAAGAGTGGACAAATTTAAAATGATCTATGACAGAGAAAAATAAATGTGATGAAAATGTGTATCTTGCCAAAAACAAATGTTTTATTTCAACTTACCCCATTCATTGGGGTCTTCTGGCTCACTTTATAACATTTTCAAAGGGGCTAGAGGGGCTGCCATGGGAAGAAGGGGACAGGGAAGCCCACTTCTGTGTCAGCACAGTTGATCCAGTATAAATCTGGATCCAACCCTGAGATAATCCCAGTGTTTTAATTTACCTCATATCTGCAAATATGCAAGAAATATAAATGGAAAATAACCTGCAGATTCTTTTTAAGACTTGCAGTTATTTTCTTGTGTACTTTCCACCTGGTACAATGGGAGTGGAACAGCCACAGTGCAATACAGACATCAGGCTTATAGTAGCAATTGTCAGCACTGTGTGGTACAGATAATAGAATGGTTTCCCCTTGCACATTGATTTCGATAAGGCTGTAATGGGGTGCAGTGACCATGTAGCAGTTTTGTAAATTAATCCACCGAAGTTACTAGTCCATAACATTTTAGCTACCCTTTCTATTAGTTATTTGTGTTACCTCAGCGACCTAAGAGGAGTGGGTGTGGGAAAAAAAACATTTATTCTTTCCAACTATACAAAATGTGTTTGTTATTTGTCACCCATGACCATGGGTGCTGCTGTTCAAAATGTGCTATATTGTGGGAGAACAGGAGACAAGCAAATACTGTTATTGCATGAGGCTTAATCTTACCAGGGTGTTTGAGATAAGTATTTCCTTCATCCATAGACTCTGATCTTGTGATGCATGAGGCCCTGGAGTTAACCTGGAAAATGGTGAGCCTTACAAGAGCGTAGCATTTGTTGAGCCATCTGCCAAGTCCAAAATGAGGCCTTGGTTGAACAGGTTCTTCAAAGGGGCGTATAGCTGGGTAGTGAAGCGCACCTATGATGTATAGCTTTGAACTTCTTTCTTTGCCTTGAGTAATTTTTTTGACAGGCTGTGGGATCCGTTCTTTCCCTTGGTCTCAGTGAAGGTGCTCTCTGTGTGTAGCATCTGGAAACATGCTCGTCAATAAAAAAAATGCACTTGCTGATCTGTAAGAGGGACTTTACATCCCCTCTAGAAATTTCTGTGAAGATACCAGTAAGTGTTCTTGCAAAGTTGACGCTGTTTTTTGTTTACTAATGCCCAAGGCTTTTATATGATAAGAGTCTGATGAGAATTCACAGTCACACAGACAGTGTAAGTCTGCTAAATCCTTCTGTCGCCAGTTTTTTGTGGTTCCTGAGACAGTGGGGCACACTCCAGCCTTCACTCACAGTTGTAATTATGTTGATACCTGTGACTGTCTTCATGGCTTTTGTGTCTTAATCGCATGAGCAGGATTGTGACTCCATGACCCACTAAGAGGAAATAATTGATCCATATCCAGTGATCGTGTGGGAGCGTCAGAGAATATGGGAAACATGTTTTTTCCCCACCCATCTAGAATGTACAAAAATTGTTTAATTGAGGCTTGGTGCTCTCCATCAGGGAATAAGTGCTTTTGAATGGTCTGATAAATACATGGTGATTGGTTGGGGTGTTGCATTATCAAATAATATGAGAAACCAGTCTGCCTTACTGAAATGGCCCTTCAGCAACTCACACTTCTAGATTATAACCTGACCTAGTGATCCCTGCACTTGTAGCTACAAAAATGTGTGATCTTTTCTTTGTGTAATTTCCATGAACATAGCCCCCTGATCATCAGAGGCGACTGCTGCTTGCTACTTTCAAAGAGAAATATAATAAACAAGGGATATGGTTGCCCTCTTTCCTACAGCCTCTCTGGATTTTTTTTTTAATAGACTTCCCCCCCCCCTCCAAAGGCTGCAATTCTGTCAAGAAGTAGCTCTACAGTTATCAAATCCTATCAGCTACTTTCTTGAACTTCATCTAGATTTCCTCCCCACATACTCATGTTAATATACAAATGTTTTAGCATCACAGAACTCGCTTTTCATCCCCGTAAGCTTTCTCCATGAAGCAGCGTTGTTCATATGGGTCCTGTTTACTAGCAATTTGTCTCCTATGGTTTGTTCCCATGTAGCGCCATCTCCTTGTAACTTAAGGCTATATTTGCTTTGATTCCTTTGATTCAATGCACACAGGCACAACACCTGGTCCCCAGCTTTGGGATTAAGATTTGTTAATGTGTTCAGGCTCTGAGCTACCATTTTCTCTCTTGCTTTTTTTTTTAGCAGATTTTTTTAATCACAAAAGGCAGGAATGGAGAAAGTAGGCTGTAAATCAACATGTAAATAGAGCAAGAACCTTAAGCCTACTTTAACTTTAAACCAATTAAAACGTAGTTCTGCCAACTTTGAATTCTGTTTCGCCCAAGCCCAGCTTCATGGCTTGTGCATTTACAATTTGGACCCTGTCAATTTTGCAGTTGCAAAACCAGGATTTGTAGACTCAAAGTAGTATTGTGCAGTCCACAGTAAAAAATAATTAATAAGGGAATGCGTAATTCAGCTAATGCTGGCAGTGAAATGCACTAATGCTTCTTTTATTCATATGTTTTGGCAATGTCCAGTAGTTTCTTCTACTGGCACTTTCAGTCTTTGTTCTCTGGACTGCACTTTTCTCCCCAAAGGTAAGAACCATTTTATTAGCTGGCTGCTAACTCTTGTTTTCAGTATCTGTGTTGCCGTTGCACTACCTTTGTTTGTTGCAACAGTCCTGAACAGAATCCATGCAATTTTAGTCTGGGGGCTGCTGCCTTACCTTCTTTGGTAAAGTTGTAGTTGGCAGGGAGCTTTGAGAGACAGCGCTGATACATGACCAGAGTCCTGGAAGGGATTGCTGTTTCTTGGTATAAACAAGCAATATTACTTATTGCAACTGAGGAGTCAATTAACTGGCTAATTAAAGCTATTCCTCAATGCATAATTGAATTCTTGTTCATCGCTCTTGTCTATGTTGTAAGGCTGCCCTAGAAATTAGAGCTATTTTAGAATGTTTGCTCTATCAGACATCGGAAAGAACTCCCCCACCCTTAATGCTTAATACTTGCTTCTCACATTGTGGCTGCTTAAGTGTTCGTAGCTAGAGCTTTATAGCCTATGACTTTATTTGCAGAATCTTTTATAAGACAAGATTCTGTTTTGAATCAAATATTCTTAAAATGGAATTTAAATTTATGTCTTCAAAATTGAGTCTCTACCCAGTAAAATTAAGTAATTATGTTTTCTGTCATACTGACAATCTTGTAACTATATTGAGAGAGTAATATTATGGGTGTCTAATCCTGTTGATGGAGGGCTCCATCAATCCAAAGCCCTGCTGGGCTCTTAATGGCAGCATGGGAGGAATGACGAAGGGTATTTTTTACCTTTCAGTCCTCCATTTTGAGTATTTTTTTGTTGGGCAAAGCTTTGAGCTGTTTGTCTTGCTTTCTCTGCCAGTGGTGGAGACAGTCCAAGAGGACATTGGATCTAGAAGATCCGTAGGCTCTCTCCTCCCTTCCCTAGATTGGAGTCCTGACCATCAGAGAGGGAGGTACTATGGAGCTCTCTCTACGGTAGCTGGCAGGGACTTGAGGTGAGATCCACAGTTCAATCTCCTCTAAGGTTGGAGTTCTCTTTCCAGACTCGGAGGGGGAGATATGTTGTATTCTGAGAAGGTGTTTAGGGACCATATGATTGCTTTCTACTTTTTCTTTTTACGTTTAGCAAGCTTATAGGAAAATGTTGGTTATTACCTGTCTCCTGAGCAGTGAGTGACAATTCCCATATCCTTATCAAATAAGTGGGTAAAGACTTGATTTATGCCCACTGTGGGCCATCCTTGGCTTTTTTGCTCTGATGGCCAACAAAAAATGTTAATTGAAGTTAATTGCTCTGTGACCATCTCTGTGTTAGATTACTGGATGGATGCCACAAAGGCCTGATGCACAGGCCCCCCACAACAGCTGCCAAGTGGCAACCTTTATTGCCTTTTTACTTCATATAATTTTCTTCCTGATTCATCTTTAAGTGATGTTGAATCAGGCAAAAAGTCAGAAGGAACAAATGTAAATTATAAAAAAAAGCTAAGGGGCGAAACATGGAAACAAGATTGACCTATTTCTTGGCGACAGTTTTCTGCTAACATTTACAGAGGGAAAAGCTTGGACTGACTGCAGAAGAAAAATATCTTAAGGCATTGCCTCACAAATAAATTAATACATGCTTTTGTTCAAACGTTAGAAAGCAGCTTCATGACCCTTTTATTATGCTATGGAGACCTGAGGTCTAGTAGGAGTATTAAAGCTGACATACATTTTGCAAGACATTAGACAATACAGCAGAATTGCTGAGATACGACTTGGTCAGTCAAATACACTTTCTGCTCTTGTATGCGCTCTCCTCTCTCTCTCTCTCTCTCTCTCTCTCTCTTGCTACTGGAACCAGACATAGCCCTGGTGGGTGCAAGGGAGGAGGAGAAACTCTGGTAGGGAAGATAAAAAAAAAAACGCTATAGAGTGGCATAAAAGGATACATCCATGTGAAAACATCAGCCTGTGGTATGATAGTGATATACATTTATATGCTTTACTTTAGAAGATACTTGAGCCTTAGCTAGACCTAAGAATTATCCCAGGCAAATGGAGTGGTCATCCGATCCCCTGTGTGTCATTTGGATGCACAGGGATGATCCTGGGAAGATCCTGGGATATAGGCCTGGTCTAGCTATGGCCTTGGTTTGTATGGTAGCTTGGGGTAATTGCAGATTTTGTTGTTACCTGCATCCACAGCAAACACATGAATGATAATACTAATGTAGTGTTAGTTTTAACAGAACCACTATTCATATTGATAGAGAGGAGAGCACTTTAAAAGATCTTGGTTGGTCGGCCCCTGGCCGTCATTAAGGAATATCTCATAGGGAAAAAATAACCCATCCTCTGGTGCAAAGACTTTTTTGGGTTAAGGATGGTAGCCAGAATTCTGTGGACTAGATATGAATTAACCACCACCCTTTTTGGTGGTTATACTTTTTTTGTTGTTCTAATAGTTGGCAGCTAACATCACAGTTGCAGAGGCCAACTAAGTGAGCCTTCTGCCCTAGGTCCAACCACAATCTGAGATCAACTCAGTGAACTGCCCTAATTATAATGACAGTTCAAATAAATGGTTGGTCATTCATACTCTCTTGGCATCTGGTTGGTTAGTTTAATTTTAAGCACTCAAATATCTTAAGTGAAGTGTCATGGAGGAAAAGGCTATCAATGGCTACTGGTCCTGAAGGCTATGTGCTACCTCCAGTATCGGACGTAATAAATTTATATACACCAGGTGCTGGGGAACATGGGTGGAAGAGTGTTGCTGCACCATATTCTGCTTGTGGGTCCCTGGTCAACAGCTGGTTGGACACTGTGTGAACAGAGTGCTGGTCTAGATGGAGCCTTTATCTGATGCAGCATGGCTCTTCTTTTGTTCTTATTTATTTATTACATTTATATACTGCCCCATAGCCAAAGCTCTCTGGGTAGTTTACAAAAGTTAAAAACAATGACCATTAAAAACAGATATATAAAATTTTAAACCGCCAAAAGTATAAAAAGCAACAGTATCCATTTATGATGAGCCTGATTTGGCAGTAATGTAGATTGGGATTATTTTGTGGTAGTAAATGCAAAATGAAACACAGACCTTAATGTTACTCCCCATATGCTTGTCACTGCTAGGTCTTTGGTAAGGGTGTGTGTCATATATCAGTACTATATTAGGTGTGTGTGTGTCATATAAATAAATAATAATAATAAAAATATATACACTTCAGGTTTCTAGTAGTGCTCAATTTTAAAAGTTCCATCTGTCAGTTTGGCTCGAGCCATTAATTTTAGAGTCGTTAAGGCACTTTACCAACACTTAGTGGAATTTGTTGGAAATGGGCACTAAAACACCCTATTAGTATAAACTACTATTTTTAACAGATTATGAGCAGAGTAACATTTGGAGTAATCATTTCATAATATGAGTAATCAGATGGTTAATGATAAAATTCACTAGATTTAAGTAATATTAACAGCATGGTAGATACCAAAAGTCAGGAAGTTCCAGCTTGAGCACGCACACACCCGTATCCCTGACTTTAATGTGTTTAGAAGCTTGAATAAAGGAGTGAAGCAAGAACAGAAGAACTGTTAAGTTACAGTCTAGATGTAAGTCTACCACGTATGCATGTCCTATCACACTGAAAAGCATGGCACCCTCTCTGATAAGGTTCTAGACGTTAAAAATTGTTTCTGACAATATTTTAAGATGATTATGGATGTACTTTAAATGTATTAATATCTGTGCTCAAGTATTAAAGCCTGCATAAGAATATTAAAGCTGGCAGCTTAGTCCTAAATAGTCTCACCAGAGCCAAATCGCACAGAGTTTCATGTCATATAACTTTAAGTAGGAGTGTGGAGGATTGCAGCGCCCAATAGCAGCTCAGTGTCTTGCTTATAACATGGGAGACACCTTCTACCATAGTGTATTGTGGAGGGTGGCAAAAGTTTGGAAATGGCTGAAAAAGCATGCCATTATGAACCTCGGGAAATGGAAGGGAAGTGACGAAAGGCACCTCTTAACAGTCACTGTATAGTTTAAATGTAGGTACAAACACTAGAAGACTGAAAGACATTTTGCTGTAAAACCTGTCCTACCTTTTGGAGTCTGGATTAGTACTCAACAATTAACCTCTCTAATGAACCGATGCTTTAGCATGCAAAATAATGAACCGATGCTTTAGCATGCAAAATAATTTAGAAATGGTGAGTGATACTATGTTTTCAGGATTAACTTTAAACTTTTAGAACTATGATAACCATATTGAAGTCTTTTGTTGTTTTTCCCATTTAAACACCTGGCCCGTGTTCCCTTGCAGTCACATTGCCCACGGCCTATACAGAGAAGTGTCATCAGGGAGCAAATGCTTCACCTGCGTCCCTCCTTAATGGTATTTATTTGCCAAGTGAAAACATATTTGTTTCAGCAGGCCTTTGGCCTAACACACAGGCTTGTAAATGGTTATCCCCTTGTGATGTTTAAAAAAAAAAGAAAAAAAGATGACTTTTAATCGGCACTGTCTGTGTTTTGCTGTTTTAATATTAAATATTAATATTAAATGGATGCTTAAAAACAGTTTTGTGATCGTAGCCATCTAGGGTGTCTTGGAAACAAGATGGAACCGCCAGATATAAATATTTTAAATAAACTGAGAGGAAGCCCTGGGCCAGATGATCTGTGCCCTGTTAAGGAGCAGGCGGAACGTGGTGCTCAGCTCTTCAGCAGCTAGACCATGTAAGGTGTAAGCTGGCCATGTCAATTCCTTCCCTGAAAGTGCTCCCTTGTTAGCTGCTGAACAGCTGGCAGTTGCTGATGCAACAAGAGCCTCAGTTTCTGTCTTATCCTTGACTTGTGACTGTTGATGCTGCTCCATGCTTTGGAGTCTCCTTGCTCGTGCCAACCAAACCAACACACAGATGGCTTTCCTCCTTCCTAGCCTAGCTAAGTCACATTGGGCAAGCCTTGAGTAGGCCTCTGCCTTATTACTCCTGCAAAGGGCTCTTCCCTCACAGTGGCCAATTGCCTATCCGCCACGCCCTGGCACATGGGCATGCGGGGGCGGAGAGACGCGGCGCTGGGGGCAAGCTATTGGCGCGCCCTCAGTGGTGCCACTCGGGGGAGGAGGCAGCGCAGTATTTAAAGCGCTTTGCCCCTCCCAGCGCCCTCTTCGGCGCGAATGACTCGCCCGATCCCTTTAAGGCCAGATGGATGGCCAAGATAGGATGCCCGCTTAGGCCTCCACCTCTTGCTGAATTTTCAATAAAAGTGGCCCTTATTTTAAATCCATTTTCTGTTTGTCGTCTCTTTATTTACGCACTCCACTCACGCAACTGGATAACTTTGGGTAGCCCACAAGCAGGACATGAAGGCAACAGTCCTGTCCTGTCATTGCTCTCAAAAAGTGAACACATGGTTAGTTTGTTTGGGGGTGGTGGTGCTGTTTTTGAAGCCCACGGGACAGAAAATGCATTCCTATCCACGTATTCCTAGAGCTTTTGATTTCCTCATTCGCAGTGATCTAGGGCACCACTGGAGCCCACAACTGCTGGAGATGGCTAAAATGGCTTGCCCACCTTGTCCATAAGTAGATATTGGTAGCTACCAGCTGATACAGCTTGGCACCAAAAGCCCTCTGAGTTCTTTGGACATCTTTCATCTGACTCAGAGGGTAGGCTGGCGTCATGCTCTGTGAAATAATAGGCTAACTATCAAAATTAAGTGACAAAAGCAGTGTGGAGCCTGTGGGCTCATTAACATCTACTGACGATGTGGCATGACAGGGAAGCACTTGAAGTGCCTGGATGATCCCTAATGCAGTCTCTTCAATTAAGAGCCAGTGCAGCGATTACAGCCCATCGTTTCCTGAAGGCTTCTGAATGGCACGGATTAGAGGGGAATAGAACAGAATAGAAGTGGCTGATTGTAATGAGTGTGCATCATCCGGCACAATGTGACCGACTGCTCTATTGCCAGGGTCCAGGAAGGAACCAGTCCCAGTCTGAGCCAGCTGCTTGGCCTGTACATGTCAAGTCAGGCCGGCGTCGCTTGGCGGCTTGCCACGGACATCTGAAGCATGAGCACTGATCTGGGAGAAAATTGATGTAATGTATGCAAAGAGCCATTTCGTTAGCCGCAGAGCAGCGTAATACAGATGAATATGCATGGATGGAGGGTGCAACTTAGCTGGCTTGAAACACTGCCTCATGAGCTTTGTAGCTGCAAGACGTTTCATGGATGTCTACTGCAGTCTTCTAATCGGACAACGCTGTTCTCTTGTGAGGAAGAATACGGTCCTAACTTGTGTGGATTCATTGATCTCGTATTTTTGGCCATTGCCCTGTGATTCAAGTTGAGAACTCAGAAGATTAAACTTGTGTTTTGTAAAGAACCTTCATAGCTTAGCGTATGGTTTACCTGGTGGTTGTCTTCGTGTAGCCTTGAAATGGCAGGTTGAGAGTAACATGCCACAACTCTTGGGCTATTTTATTCTTTAGGAAATGGCACTAGCCAGACTGCTACTTCCTCCTCTTTTCTAAGAGCGAGTTAATTGGACTCTGCGCAAAGTAGGGGTGTCAGTGTTGTGATGCAGTCAAACAGCAAAGGCAAGTTCCCCTCAGCCTTTTCTGTCTTGTTCCCCTCAATCAGTAGTTATTGCAAAGAAGGCTCTCCTGTGCGGCACCTTTCCTGCTTTGACACTGAATTACGATCCCCGGTGACCGCAGTCCTGCAAAACTCCTTTGTTCAAATTCTAAGACAATTGAAGAAAAGTTTCCTGTCCTTCCCCCTGCACTTGTCTGTGTCCCTGAAAAGCGTCACTAGAGGTTCAGGGGTCCTCCTGAAAAATGTGGGATGGGGTGCAGGGGCTGCTGGAGGGAGGGAAATTTATTTATTTTATTTAAAACATTTGTATCGCGCCCTATATCATTAAGATCTCAGGGTGGCATACAGATAAAAGCATGCAATATAAAACAATAAATATTCACCGCTAAAAACGAATTAAACCATGAACCAAGTTAAAACAATATATAATTTAAAAGCAGTAAAACCAATTAAAACATTTAAAACAATGTGCCAGTGAATTTAACCATCAAAGGCTTTGTTAAAAAGCCATGTTTTAACTTGGCGTCGAAATGAACTCAGTTTTGGCGCCAGTCGAGCCTCCAAGGGGAAGGCATTCCACAGCTGGGGTGCCACAACAGAGAAATACTCAATCCCTTAGGATCCAAGCCCTTGTCTCTTGGCCAAGCCTAATTCTGCTATGGCTGTATATTATAGCTTGCATCCTTGGCATGGTGCAAGCAGGGCTTTCGTAATGGCATTGAAATAAAAGCAGTTAGCCTCACACAGGTTGGTAATTTTACAAAGTAGCTGTCATCCAGGACAGCTGAGGGAGACATTCACTTCTATTGTCAGAAACAATTGTTTGCTGTTCCGCCATTGTTAAAATAATCCTGCATCTTAGGGAGACATTAGTTTCTCTTCTGGAAATGAGAACACAGAAAGCAATTTGCATTGAAATTAGTGCTGATGTATAAGGAGGGGATATCTTTTTTAGAATGGATGAAATGAACAACTGTCTCGGGTGACTGGTATCAGATGAAATGAGTGCACGTAATTGCACCATCTCCCACCCTGGAAAAATCCATAGGACAGCAAAAAGTATCAACATGCATTGGTATAAAATGTGTGCTAGTGCTACTGTCTAATCACACAGCATTAAAGATTCAACACTCCACCCACCTCAAATCAGTAAACACATATTAGAGGCTACCATTTCCTCATCTATCAAGCATAATCTCTTATCTCTGTTTTTAAAATTATGAATGCTGGTAAAAGGGTTTAGTAGTATGCCTCTTAGCCCAGGGATGTGGAACGTCTTTCAGCCTGAGGTCCGAGGCCCATTCAGGAGACACTCTCTTTTGGGTGGGCCAAAGGGGGTGGAGTCAAAAATACAAAACAATTACAAACCCTCGCCCACAATGCACCAGCATATTCTAGCCTTAAGCTCACTTGCCAGTAACTAAGCTTTAAGAGAGGCCTATCAACTGTTTGGAATGGGGGAAAGCTGCAAACAATCTGGGAAAACAACTATCAATTGGTGGCTGAGGGGAAGGGGGTTGGGGGTAAGGGAATGGGCATGGCCAACTTGGCCCTCTGGGGGAGGTGGATTTGGGCCCCCGGTCCTGAAATTGCCCACCCTTGTGCTAGCCTATAAGGAAGTCTAAGAGCACTTTTCTTGGCGCTTTAAATTAGGGGGTGAAATGCCACCACCACCCCTCTCCGATTTTTTTATTTTTGGCCAGGCTGTGTCTCTGTGTGTTTCCTTCCTGCCTTCGTCATGGATTTGCTGCTTCCTGAGTTTTGAAGAGGCAAGTTGATTTGCCTGTTCTTAAGCTTTATCTCAGGTGACAGCAGCTAAATTGATATAGATGGGACGGAACGGATAAAATGATAGCCCCGTGTCAAGATAAGCTGAAAGGGAACAATTTAAGTGTTGATGTGCTTGGTAAGTAATAGTCCTATTTACAAATCCTAATGGCCCTTTTTGTAGATGATCAGTCGTAAAGATACAAAGCTGATTATTAATACTAGTTTTATTGGATAAGAAAACATGCAGGCTCGGGCAGAAAATTTGCTTCTTCTTTTTCCTTATTCAAAGGGATTTCGTCAAAGTAAATGGAATTGATTTGCACACTTCCGTTTCAGGAAGGCAGAGGGTGTGCAAGAAGCTGGGAGGAGGGTGCTGGCTGAGAACACATACTGAGCTATTATTTCTAAGTTGTGCTCTGCTGTACTTCATAGGAAATGGAGCACGGTTCTCTCTCTCTCTCTCTCTCTCTCATTCCTCCCTCTTTCTAAATTCTCACAAAAAATGCCTTGCATTGCACAGCTCCATTGCTTCAGGCTGGTTATTCAAAGTATTCTTTATCCACCTCCAGCAATGGATGGTTTGGGTGCTTCAGCATAGAAGAGTAGTGGGGCTAATCGATATTAACACCTGGAGTTCTTTAAAAACTACAGGTGTGTGTGTGTGTGTGTGTGTGTGTGTGTGCTTTCAGCCTCATCTCTTCCCCTCTCTCACTCCTCATGCCATTCTGCATTCTGTTGACTCAGGCCTTAGCTAGACCTAGACCTACCGTTTAGCCCACAACAGAGGAGGGAAGATCCCACGATGTGTTTATCGCGAGATCCCTCCTCTGTTTACATGTGAGGCGCAATGGCCTCAGAAGGAGAGGCACGCATGCACCATTTAAAAAAAAAATTAAAGGGGCAGCAGCGCACGAATGCTTGTGCGCTAAAGGTAAGTGGTTTTTTTTAAAATTTAAAGTACTTTCCCCGCTCCCCCACCCTACCCACGATGGGTGCAGCTCTCCTGGCTCCTGGCAAGGAATCGCACTGAGCTGGGTCAGCCCGTGGCACCCGGCCACACGTTCCACGCGCAGCCCGGGACCGTGGAAAAACCGGGGCCAAAGGGGAGGGCGAGATCCTGGGGCAAGGGAGGGATCATCCCTCCCTGATCCCAGGATCCCCTGTGCATCATGTAGATGCACAGGGACGATCCCGGGGATGACCCTGGGATAAAGCCCTGTCTAGCTATGGCCCCAGATTTAAACCAGCACTTCTTGCCTTCTCTGAAATTGGCTGCTAGTGTCTTGGTCCAGGCCACTGACTTGTGTTTTTCAGCGGAATTTGCTGCTGCTTCTCTCTCTTGAATTCATTCACTGTCTTTTTTTCTTAATTTAGCCCTCTGGATTTCCTCTCGACTTTCCTTTCTGGTGGTCATTCAATTTCCCTCCCAGTCAGGCTTATTTGATTCCATTCTCTCAGCAGGCCTGGAAAAAAGGGGTGAGGAGAGGAGTTAGAGGGGATAACAGGTCTGTGGGGAAAGGATTCAGCACCCTTTCCTGCCAACCATTTGTCTGTTGGGTTAGATGCTGTTTTTATGCTGTTATTGTTGTGTTTTAATGCATTTGTTTTATTACTTTAATGAATTTTATTTTAAATAATTACTTTAAATTACTTTATTATTTATGAGCGTAAGTCACCCAGAGTGCCATTTTTTCCTGGTAGCATGGCAGGGTAAAAATAAAATAAAACAAATAATAAATAAAGTGTAGCTGGATTCGACCATACTCTGGTCCCTGCCATCTATCTACTAAACTGCCTAAAATGTATTATAAAGTTGTAGACCATTTTCACCCCAGCTGTGTTTGATAACACCCTCCTCTCTGGAGGGTGTTATCAAACACACTCCTTCGGTATAAGCACGAAGAGGGTTTGCTTAAATAGAGATTTATTTATTTATTTATTATTTATTTATTTAAAACATTTATATCCCACCCTATATCATTAAGATTTCAGAGCGGCGTACAGATAAAAGCATACAGTATAAAACAATAAATATGCACAGTTAAAAACAAATTAAACCATGATCCAAGTTAAAACAATATATAATTTAAAAGCAGTTAAAACAATGTGCCAGTGAGTTTAACCATCAAAGGCTTTGTTAAAAAGGCATGTTTTTACTTGACATCGAAATGAAATCAGTGTTGGTGTCAATCGGGCCTCCAAGGGGAGGGCATTCTACAGTCGGGGTGCCACAGCAGAGAAAGCCCTCTCCCTTGTCCCATCATAGCGTATATGTTGTGTTGGTGGGATGCGGAGAAGGGCTCCTCCAATAGATCTAAGGTCTTAGGCAGGCATATATAAGGAGAGGCGCTCTCTCAAGTATTGAGGTCCCAAGCCATTTAGGGCTTTAAACGTCATTACCAACACCTTGAATTCCGACCGGAAGCGTATAAGCGTGTTATGTGGTCTCTGTAAGATGATGTAAGTCTAGTAAGATGTAAGTCTGTAAGATGTAACTCTAGCTGCTGCATTTTGCACTAACTGCAACTTTCGCGTCGTCTTCAAGGGCAGCCCCATGTAGAGTGCATTGCAGTAGTCTAATCGGGAAGTTACCAGCGCGTGCACCATTGTGGCTAGTAATGTCTTGTAGGCATTCAGATCAGTCACTAATTTCATTTTTGTCAATTTGGAGTGTTTATATCTTGCAAACTAGAGATAGATGCATGCAATGTGTTGTTGTTGTTGTTGTTGTTGTTGTTGTAAATGTGTAAATCCAACATTGCATGGTAAATTCCACATTGTTCTAATGCGTGTTAAGATGCTTTGAGCATCCTAATAGGGTTGTGATTTTATAACAAATGTTGCTAGCAACAGCCTAGGGGCCCACCTCTCAGTGTTTATTTTTACTGTGTGGTACATCCTGGCCACTGGGGAAAATGGGAAGGAATTGACAGGCCCCTTATGGTATTCACCAGTGAATAATCCTGGATCCTGAACAACATTATGTTTCATCTTGCAGCAGACCTCCTTTTCTGCCTAGAACTCTTTCACATCATTTGAGTGTGAAATTTCTCTCTGAGGAGTTAATAATCTATTGGCAAACCACTCTTTGTTGTGCATCTGCATTCTCTTCCTCTCTTATGCTGCTCAATTTATAGAGGATTTATTTAATTTTGACATTTAGTTTTGCCTGACGGTTTATGGGTTTTGATGATAAAAGGCAAGTATGAAATCTGCGAGTTGAAATCAGTATGGTTTGGCTGCCTGCGATGAACACACAGGATGGAAGGCTTCCTTTCCATTGCAAGACAGGCATGCAAAAGACATCCACATTTCACCATAGTCTCATTATTTTGTCGTTTCTTCTATCTATGACTACATACATATGGGAATACAGTATATGCAGTAAAAGTCAAATGGAGGCTTTACAAATATGGGAACAGCTCTCTCTTTTGCTTTACATTTTAATATGTTTCAGTCAATCCCTGTTCTGTGTGTGCCTGTAAGAAATGGAGAGGAGAAAATGAGAGAAGATCACAGACAGAGAATCTCCAAGACATTCTATTGTATAAGCCAGGATATTTTATCAGTGTTGTCTCAGGTGCAGGCACATAGATATTTTATGGGAAAATAATGTATTATATTTTTTTAGAAAATATGGACTGGGATCTCTTTGAGATGCTTTTTGTGTGGAATGCTTTAGGGAGTGCCTTCCTGAAGATTGCACACACCCCAGATGTGTGAGACTACAAATCTCAGCATCCCCAGCCACATGGGTACTGATCATAGTGGCTGGGGATGATGAGAGTTGTAGTTCAACACATCTGGAGGGCAACAGGTTGGGGAAGGCTGCTTTAGGCAATGTATATCCTCTAACAACAGGGACTTATTTATTCCCTATCAACTCCACAATTTAATGAATATATTGACAGATCATTTTGAAGACATTCACTTAAAAATAGAAGAAAGTTTTTTTTTAAATGTATGCGGAATTGTTGGCTGCATATATTTGAAGTTGACCAACAGCATGTAATCCCATTAATCAGTGCTAAACTTTACTTAAAATGTCAGGGTTTTTTGTTTTGTTTTGCTATATATTTCCCTGGCTTGAAAGAAATCCCAAATCTCAGTAAGGAAACAGCAATGTTAGTAGAGGGCACTGATTGGGTATTCATACTTAACTCTGCCCAATCTGAATTTTTAGAATTGCAGTCTGAATTAGATGCATGTCCATGTTACTCACTCGAGATGTCTTGAAGAATTATTCTTCACCGCATTATTCGTTTTCACTATGTAAGGCACTTTACTATCCCATATATTGCTTGCAGTAACTCCTTTAGATGAGTCGTCACTTCTGTTTTAAAGATGTGGGGGAATGCCTGAGGCCTAGAAATAACGATTTGTTCATTTAGAGCAGTATTGAACTCAATTAAGAATAAAGAATAAGATTCACATTATTTATGGAATCTAAAAAATTGGGAAATTGTGCACAGTTATGGCTCCTCTCACTGTTTTAAAAGGCATACGGCTGCATTTTGAACAAATATATATGCTATTAAAGATTACGCTGTAAAACTCAATTCTAAAGCGTCAGTCCTTTGATAGGTGTGAAGATTAATTCCTACAAAGATAGATGTTGAAAGAATTATCAGAAGTCTTCTGCAAAGCAAACAGCTACTTTCCTTCTGTTGAGTCAAATTGTAATCTTATTGCTATACCTGTCTCTTATAATAACTGGAGAGAACACTTCATATTTTAGCCTGAAATTTTCTTTGATGTGCTTATTGCCCCAAACAATATCTACAAACATTTTCCACTACTGAAGGAAAGCGATGAATCAACTGTTCAGTGGGTGTCCAATATGATTAGATAGGAGATTGCAAATAGCGATAGGCGTCATCAAATGCTTATGTGTAACCCATGTAAATTATGAGCTCTCCCCCCACCGCCGCCTCTGGCCCCTTCGCGACACAGTACCGGAGAGCTTTCCTTCCCAAGAGAGGGGGCAAGATTCCTATGGAGTTGGAGGAGGAGAGAGTCTAAGAAAGTTGAGGTAGAGAATGTAAAAAGTAAAGGGACAGTTAAGCCAATTAGGGATTAACCTTTTCTATGTTTCTGAATTATTCATTTCTTTTCTAATAATGATGTATACGTTTTTATAAACCACTGACAGCCTCTTCTATGCCTTGAGAATAAGTAATATTTGCTGGGCTGTTGGGAGTTAAGGGAGAAAACGCAGGCAGTTGATGTCCACCAGAAAGGGACAACCAGTAAGGGCTCCTGGGAAGTCTTATACAGAGCCATATATGGGTCCAAATCGTTGGCTCCCATTACCTGACCGCTTAAGGTGGTGAGGGCTTGGTGTCCCCCTTCCCCGTAGCTGGGCCACACACAGCTCCTCCGAGTCCTGCTCCACTGGACACGAGCTCTGGGCTCCTGACTAACTTCAATGGCACAAGGGGCAGTTTGCAGTCCCCAACCACAACAGCCCACTCTGATGTGCTTCTTGCAAGTATGGTTGAAATGGAGGCTGCAGTTGGAGATCCCAAACTGGCCCTCTGCCACTGGGAGCAGCCCAGGAGGCCAGCTTTTGCATCAGGTGGAAGAGCGCGGCTGTGCGTGGGCCGGTAACTAAACAGGGGTAGGGGAATGAACCCTGGAGCGGAGGAGGAGAAGTTAAGCATAGGGAAGCTCAGCAGATCAGAGTGAAGAGGCCATATGCTGGCTGCCTGGCTAAGCTTGCCCTTACTCAGTATTATTCTCCCCCAGAGGCTTGTTTCTGATGGCTCAGTTTATAAGTACTATACTCTCACTTGTGACTGAAACTGATATTTTATGCTGACATGTTTCACATTTTAAAAACTGTTTGTTTATAACTTTTTAAAGAATGTATAAACTGTATGTACAATTGATGGTTGTTTATTGTGGCTCAGAGTGACATATCACGTGTATCACATCGCCTACATATCAGTTTCTTCTAGATATTCAGTCATCCAGGTTGAATCTAGGTTCAATTCTTAATTTTTAAAAGTAAGTTTACGTTTGACATGTTTATGTAATGTTCTAATATTAGCAAATTATAAAAAAATTAAAATGTATTTAGGAACCACCTTTCTCTGTCAGTGCGTTTAATAATGGGGAGACTGCTCTAGAGAGTAAAAAAAAAAAAGGATTTGGAGGAACTGCATAACAAAGGAAAGTACTAGACTTGTTTTATACAAGTCTAGTATCCAGGAGCTATATATCAAGGGAAATGTTTTGGGCACTAAACATTCACTGTGGAAGGCCTTGGAGGTGTCATCAGACCCAGCATTGATCTCTTTGACTTCACACACAGTAAGTATCAGGGATGTGCATGTGTGTGTGTTCATTTTGTCCAAAACCAGCCTGCTCTATCAAGATGAATTTGATAGAGTTTTATCATTACATATGCTTAAAGCAGGGATAGGCAAGCTGGTGCCCTCGAGTTAAATGGACCATGGCTCCCATTGTATATGACCATTGGCCGTGTTGTCTGCGACTGATGGGTGTTGGTAGCCCAAAACATCTGGAGGGCACCAGCATGCCTATTCCTGGCTTAGGGTAACAAACCAGCATTTGGCAAGATAGCAGTGCATCTGGAGGCTTTCAGCTGAGAGGTGTGATTGGGCGGAAACTGCCCGACTTAGTTGTGCAGGCATCTATAACGGGGACATTTTCAAAATTCCTGTAATCTGGCAGTATCCACTGTAATCGCCATAAAAACCCCTGTATAGTGAAACTGTTTGTTCTTGCTCCCTGTGCTGCCAACTTGATTTGTTTGGGAATATAAAAAGATTTGGGAGGGGGCGTTGAACACGACTCATGTTGGAAGCTGAGCATTCCAATTTGCTGGAGAGTTTGAATCAAAAGACAGAGAATACCGTGATCAGGAAAGAGGGTTATTTTGCTTTAGCTGAAAGATGTTTGTATGTCATTTTCACAGTGTGAGAGAAATGATTGGCTTATGGTATTTAATGCCGGGTGGTCCCAAAGGGTGTGCGAGTTCTTCGCTCATTCTGCTGGGCCACTGTGGGATACTTTAAGGAGGAGATGTGGGCACAGTTCATTGTTTCCATCAGCTCTCTACCTGGCTCTTCAATGCCTGAACATCTCTCATTTCATCCGTGCTCCTTGCCAGCGCTGTGGGTTAAGCATGTGGCTTGTTTCATTCCTTTTGTTTTAAAGAGCTATTGACTTTTTAAATGGTAGGAAGACACAGAGGCTGCAGGATGTGTGTGTGATAGAACATTACCATTTCTAGGTTTAAACAACTGAGACTAAGCTCTGGGGTATTGTGGCATTGGTAAGCAAGTCCTCCTTATCCTGCACTAAAAACACACACAGTCTGAGTTCAAGTGTGATGCATAAAATGTAGCAGTGCACTTGAATGTAATAGTTCAACTGTTTGAGGATCAAACATGGCAATATATTAAATGTGTGGCTTTTAAGAGAAACATGGAATTTAAATTTAATGAAAAAATAAATGGACGTTTCTTTATTTTTATTGAAAAATTAGCCATAGGCCCCTGATCCAGCTTAGGATCATCGTGTGTGTATGGGGGAGAGGGGCAGCAAACCCTTCTCCTGTGCCATTTCCCTAATGAAAATACCCCTTCCCCATTGCCCTGGAAAGGAAGGTTCAATATTTATGTCTAGGATTGGTGATGTGGGTTTTCTGGAAAATGTCAGAATGGAAAATTTTCCTATGCAAATTAGGCTAATTTGCATGGGACAATTTGCATCAGAAAATTTTCAGTTCCCATTGGAAATTTTTCTGATGTCCTAAATTAGAGTAATCCAACTTAGCATGTCTATTTTACTTGTACTTAGTAAACAACAAAGCTAAAAAAAGTAGCCCATGTTAATTTTTTGGTGCAGTACACCAGATATTTTTGGCCTGAAATATTTGAGGGGAGGAATTAAAGCACACTTAATAGGAGTTAAATGTTATATTACGTAGATTTCTTATTGGAATACTTATAAAAATGTAAAGACCATAGCCTTACGTTGGAGGAAGCAATCCTATGTTCTCTTGATAGTATCTGTGGGTGGGAATAGATGGTTTCCTAGCTCCATGCACATAGACAGGGCTCTGAGTTTGGAGCCAATCACCTGCCCTTCCTGCCCCCTCCCCCTCACAAAATGGAGCACAGGGATGAGGAAAAGCATGTGTTCCCGGGTGCAGGGAAGGCAGGAGACTGTGGAGGCAGCTATACGAGAAATCTTGTGGCCGCCTTAGCCTCCTTCCCTCCCTCTTTCTGAAGTGTCTACTAGTGTAGCGAAAATGCCCATCTAGCTTAAATGCATAGGATAATTGTAAGCCTCCAAATTTGGAGGCTTACGAGTACACAGGTTGCATCCTATTCTAGTGGTGTGGTGGCATGAGATGCTGCAAACTTGATAAAGCTAAGCGAGTCTAGGCCTTGTCAGTTTCTGGAAGGGTGACTACCTGGGAACCCCATGTACACTGATTCCTGCATTGAGCAGGAGGTTGGACTCGATGGCCTTGTAGGCCCCTTCCAACTCTACAATTCTATGATTCTATGATTGTGCCCTAAATGAAAGAAAAAGGCAAAGGAACTGAAAACTAGCACAGTAATTTAGCCTTCCCCAACCTATTGCCCTCCAGATGTGTTAGGCTACAACTCCCAGCATCCCAAGTCAGCTGGAGATGTTGGGAGTTGTAGTCTAACACATTTGGAGGGCATGAGGTTGGGGAAGGCTCCATTAATTAATTTTATCAACCTAAAGACCAGTGCATGATATGCTGAGAACAACACATCTATTTTAACAGAGATCAGCTCTTTTACTGAGGTTGTTGGAACAACTTCAATTCTGCTGTCACTACTTCTTAGTTCCATTTCACACTGAGACATGTATGGATTTCAGTGGCTCGTCTATCTATCTATCTTTCACATATTTGCTAGGGATAATGGCCTGAAAAATATCAATCACATCTTTGAAACTGCCTTGTTTGCCTAACATTATACCTGCAATTGGCATGTTACTAATGAATTTATGAAATGGAAAAAATTCTGCAGAAAAATAAAGCACTGGAACATTTCCCTCCCCACATCACTGCTCAGGATCTCTGTCAAATCTTTATCTTGTATTCTGTAGTGGCTATCCAGATCCAAGTTCCACAGTTCTGTTACTTGGCTGAGGTATAAAAACCTTTTGTATACATGTTTGCAGGTTTTGTTGCTGCTGTCTGCAGATGTCCAGCCTTATAATGCTATTGCAGTGGGTATGTTAATATTTCTAATTTAATCTGTATTATGCTTCCAGGGACTTCAAAGTGTTGTTATGAAAGCATTTGGCCTCTTTGCTGGTGAACCGCCCAGAGAGCTTCGGCTATTGGGTGGTATAAAAATGTAATAAATAAATAAATAAAGTGATCTTCATGTCCCTTTAGTGCAGGGGTGGACAGTTTGGGGCACTCCAGATGTTTTGGCCCACAACTCCCATGATCTCTCAGCATTGGCAATACTAGCTAGAGTTGATGGGAATTGTAGGGCAAAACATCTGGAGGGCCACAGGTTTCCCACCCCTGTTTTAGCATGTTAAGTGAGGTGCATCAAGAACTGATGTAGGCCAGACTGCTATACTGAGTCATGAGTGGAGCCGCAGAGCTGAAGGTACTGTCTGCAGTTCTGAAGGTACTGGCTGCAAAGCAGGAGTAGCCCTGTGAGACTTTCTGGGAACCATATATAAGGTGCTCTGAGTTCATCAGGGAGAAAGAGAGTGGACTAAAAGGGTTAAAGTGTACCTTTTGTAGAACTTCAAAGTGAGAATGTTTAGGCTTATATTTTATGTCATTTATGGAGTAAACCTGAATTCTGTGGGCGCACAAAATAATTCCACCCAATTTTTGTTTTTGTTTTGGCTGCCGAAGGAAAACTGCATTTACGCAGTGGAATTTAGACTGCTCTTATAGTGCTGAGAGTATGGGCATGTTTTGGAGCAGTAGGGTTAATGCAGAAAGCAAAACGAAAGAACCTCAGAAGTCTCCTCCTTGGCCACAAACTGCCTGAAGCTTTGCAATGTGTTCTTGTTCCCACTTGATCTTCCATGCTTGCCTCTGCTGCTGGGTCCTAGTGCTTAATATTACACTAACATTTTCTGCAGGAAATCGTTTCCTAGTCTGATATGGGTTTGTTTGCCCACTCCCTTGCTTTCCCATTTGTCTTACTATTCACCTACCAATTGGCAAATGCATTAGCAAGGTGCTGAGAATAATTTTGTCCATATAATCAGAGCCACAATGCATGTCCCTATTAAGGGGGAAACGTTAGAACAGCTGAATTATTTTACAGATTAGTGGGGTCAGAGTGGCTATGCTGGATGACTTTTTGTCCTAGCAATAATTGAAAGAGAAAGAGTATCACTAGTTCTAATGAGTGCCTCTTAAATCTTATGTTCCATTCCAGAAATTGTACCTTCCGTGGATACATCACCAACCTGTAATTCAACCAAGATGTCCTACAGAAATTTTTTAATCCCATACTGGGCCTGTTTAGATGACACACTAAGTCATGGTTAGGCCACTTTTTGCAGCAAATGGTTATTGAGAGTTTTTAAACTGTGGTTATGTAGCCATGGTTAGGAATAGTTAACACACCACACTAAGTCATGGTTCACATGACACATTAGGCCATAATGTTTAGCTCAAAATGCTTAACCGTCAAGGCTTAGCGGGTCACCTGAACAGGGCTACTGTCATCTGACATAGGCTGTTAGTGATGAAGATACATGTTACAATAAACCCGGTAGCTGCTCAGGTTCCACTGAACTCCCTCTACTTTTTTGTTTTGGAGCCACAAGTAGCAAAAGACTCCCGTACAACAGAATGGGAACAAAATTGGAAGTCTCTTCCTATAGTAACTATGGGCGCTGAAACTTACCTGGCGTTCTTTTGTATGAGACAGTTCAATTGGAGAGGTTGTCCAGAGTTCATTGGGTCATGACTGAAGAAGATGATATGGTGGAATAAGGGGGCTTAAAAGGTTTTTCTGAAACTTGACAGAAAAGTGCCATGCAGAAACAAAATCATGATATAAGAATACATCATGATACAAGAATGCAAATATATGAATGTGTTCCTCTAGCTAAAGACGAGGCAGGAGTGAGTTAGCTGAATGCTGCCATACATACTCCATTAGCAGAGGAAAGGGACTGAACATTGGAGAGGAAGAAGCAGAAATGAATAGAATTGGCTTGACTGTGTCTGCTCTGTGCAGCAGGCAGTGGCAGTTACTATGAGACGGAGTAAAAGATGTGCTGTGTGTGTCAGCTTACAACGCAAGGGATTTGTGTTAACATGCTGCAAACACAAACAGTATGTATAATAAACAGCCCCCCTTTCCCCTGTTCCTGCCAAGGTGGCAAATGAAATTGGCAATTGGGTCTTCGTGAAAGGCAAAAATACAGTGTGCTGGCAAGTTGAATGAATGAGGAGCATTGTGAGGTACATGCTGGATTAATGTGTTGCTGGGAGGACAGGACATTAGTCTGATAATGGTCATAGGAAACTTCAGCGTAACAAATAAAAGGAGAAGAAGCCTGACCTCCGCAATGAAGGCTCCCCACTCCCCCCTGCCTTCTGCTTGGAGCCTGTGTTTTTCTCTGTCATCTGCCTGTCAGCATCCCTCGGTATACAGTGCCCAGACACTGCTAATGCTGTGTGGAGAAAAGAGAAATGATTTGTAACAGACAGCTAAATACAAGCATTGTAATTCTCCGTAGTAGGGAGGCGGGGAAGAAACAATCCAACCGCAAGTGCTTTAAAGCCAAGTTGGTAAACATCTACTTCATAGATGCCTCTCCTTAGGCCACTGTCATGACAACTCGTTTTTCTTATTTAAGGTCTTTAAAAAAAGAAGACGACCTGATTAGAAGTGCAAAAAGGCCCAACTGAAAAGTTGACTGCTGGGTTCCTGGTATGTTAATACTTCTTGTCAGGGATCCTCTAATCCTGGTCACAAGCTCTTTTAAATTGGTCAGTATTTTTGCTTCTCCTTTTGTAGCTGAAAGGCCAATATAAATTGGGAGTGAAGGGGCAGAAAGGCCCAACTTTTGCCCGAAGCAGTTTTTGTTCATGGCTGAAGGGTAGCCATAGAAACTGAGGTCATGATTATCATAGTGTGTACACTGGATTCTTTTGAGGAGCTTGAGTTGGGACTTCGTCAATAATTATGACTCAGGTGGCCAGCAGAAGCAACAGACACTATAGCTAGGTCTGGGGTCTCCAGTGTGGTGTCTGTGGATACCTCACATGGTGCCTGCCAGGCTCCCTGCCCCTCCTGATTTTAATTTTATTTACAACAACATCTTCATTTGGGTTCAAAAGAATGGTTTTGTGTTTTGGGCCCCATGTCTGCCTTGTATTTAGGTTCTTGAGCAAAATTACTTTTCTTTTAGTCTTATCAGTTGCCTACTGGAAAATGAGTGTTTTGTGATTGGCCATGCTCACCATGGCAGCCATTCTTTTGAATGGGCAAGCACCACCCCATGGCAACCATTCTGTGTGTACCCATGACACTCTCAAAATTCCAAATGTGCCCACCAACTAAAAAAAAGGTTGGGGGGCCTTGAGCTAAGTTATAAAGCCAGGCTACAGCAGAGCAAAACATCTCAATAGATGTCTTGTTAAGGTAGATTTGGGCAATACTGTGGTATTTCTAACTTGGAGTGAAAACAAGTAATCTAAACTGGTCCAATGTACCGTGAGTTCCAAAGTCTAGTAGAGGTGGCTGGACCCTGGATTCTCTTCTGGAATACTAGGATTACTGTATGTGGTGAAAAGCTGGTAATCAAGATCTACTCTGAGCAGTAAAGAAAAGGGGTGAAGAAAATAAGTGGTGCTTTCTTGGACATAATGCCACCGATTTCCATAAGGCTTGCTGATTCCATGGTAGAACAGAACAGTCCTGAAGCACCTTAATGTCTAACAAATGTATTGTTAGACATTAAGGTCTACTTTGTCATATATGTGCTGGACTGGGAGAATAGTCTACAATTTGGGGGGAGAATTTGAATTGATTTTTAATTTCTTCAACAAATTGGAGATATACCAAGCAAATGGGCACTATTTGAACATCCTAGTTGCTGCACCCTCTCTGAGTTATATGACAAAAATGTTGAGAAAGCTAGAGAGCATAAAGTTCTTGATGGGGAAAATCAATTCTCTTCTAACTTGCTTCAATTAAACAGCACTGCAGGTGTCTGAACCACATTTTGCTTTTCCTCTCCCTCTCCCACTTCATCTCCAGTCAATAAAAACAAAGGTCTTTCAGCAGTTTCTTTCTGTGGACTTTGATTTACTGCTAGCCAAGGCGGTCTGTGGTATTTCCTTGTGGCTGACCAGCTAGAGAGCCCAATGAGATAAATGCCTTGTAAATACACTGAGCAATTCAGTTCCTTGTGGCTACTTTAAAGTTAGTTGTTTGTCTTCCAGTGGCAAAAGAACCTTAGATTGTAAATGCTACTTGAAAGGGATGCAGTTTATACCTGTGTGTGTAATTTCTAAAGAGAGGGTATCTTGTGATGTTAACAGACACCAACTATGTGAATGGGCCTGTGTGCAGGATTTACATTTCCAATACTTCCTGGAATTGCTGTGTAAGCAAGTCAGTCATCTTTTGTGGCTGTTGGTGAAAAAATGATCATGTCAAATGCATGTATGGATGAATTTACCTCTGTATTTGGTCTGTGCTCCTTAAAATTGATGTGATCTAAATCCTGTTTAGTAATGGAGACATCTTTGGCCCTTAAGTTGTCAATTCTTTTAGGTGTTCTGCATATTTTGATATAATCCAGTTAACCTTTATGGGCAAGAAGAGGTAAAAAGGGGGTGGGGTGCCACTAAACCGGTCTGTTGTCGAAAAGGAATTTGGAGCTGACACAGTGAGCATCTTCTGAGTGGATTCTTGTGTCCCATAGTGCTGCTGGTAGTGCTACTAGAAAACTGGTAATTTATCTAGTGTTGAGATCCACAGATCAGGGCCTCCTGGAGAGCAGTACCCCCAATTTATACCAGAAGGATACCATGGGTGATGGCATTGAAAGTCAACTGTGTCTGTCTGTGTCTGTCTGTGTCATCCTACTGGGCAACCACAGCAGCTCTGTGACAAAACAAAATGCCCTTCTTTGACTGGTTATTTCATGTTTTGGAATTTCTCTCTGAGGTTATACCACACTTGTTTGATCCATAAATTGTACCCTCTTAGGTTTTCCAGATTATATTTTGGGTACCTGATCTGAAGATAGTAACTGCATTTACTGGAATGCATATTATAATATTTGTGGAGGGAGGAAGGCTATGTGAGGGAGACTGGAGCAGGCAGGGACCATCAGAGCCTGCTTCAGTTGGACCCCCCACCCCACAGGGCTAACATCTTCACCTTGTGGGGAAGAAGGAGCTGTTGGTTTGCCCCTCCATTGGGATATGAGAGGACAGAGCAGGGCCTTCCCACCAGCCTAAACAGTCTCCTTAATTTCTTTATATTTTCTTCCTCTTCCCTCCCCATCCACTTTTCCTTGTGTGTCATGGTCTTTTTTTAGAATGTAAGCCTGAGGGTAGGGACTTGTCTTCTTTACTCCGAGAGCCTTTTGGCTGAGGTGAGGGATAAAAATACTCTAAATAAATAAATAAATAAATAAAAATAAATGTAATATATTGAGCTGTTATAGACCAGACAAGCCAGTCTCATTGACTGTGGGTACCAGCTTATGTAGTGGAAAGGGCAAAAAGGCTGGCAGCAAACTTGAGGAGTCTAGCCAGGATTACAAACAGCCTGAAGCACCAGCCAGACGGTCATTTCTCTGTAGAAGACAAGTTGCTGGAATGTTTGTGGGGTATGCATAACAACTCTTTCTCATGCTCTAAATTAAAGTCTACGTTACTGTTTCCGCTGAAAAATATTACATGGTAATCACAAGTGAACCTAGCCTTCTAGTACAGACAATGACTGGTTGCCCTGTAGGCACTGAAAACGTGTCTGTGGCACTTGAGCAGAGTTAAGCAAAATTATCCCAGCCCCACAGTTGTGGGATAAGCAGGGTTGGACTCTTTTCCCCCACCTTTTAATCATCTTCTGATCTCAGGGGGTTCTGTAAGGAGCTTTCCAGCAAGGGTTAAGGAGAACAGAAAGCCAGCTCACCTGAGAGGCTATGTAAACACCATGTATGTGTATTTGGAATACTGTGCACAAGTTTCATTTTGATTTTCTCTGAAAATACTATTAATTAGAGCATTAAATCTTGGCCTCCAGCAGGGTCCCTCCATATGTTTGGAACAAATGTTTCCTTTATAGTGTGTGTGTATGTGTGTGTGTGTGTGTAAGACAGCGTGCATATAAAGGGCAGGTCCCAAGGCCCAGCTTCTCTTTATAGGTTGAAATAAATGTATTTAGAAATGTGTATACATTTTGAAATATTAATATAGCAGCAGATTGCAAAATTTGCCATTCTTCCATCCACCCGTGGCCAAAAGAGAAGTGAGATATGAGGATACCGATTACTTCTTTAGTGATGCATGAAGATTGGCCTACCCCCTAAGGCAGGAATAAAGGATCACCTTCTTCCTGTAGGGCCGATACAATGAATGAAAGTCAGTTTTCCATTTGGGTTCTGTTTCTCTCCCCACCCCCCACATTAGTTCACCTTTCCTTAAAATATTAACTCCATTCACAGATATAGAAGTTGCAGGTTCCATGCCCCCAGTTAAAGCAGTATTACCCTAGGCTGGATAGTGTGTGCACACACACACTTGTCTATTCCACTATTCATTAGTTTTGGACGCTACCTTGATTTAATTCCTATTAACCTACATAGGCTGCTACAAGAAATAAAATGGTACAATACGTTATAAGCAGGTCACCCTGAGCTTAATGTAAGGGGAAACAAATCCTAGTTACAAATGTGATGGATAATTTCATCTATTAAAAAAATATTTGTAACAGAAAGATCACCTTTATCTATGTTTCATTTTAAGTGCTTCAGTTCTATAGGTTTAGGCTGCATTCCTGTATACCAATCTAATCCAATTTATTGCTTATTGAGCAATCAGGCCATACATCTACAAAGCCATAATAAAATATCCCACTTATACAAAAATAGCAATTTAAACATTATTAAGAAAGAAAACGATAGTAAACATAAGTTAGAATTGGGACATTGTTTCATAAAATCTAAGCAATATATGTTAACATGTTATGTTACATTCCTATATACACTTACCAAGAGGTAAGCTCCATTGAAAATAATGAGACTTACTTCTGAGTTGGCATGTATAGGATTGCACGATCCAGCATTTCAAAATATTTGTTCCCCTTGTCTAAAATCCTGAAGGTCAGGGCTACTTAAAGCACATTGATACAAGACAAAATATCGGCCCACATTGTTTACCTTCTGTTCAACTGTTCCTTTTCAAGCCAGACTGTTTTCTTTTTATGTTTTCTGTATTGAATATGTTGCAACAATATAGTGGAAACTGACTCATACGATAAAATTCTTCGCTTTCTTTTTTTTTTAAGTAGAAAAAACTCATTTACAGAGGAGAGGACTTAGAGTACTTCATTTATAGAAAAACATTTGACCAAATTTGCAACTTGGTTAAATTCTCCCCACCAGGTAACTCAGCTCAGCTGTGAGGTATTTCTCAAAATCCCATCAATGCCCCACAGATGCAAAGGACTTGCTTTGTTTGTGTTTTGTATGCGTTTTCAAAGACTTTGCCTCAATGGAGCTGCAGTGACCTGGCATGGAGCTGGAGAACTGAGTGCAGAATCAACTGAGCTGTCATATGAAATATGCATTTCCCCTCTTCTGAAGGCTTGTTACAAATGGGTGAACATGGTGCCTTTGAACAAAGATGTGTATGGTGTTCCTTTCCCTTTCTGTTACGAATCTATTTAGTGGTGTGGTGCTTCTTTCATTATGCAACTGGAAGATACCTAATATTATTTGACATTGATTTCTGTCTCTTTTCATACTGAAGGCAAAATTCAGAGCCATGGGTAAAAGGAGAGTAAAGATGGTGTGAACAAGGATGTTTTCCCAGGCCTGGATGCTGAGCAGAGCAGGGCAGAGCACAGTTCTCCTTCTGCAGAGTTCTGTGTTCTCCTGTTGTAATAAATTTCTGCATTTTCGTGTGCAAGCTGCTGCGAGACTGCTTTTTGCAGTAGGAAGGGATGCATAAATTTAATAAAATAAGAATAACAATGGTTGTATACACCAGGAAGGAAAAGCAAACGACAAAAATCTTGCTTTCAAGGGAGGGGATTGGGAAATGGGCTGCCCATATGCCATCAAAGTTGGATATAAATTCATTATTTAAATGCAGAATATGGAAAGGGGTGGAGAACCATTAATGGGAAGGGGAAGCAGCTTCATGGTACAAAAGGTGGAGGAGAGGTTCTCATCACTAAATCCCATGGGGAATGGTTATAAGAGCTGGGTACGTTTAGAAAGGAGAAGAGAAGATCAAGGGGAGATATGCTAGCTTGTCTTCATTGTAGCATAGGAAGCTGGAGAGTCAGCAAATCCAAATTTTAAATTTCCTTTGTACTCAGTCCTTGGGGAACATACACTGGTGGAATTCTTTTTCTTTATAGGCTCCTGTCCTTTTCAGGCAACCCTCTTAGACAGTTGGGCTGAAATTTGTCACTTTTCTACTTCATCCTTCAGCAAAGCTCTTGCAGGCCATTGGTTGAGTCCTGGAGAATAGATACACTGATCGCAGCTGTAGCAATTGCTGTAAGATGTGCTTAGCATGTTGCATTTTTATCACAGGGGTTGTGCTTCAGCAGGCTATTCCTCCTGTGATTTAAAACAGTGCATGGAAAGTGTTAATACTTGTTACCAATGTTTAGTTCTATAAAGAGAGCTGGCTGGGCTCAAGTCCTATCCTGAATTCCAGATACCCTGAGGAAAGGCAGTGGTTAATGGCAGGCAAAGAAGAAGACTGCATGTGTTCAGAAGTGTGCTCTTGACTCCAGATGCAGAGAGAGAAAATCCCAATTGATGCATGCAATGAAAGACCCTAGGCTAGACATCATCTTCTGAAGCAGAATCCGTGGGGCTGGCATTGGCAGGACCCCGGTGGGAGTTGAGCATTGAACTGGGCTTTTCGATTATTCTCGCCATGAAAGTTATCTGGCTGCATCAGCCAGCCCCGAGGTTATGCTATGTATCCCCTTACTTGATACAACTTTGAGACATAGGTACATTGAATTATTATTATTTTAAAAAATCTTTTTATTGCATGGGGAGGGGATGAATGCTGCAATATTTCAGCTCATTTGCTGGCTAGAATGTGAAAGAAAGCTCACATCCCTTCAGTCCTGTTACTATATCATAGATTGCCTATTTTGCTTTCAGGTCAAAATCCAGATGCTTCTTTTTCTTTTCTTTAAAGCCCTAAAAAGCCTGAGTTCTCCATGATGGCAGAAGTGCCTGTGCCTTTCTTATTTAGATTGTCTAGAGAGGCTCTCTTCCATTTTCTTAGTTAGATCCAGAGGCACTTGAACTCCCTCTCCTAGGATGTTATACTGGGCTCTTGGCAGTGTAGGTTCAGACAGCTATTTTAAGATGATGATGATTTTATTTTGCTTTACATTTGGATTTCTCTGAATGCTTTGACTTTTTATCTTACCTTATTTTATGCTCCTGTGTCTCAGTTTTCTAGGTTTGGGAATAAGCTGTGGAAGAAATTTCTTGTCCTTTACATAATATAGACAGTAGCTTGACATGCCAGGAGTATGTCCTTAAGAACATAAGGCTAAAGTCAGAGACCTGAAAGCAGGTTTTTCAGGATTTTTAAATAATACAAAAACTTGTTGAATCTGTTTACCAAATTTGTCTGTGGGATTAGTGATGTACACCACAAGCGGTGATTCCTCTCTCAAACTATTTTTACTTTGCTGAAAAAAGCTAGGGTCTGTAGCCTCACTAGTTTCAAGCACTTACAGATTCTATTGCTCATAACGGGATATGACTTGCCCTAAATGGCAGGGTAGAAAATAAATAAATAAAATAATCTTATTATGGTTGCTTGTTTTCTGTAGTAGTCATCAAGGATTTATTTGAAAACTGCCATTGCTTCTGACCATTTACATATGCAAACAGTGACCCTGTTCAGACAACACGTTAAGCCATGGTTAAGCATTTTGAGCTAAACATTATGGCTTCGTGTGTCATGTGAACCATGACTTAGTATGCTTTGTGAACCATTCCTAAGCAAGGTGGCTACATAACCGTGGTTTAAACACTCACTAACCATTTGCTGAAAAAGGGTTAGTGGCTTAACCATGACTTAGGCCTTAGCTAGACTTAAGGTTTATCCCGGGGTCGTCCCTTCCTGCTCCCGGGATCCCCTGTGTGTCATTTACATGAACAGGGATGACCCCGGGACGATCCCAGGATAAACCTTCGGTCTAGCTAAGGCCTTAGTGTGGCCTAATCTACACCAAGCAGGATGTTGCACTATGAAAGCGGTATATAAAAGGCAGGAGCCATCCTACTGCTTTATAGCGGTGTTGAAGTGCACTGACAACTGTTGGGGCCCATTGACTACCATAAACCACTTTCATAGTGCTATATCCTGCTTGGTGTGGCTCCTGCCTTTTATATACTGCTTTCATACTGCTTTCATAGTGCAATATCCTGCTTAGTGTAGATTAGGTCCGTGTTGTCTGACAGGCCCACTGTCTTACTCTAGGTTGAACAGTATGTTGTGAATTGTGTGAATTTGTACTGTTCAGAGCAGGGGTGAGAAACCTCAGGCCTGCAGGCAAAATAGAGCCCTCTTGGGGCTCCAGTCCTCCCTCCAGGGTTCCTTAGAGGACCATCCCCCTTTCCCTGACTCCACCCCTTCCCCTCAGCCAGCAATTGTTTGGTTGTTTTCTGGCTTTTGTCAGGGTTTTTTTTTGCCATTCTAAAAAGGTTGAAATGTGTCACTGAAACCTTAATTACAATAAGAGCTTAAAGCTATAATATGCTGGTGTTCTTGGTATGTTTTGCCCCATGCCTTTTGCGTTTGGCCCTTCCTACCACTGAAACATGGCCCCTGAGAGCTTATCTGAATTCAGGCCTTGCTCTGAAAGAAGTTCCCCATGCCTGGTTTATAGTAAGACAAATACTTGCATCCTTATAGTGCAATTCTAAGTGGAGTGAGGGAGGAAAAAAGTGCAGATAGGCTGCTTCATCCCAAGCCCTGCCACCTCATGCCATCCAAGGCAGAAGATTGGGGTAGGGGGTTAGGTGAGGCTCTTCAGCTAGCAGATTATCTTAATTTAAATTATTTCCCTGTTGCTTATAATTAGCTATATTGGGTCCAGGTTGGCATAGCAGGGTGGGGGGCTGATTCGGCCTCTCTTGGGAATGGAGTGGCTTTGGATCCAGCGAATCTCTGTCTTGTCTCCGCCACAGCCCATTTCGGGACCTTACACTTCAAACCACTATTGAGAACACTGCTGGCGGTAGCTTCCACCTGAGGAACCTCTCCCTCCCTCCCTGGCTGGGAGAACTGGAAATTAGGTCCGCTCTGTTACTTACAAAGTGTCACTAGAATCCAGTTATGTGAAATATTTGAAATCTCAGTCTGAATTTAGTTGATGGATTCTGCCTTTCCTGATAGCCATTATCTAAATAGTTTGATAGCTAGCATGTTCTGTCACTGTTGCTAATGATTTGTGGAGCATGTAGTATTCCCAAGTATCTTTTAAGTGTTCATTTTCGTAATGATATCCATTTGCAGTGATTAAATAACTTTTCATTTTCATTTGATTTCCCTAATAATGGTAACTAGAAGGTTAATAACACTGGACCAGCAACATTAAAGGTGCATTAGCATCTGCTTTTCGACCTAATGTCCTTTTCGGCTGCCATCCAGAATTGCTCATGTTATGAATCAGTGCACAGTTCAGATATGAACAGAAGTGAAACTAATGTTTAAGCATTTGATTGCATTGCTGAGGACGGTTTGAGAATATGAAAGGGGAAAAATGGGGCGTGCTGGCAACAAATTTATTAGTGTGACACAAATGGCATTTAGTAAGCATGCCACCTTTTAAAATGTGGTTTCAAATTCTGTGAAACTAATCTACTTGGATGGAGTAGAAAGGGAGAGAGTGATATTTAAGACATTGAATATAGATTACTATCCATGATGGGAAATGTATCAAAAGTATAGCAGGTAAAAAAAAAGGGCTTTGGGTTTAGGGTTTTTCTTGGTTGGATGCATTCTCTGACCAAATCAAATCGCAAAGATTAAAGAAATGTTTACCGGAGACTTGCCAACTGATCAGTAAGAATTCACAAGATATGTGTGTATGTGTGTGTGTTTTCGTCTTGGATGTGAATGTTCCAAGACTTGAATCATTTTCATTTAACCGTGTTTCCCTTTTCTTTTTTGTTCCTTTCTTTCTTCTGCCTGCTTCCCTTTGGCCTGTATATTACAGAAAGAACGATTCTTTTGACTTAAGTTGCATGGTTTTGAGATAGAGAAGTCCTACAACTCCCAGCATTCTCCAGGCAGCATGGGAGTTGAATGCTGGGAGTTGTAAGACGTTTTTCTCTCTAAAAGAGGCATAGGGTTGTGCCCTTAATCATCACCCCCGGTTTCTTTATTTCATTATAAAATAATTTCTTTATGTTATTACATCTATATATTACCCTATTACTACTACTACTACATGTATATTCTGTCTTTCCATTAAAATACTCAAATCAGCTTCCATCAACATTTAAAATAAAATAAAGACACAATGCCCCCCTCCAAGAACAATGATTTTTTTTAAAAAAAAACTCAGGAGACAGCAGAAAAAAATTCAAAAACCATAAAATTTTAAAAAGCAGTAGTTTGGCAGTTGCCTGCCAAAGAGCAAAAAGCTTTTTGGGAGCTTGTGGAGTGTTGTCAGGGAAGGTAGCAAAGCAGGCCACCCTCAGAAGGGAATTCCACAGTGACTACAGAGAGAGGAGGCGCTGTCCTGCATTCTAGCCAAACCTTGTATTCATGTGACCGTTATACATAGCTTTATACCCAGGAAGAGGAAGCCCTGGAAATTAGAAACATTTACATTCTGTTTGCAGTGGTTTGTTTCTTTCAAAGATAAGTGTTTCATCTGGCCGCAGGGTTCAGGCTAATGTGAACTATAAATCTAAGTTAAAACACTGCATTCATTATATTGTATTCTTCTCCTTTTCATAGGTGTTATTCTGCAAGGCACATCACAATGATGCAAAAAGTGTTATGTTACATGTGTACTTAAGTATCCAAGCAGTGGTAAATTACTGCTTTTTATTTAAATTCTTCCACTTCTAGAGAAGATTTAATCTTGCATTTCTTGCACGAATGCATATAATACTTTTGTGTGTATATAATAGGAATAAAGAGACAACATAGTTTAGATCCCTCCCTCCAGATGCTTTAAAAGCTAATGTGAAGAAGGACTATTTAAGCTGAATTTTCCTAACTGCTTGTAGATCAGCTATAAGTGCACCACATGTAAAGTGCTGGCAAATATATGCAGCATGTCTAATATAGTTTATCTGCAGCAAGGCAGTTTGCCTGCATAAGGACACTTCCAGCTGGAAGACTTTTTCAAGTATTAGGCACACTGATTGGTGCATTTGCACCTGATGCTCATAAGCCGCGTAGGGACTGTGGCTGATAGCTGATGGTTCAAACCACAATGTGGGCTGCAGCAGGATAAGTGCAGGTGGTATCATTCAGAGCAACAACTATTGTATACTACCTCCATGCTAAACCCTCCCGATTTCTCATTTAGCATCATAGGACCAAATCATCCTTGTGGGAAGCTGCTGTCTGGATGCATCCTGCGCCATAAATTTGAGATATGGTGGTGCCTCACTAATAGCAAGATTGGGCTCCTGTGAATGAAGGAATTAATGCATATATGCATGCATGCATATTATTATTAATTATTATATCACACCTGATTGGCACCTGGCTTTTGCAGATTAGAAAATCATATGAAAATTCAAAATAAATCAGTTTAAATCATTAACATTTGCAAGCCACCCAAATTTTAAAATGATATAAAACCAGTCCATCAGCTAGTCTAGGAATCCAAGGCTTTCCTAACCTGGGATGTCTTGGCTACTTTCCGAACACAGGAGTTGGCCAGATACATCTCTACAGAGAAGGAATTTCAAAGAAGAAGATGCTACCACTGGAAATCTCTCTCTCCCCACTCTCCATTCATACAAACAGTTGAATCCTGAGAAGGATCTCCTTTGCTGATCTTAGTGCACATGGGTGAACCTATCAAGGAAGGCATATTATATAATCTTTCATAGTATGCAAAGTGTGTCATAGGGCTCATGTACACCAAGCAGGATATTACACTATGAAAGTGGTATATAAAAGGCAGGAGCCACACTACTGCTTTATAGCGAAATTGAAGTGCACTGGCAACTGCTGGGGCCCATTGACACATACCATATACCGATTTCATACCACTTTCATAGTGTTATATCCTGCTTGGTGTACATGAGCCCATAGACATTCTCAGTGACCATCACAACTTTGTAGCATAAGTCAGTATTATTTTTCCATATATTGGAGATGTGTGGATGGCAGGCTGAAGCAGAGAGACACAGAGAGACAGAGAGACAGAGTGGGGGGGCGGTTTGCCTCGGACCCACCTATTGAGTTCATGGCAGAAGTGAAATTTGAACCGAGGACTTCCTCATTCATAGCTTAGTTTTTTGGCTGCCATGTTAAGATAGTAGTAGTTGCTATTGTGGTGGGTGGGATGATGATGATGATGACGACGACGACGACGATAGAGCCTAAAGTAGGTAGGCACAGTACATTGTTATAAATCCAATAAATTTATAAACTTCCTTTTCTTTTACTGTTGTCATACACTGGCTAGCCCATCTCCCATGGTCTGTAGGGTAATCCCCAACCTATGTGTTTTGCTACACAGGTTGGTGTGTGTCTGTTGCTGGGTTGATGGTGCTGCCATTTAGTAATGGTGGTGGGGAAAGGTTGATCATTTAGAGATGGAGCACATGCTTTCAGTGCAGAAGATCCCAGGTTCAATCCTTGTCATCTCCGGTTAATAGATACGAGGGAGCAGGAATGGCAAGGCCTTGGGGGAGCTGCTGTTCGTGAAATAGAAAAAACTGGGAAGGATGGACTGCCAGTCTGACTCTATATAAGACAATTCCATATATTTGTACTATATATGCCTTTAGGTGGGCAGGATTTGTGTGTTTCTGTGCACAACAATGTATCTTCTGAGTTATGGTCAAGCTTATTGTACTGTTTTTGTGTTTGATAATAAGCGTTTTGCTTTCTAATAAATGTGATTTACCACATTTGTTTTTCTTGAAGTTGTCTTTTATTCATAGCAGATAAACGCCCTTCATCCCCCCCATTTTTTAAAAAATACCGCCTCTATCGGCCTTGTTATGATGGTCTCTGATTTATCCAATGGTTTTGCTTCTACTACCTATTCAGAAAATATTTTCTGATCTGGTGTTTTAATCATCCATTCACATTAGGAAATAAATTCTTGACCGTGATTTTATACCTGAGGCCCTCTGTTTGAATCCGGTTTGCTGGTGGCCTACAGGTTTCTCTAGGTCCTTGTTCTTCCTTAGATCAGACATGTTCAATTAAAGAGCATAAGAGGAAGTGGGATTTAGTATTTGGAATTCTGTGACATTTATTGAAATTGTGGAGAATATATTGGCACAGAAACTCCATGCTTCAAGAGTTGCATATCTTATCACATTTGGTAGTTTACTCCAATTAAATGCCACACAGCTTGTATTTCCTCTCTTATACAGATGTGTGTGTGTGTCTCAAATAAAAGCTTCTGTATCAATTGTAAATACTATTTATTACATTTATATCCTGGCTTTCCACTACAAATAGTGCTGTGGTTTCTCTTCAGGTTGTATAAATCTTTTGCCCTTTACAAATAGTGTTCAAGGCAGCTAGCAACAAAATAAAATACAAAATTCTAGTTAAAACATAAAAGCAAAATCAATTAAAACAAAAACATATCCATTAGAAATAAAACAAGCAGCACTTAGCAGTTAAAACCTACTTCAGCAAACAAGTCAGTTTAAAAGTCAAAAGCCTGTCTGAATAAAAACATCTTTGCTTTTCGGTGGATTACATGCAAATGGAGCTGCTCTGGGCCTCTGGCCTCCCTTAACGTGGAGTTCCAGGTCTTGGGAGCAGCCATTGAGAAGGCCTTCTCTACCATTCCCACCAAATGTGCTTCCAATGATGGCCTTTTAAGAGACGATCTGAAAACCCAGAGAGGTTCATATGGAAGAATGCAGTTTTTCAAACAGCCTGTCCCAATTCTTGTAGGGCTTTATAGTTTATAACCAGGATCTTGAATTGTTCCCGGAAATGGACCGGTAGCCAGTGAAGCCGCTTACTACCTAAAACTGACCCTAACCAAAAGCATTTTGGACCAGCTTAAGTCTCCAAACATGTTTCAAAGGCAGACCCGCATAGAATGTGTTTGAAATAGAATGAAATGAAGGCAAGTTTCACCATGGCCAGGTTTGATCTCTCCAGGAATGGGTGTGGGTTGCTAGAGCGAAACTGCTAGAGGACTGGAATTAACAGAGTGTCAATGTTAACATACCCACTGACCATTTTTTGGGACACAGTAAACAACATAGAATAATTCATACAGCACTTAAAAGCAATGAAGTAGATTGCCAAACTTCTCGTTTCTAATGTTTCCAAAGATGCACACTGAGATCAACGTATGAATCTGAATAAAATAATGTTATTTTTTTTTATTAATCACTGCTTGTTAAGAGAGTTTGTACACAGATAGGTAGTGTTGTTGATCTAGAGGGATGGAATGTAATTGTAGTACCAAAGAGTATGTAGCACCTAGCTCCTGCCTATCTCTCCTCTCTCATCTCACACTATTGCCCCGCTCGTGCTCTTCGCTCCTCTGATGCCATGCTTCTTGCCTGCCCAAGGGTCTCTACTTCCCTTGCTCGGCTTCGTCCATTTTCCTCTGCTGCCCCTCATGCCTGGAATGCTCTTCCAGAACACCTGAGAACTACCAACTCAATCACAGCTTTTAAAACACAGCTAAAAACTTTTCTTTTCCCTATAGCTTTTAAACTTTGAGTTTGTTCTGACTCTATACTGTTAGCTTCACCCTTCCCGGTGCCTGTTTACACTTCCCTGTGCCTGTTTGCATTCTCTTTCCCTCCTTATTGTTTACTACAACTTTATTAGATTGTAAGCCTATGCGGCAGGGTCTTGCTATTTACTGTGTTATCTGTACAGCACCATGTACATCGATGGTGCTATATAAATAAATAATAAAAAAATAAAAAAACAACAACTTATGGCATGAGCTTCTATGGAACAGAGTCTAGTTCATCTGTAGTCCATGAAAGCTTGTCCTATTAAAAAAAAGGGTCTTTAAAGTACCACAAGACTTTGGTTGCTAAGGTGCTACAATTTTTCTTCTTGCTGCAACAGACTAACACATATAAAATTATGTTCAGTCCATACTTTTGAGTGAACCAATCTGATTGAAACTTCCTGGGCTAATACTGGATCAGAAAACCTGGATCCTTTGGGTTTTGCACTTCTCTGAATTTTGTGATTCAGTTCTCAGCTCAAAAAATGAATTGAAATGTGTATAAGGATTGTATTTTATGTTAAAATGTGTACAGAAATGCATATTTTAGGATGTGCATGTGTATTTTGTGTAAAAAATACATGCAAAAATAATGTGGGGTGGTTGTTTTGGGGTGTGTGAGTTTTTAAACAGTGTTACAGAAGCAGGACAAATTGGAATGGGCTTGCAAATAAATGCATTCAAAACTGACAAATGAACAGGAGAAATAGACTGGTCCATACATCCCTAAATATAAAACCCCTCTGGAAATTTTTGTATAGAACTTTAGATGTCTTGATTACGGCTTACTAATGATTTTGGCTTGAAACTGTCAAACAATGCTTGTCAAATGTGGCACGTCCCCATCCCCCCCTTCAATTCAGGGTAAAGACAGACAAACATTTGAGAATAGACTCCAATCTGGTGCTTTCCAGATGTGTTAACTACAGCTTTCATGATCCCCGGCCAGGATTGTCCATGCTGACTGGGGGTGATAAGAGTTATAGTCCAACACATCTGGAATGCACTGGATTAGGAAAAGCTTTTCAATACTGTGACAGAAGAGGTTTCTCTGCATAGTTGCTGCATTCCAAGGACTTGTTCTCAGGGCAACAAGTTGAAATCCCATTTCCTCCACACTTAGAATGTCTGTCACCCTTTGATGGTCCCTATTTCCTGTGCCTCCTTCCTTCCGAAAGCTGACTCTTCAGGTTTTGTGCTCGTTTAAGGTAATTTAGTTGGAGAGAATGGCAGTTAATTGTCTGGCATAAATAGCCCTGTGCAAATTAACCATCTGTGTGAGAAGTGGCACCTGAATGCTGCTGTGAAATAGCGCTAATTTTTAATTTGGGTATTCGCTGGGGAATGTTGCCAGAGTTGGGTTCAGGCACTTGCTCAGTGTGAACTATCGCCTGCCCAAACACACCATGAGCTAATGTAACATGGAGGCGTTCATGTGGGAAATTAAAAAGTCGGATGGACGAACGATGCAGCTTTGAGAACTCAATAAAAACTTATTACCTACCAGAGTGATCCTAATATCCTAGTGATCGAAATGCCAGTGGTATTGCAGTGGCAGCAGGAGATTTTCATTCCATTGTATTTTTTTTTTTTTTAGTTAGTGTGTATGTGCGAGTGTGTTAGTATGTGTTAATGTTTCAAAAGAGATTTGAATTTAATTTCCTTCTGGATATATATAGAATTAAATGGAAATTTCCCCCTCTTTTGCCCTTTCGCAAAATACCTTGGTTCCTTGGTTGCACTTATCAACCCTTAAGCAATTTGAGGAGAATAAGCGCACTTAATATTTGACAAAATTCAGGCAGTAGTGAGACTAGAGGATCAGTCCTCCAATTGCCCTCATTAAAATCATCTCTTGTCATTCTAATCATATTACTCCACTCCTAAAATCCTGTTATCACCTTCCTGTCTATTCCTGGTTCTTGCACAAACTTCTTGTCCTGACTTTCAAAGCCCTCCGTAGCTTTGTCCCTCTTTATCTCTCTGTGCTTAATCCAAATACATCCCTTGCTGTAGCCTTTGCTCTTCCCCCTCCACCACGCTCAGCCGTGAAATGATTCCTGTCCCTTGAAATGACTCTACCCATTTTTCCTTGATGCCCCTTAAGCCAGGAACTGCCTCCCAGAGAATCACCATATGACCCCCTTCTTATTTCCTTTAAATGCTCTGTAGGAAGCCTAGTCATTATATCCTGTTGTAACTAAGCCAAAGTACACATAATTGAAATAATCAGCATAATTTAGGTTAAAACTCTTACTGCCAGTAATGAAGCTTTGGGAGAGGCATTTCAACCTTTTAGAATGGGGGAAAACTGCTCAAAAACAGGAAACCGCCCAATGATTGGTGTTTGGAGAAAGGGGCGGGGCTAGCAGAAAGGGACATGGCCTCCAGGCCTGAGGTACTGCACCTCTGCTCTAGAATGCTGGGGTGGGTGGGGAAATAGATGTGTGGCAATGCTTTAAAAGTACTCTCATGGAGAAGAGACTTGATGGACATGAAAAAAGATATGTGGAAGAACCAGGGAAGTGCTTGAGGACAAAGTGTGTGTTAACAAAGACGTCATAGTTTTGTCATAAAAATCTATGTTTGGCTCAAGTTATGGGAATGTGCATTGTCACAAACCACAGGCCGATTACTCAGGCCTGTAAATCATGCATTGGCTTAGCGGAGACCAAACCTGTCCTGACATGTGCAAGTCTTGACTGGATTCTGTAGCTTTTAAGTGACAAACTTGGCCCTTTGAACTTGCCAAAATCACCTTGGTGACTGAAAGTATTGGAGTTCAATAAACCAATATCCCTTTTCTACGTGTCAGTTCCTGTAACAAGTTTGAGATGATTGGCACTGTTTTATAGCTGATTATAAAAAGTGTGAGAACTGAGCAGAAGACTAGTGCTGTCACTTTGCTAACCCTTGAAACTCTCAACCATGTCAAAGTTATATCCAGTGTCTGCACAGACTTCAAGCAGATAAGCTGCCCATGTAAACATACAGCTGTAGATCTCTAGCAATTTGCTGTTGGTTTTCTACTAAATCTCTGCCTGGTCCTATTTTAGAATCTTTCTTTTTATAGTTTATTAGTTTAACTAGAATCAACTATACATATTTTTCTTATTATCAGTTTATTTAAAAATATCAAACCTGCAGCACAGGGGTTTCTGTGGGAGTGGTTTGTTGAAGCTCATTCAGTATTGAAAGGATTATGAAGTTTACTCTACAAGCACTTCTTGATACTCTCTAACTTGCAAGTGTTGGAGAAATGCTTTATGGATAATCAATCTAATTAAGCAGACTTCCTGTTTTCTCCACAGGCTCCTACTTCTATTTCAGGGTTCAGAAAGATTTGGTTTTCCTGGTGCTGAGAAGGACTGAGTCATTCAAAGACAACAGTTATTTGATAAATAATAGCCATAGGCTGGCCTAATCCACACCAGGCAGGATATAGCACTATGAAAGCGGCATGAAAGTGGTATATAAGAGGCAGGAGCCACACCAGCCAGGATGTAGCATTATGTAAGCAGTATATGGTATGTGTCATGGGCTCCAACAGTTGTCAGTGTACTTCAATACCGCTAAAAAGCAGTTGTGTTGCTTCTGCCTCTTATATACTGCTTTCATAGTGCTATATCCTGCCTGGTGTAGATTAGGCCTAAATTTTAAATATTTATTAACAAGCAAATGTATTTAAGGAAATTATAGGAAGAAATTGATACCATGGCGTTTGTTGACAAAGGTTACAACAGGAAAACAAAGCACAGAGCATTTGTTTTCAGCTTTTTTCTTGCAGACTGCAACACATGCACACCCAGTATCTTCCCTTTAGTTTTAATAGTTTTACACTTGAACATGCTATGAGATGTAATTGCTTACTGTACTGTGAGTGGCTACTGTACTCTTTTAATCTGCCCTGTTCATATTTATTCATACTTGCTGACTGTTTGTCTTTACTTGTGCAAGTTCTGTAGAAATTCCCAACTTGTTCTTTGTGGTTTAGACTCTTTCGGGGCATGTCCCTTATTGAGCAAGAATTTTGTTCATAATGTTCTCTTCTCCCCAGGTCACGGTTCCTGCCAGTAATAGGTTTGAAGCAAACTTTGGTTCAGGCAGCCTTTTAAGCTAGGCCTCTCTGATATGCCTGATATGATCATTGTTTAAAATTGCCTATATAAGTTACAGGTTTAATCTCCTGAGTGGTATTGGATATGGCCTTCAGTGCAAGACTCAGCATGTATCCAAATGTTTTGTAAAAGGGAATATATCTATGCCCTGGAGATCTTTTGACATCAGTAGTTGGTAAGGCTTATTTTACTTGACCCCATAAACGTGAAATATTGCAAGTGATCTGATCAAAATAAAATGTGAGAGTTAAAAACGTGAAATTTTTGGTGGAAATTTGGATTTTATTTTCATATTTTGGTCAGTATCCTTATTTAAATAAAGGACTTTGCAATAGCATCATTCTCTCCTCTATTTCATTACAATTAATGACATTTCCTGCTCCAATACTCATTTGTTCTGTTTGGCATTTGAAGTTTTCAGATCACTCATTAGAAAGCCTGTTTATTTTTATTTTTTATTTTTTAAAAAGCAAATGTCTGCCTTTTCTATATTCCCGTCTTTTGAATGCATTAATATGCAGAGAATGCAAGTGCGACTTTGGAACTTTTAAATAATGAATGAGATCCAGGCAGAGATAACTATACCTTGTTTGGCTTTAATGATGTTCTTCTGATGGAGACTACTTCTGGATTCTATTTTCTACCAGTATAATGGGGAAGAAGCACCTGCAATTAATCATAATGGCAAATAACAGTGCTGGGTTTAATATTTTATCTTGACAGAGGTTTGAACAGGGTAGTGTCTGCCATCTCAGTACACCACGTTTTCAGAAGGATTGATTGTCTAAGCAATTGCATCTGCTGAAGTTGTGATTGGTAGATAATATATTGTATTGTGGGGAACACAATTTGTGTGGATATAAAATCAGTGAATGAAGTTAATGGCATGAAATATGGTCCCACCATGTTCAGATGGCAGTAAAAGAAGTGTTGTATTTTCTGCATACTTCAAAGAAGCTCCCAAATGATCCTAAGTCATTGGTGTAGTTGTAGTCGTTCTCTGAAACAGGGTGCTGGAAAGCATAGGAAGGAATAAAGATGATTTCTGTTCAGAGCTAAAGTGATCAGTTTGCTATTACGAGTGTTTAATATAGTTTATTATATTGGGTGTTTTCTTTTTTGAGTGTTTATTTTGTGTTTTTACAGAAAATATCCATTGATAGTTTCCTAGAAATGCATTGGGAACTATCATGTTATTTGTGCAGTATTCCTTTCCCAAGTAGATGTATGTATGGTTGCAGCCTAGGTGCTATAATTCTTACACACATTTAGAGCAGTGCCCCATGTTTAATTAGAGTATATTATTAACTGAAATGCTGTCATCTTATACTAATGTAAGTAACACAAAGATTACAACATCCAGTAATATTATTTACAGAGTCCATCCATATCAAATCAATGTAGAAACTGGAAGACTGTCATTTAGGTTCTTCTGGAAGAGGGAATTTGGCAATCCAGCCATACAGAAGCTTGGATGGACATGATTATCTTCTCTGTTTTTATTTTCTGCCTCTGTGATTTGGTTCCCGATTGTAAAATGTTTCCTACCAGAGTTTTGGTTAATGGTTTTTATATACTTATTGTTTTCTCGTGGATTGTGTTATGCTAATGTATACCATTGACAATCATTTGTGTGTTGTATCCCCCTCCATTTTAGCCCTAGCATGTGTGTGCACATTCCATATTGATAATTTCTGTCTATAAGGAGCAAACTAAATGTGCTGCTTATTAGATCTCCCTGACACTTTCCACAAGTGATTTTTCATGCATTTTTGTCATTATTAATATGACAGCTAGAAGCTGTCCCATCTGAATTTCTGTACAAGATTGGCAGTATAAGGAGGCAGTTATTTGAAGAGTTAGGGCAACATTTCCAGTTTTACTGGGTGAAGCAAAGGTAGAGCTTTTAAAATTGTTTTATAACTTTCTACCGCTTGTTCCTCAGAGCAGCCTTGCGCAAATGCTTTAGGCTTGATCCAGTCCCTCATGGGCAAAGTTCTCACATGTGGAGTGATTCCTATAATAGAGCCCTCTTCTCTCTTCCTCCCTCTCCCCCATTCCATATGCCTGGCTGCTGTATGGAATGGGAAGTCTCCACTTGATCTTCCATGTTTCTTGACCAAATGGAGGAAGAAGGGTTTGATGGGACTACAGAAGGCTTGGTTAGGAGCCAGTGTAGTGATTAGAGTGTCAAACTAAGACTGGGGAGACCTAAGAATCACCACTCCACCGTGAAGCTCACTGGGTGACTTGGGCCAGTCATTGTCTCTCAGGATTGCTGTGATGATAAATGGAAGCAGGGAAAACCATATATGCTTCCTTTAGCTACTTGGATGGGACTTAAATGTAAATAATAATTTCCTGTAGCAGTTTGGCATAGTTCTTGTGCACATGTGGGTACACCATTGGGCTGAGCGGCTTGGGGAGCAATTCCCTATTATACTCAATAGGTATCCTTCCACATGCAGGCACTGAGCCTGTGCATGGTGAAGACTGATCTTTTATTTATTTATTTATTTATTTATTTATGCATTTATATCCTGCCTTTTTTCCTCCAAGGAACCCAAGATGGCGTACATAAACCTCCTCCTCCCTATTTTATCCTCACAACAACAAGCCTGTGAGGTGGGTTGGGCTGAGACTGGCCCAAAGTCACCCAGTGGGTTTCCATGGCCAAGTGGGGACTAGAACCCGGATCTCCCGACTCCCAGTCCAGTACTTTAGCCACTACACCACAGTGACATTCCTCATTCTCTTTGCTATGTGAAAGAGCCAAATGTGCCACCTGTCATATGTTCCCCTCTCTTATCCCTGTGTTTAGTCCAGTGTGTACGCCGACCTGATTGTTCTGTGGCAGATAGGGAAAGCCGTCTGTTAACCAAATCCATCCAGTTTGGAAGGGGCAAGTGAATAAATACTGTATTGGTATACAATATATACAATATCTTTTTCTATGTTCATTATTAACCAATGTCCTCTGCAGTTAAGATTGCTGTATATATTGACTCCAACTTCAAAAGCGAAATACTAAATTGACCAAGGATATATATCTGACTGACTAGTGGTTTGCAAAAATGCAGTTCTGTCAATCAACAGCTTTGGTCCTCATTGCAGTCAAATTGCCTTTTGTCCATTTTTCATTCTTCATGAAAATAAAATCATAAATGAATATATTCTATTGATTGTTGGGGAACAAAGGTCACATGCACCAAATGAATTGCCTTCAGAATACTAATTTTGATCCTAACACTTTTATGATTATGAGAAGTGTCTACTGTACACAGATTGGATGTTTTGATCGCAATACAACATGATCAGTAGAGACTCTGGGGTATCTAATTGCTTATGATTCAGTTGGCAGAAGATTCTCTGAACCATGAGAGTATGTGTCTGCTGTTAATGACTATTTCGGTATCATTAAATTAAATTAAAATCCATTGTAAGCCATAATGCCTTTCAGACAGTAGAGTTAGACATGCCATTTTCTGAAGCTTAGAGTAGCAATGTGGCCAGTACTATAACACATTAACACTTTCCCACCTTCTATAGGGAAAGCCTCTGCTAGGCAGTAGTCAAAGGGGGGCAGGAGAGGGATGGTTTCATTTCAAATTGGGTCAGACTAAATTTAGCCTGTAGTCTGTTCAATATTTTTATACCCATATTATAAACCATTTGCTAACAAGCTTGAATTCGTATATTCAGAGTTTGCAGTAGTTATCAGTCAATATTATGAAAAGAAAAGGGTTACCGGAAATTAAAACAAAACTATTACTGGCGGTAGCTTAATATTAAGCCTGACATACCTTCGAAAAAAGTTACTTCCTAGTAAAAAGGAAATAGAATTGCCACATGTCTTTCACTTTGCCTAATTTGTGCAACCATTGCTTACTTTTAGAAGGTTAGTGAAAATCTAAAACTTTTACTAGTACTTCAAGGCCTCTGAGTGGTGTTAGTCCTTAGGTACTATCAGACTACTTCAGGGGACAATTATTGCTGCTTTTGGTGAATTGATGTTTTATATTTGTTTTATTGATACTGATTTTTGATTATGTGAATAGTATATCACTAGGAAAAGTGATACATAAATGACAAAAATTAAATCTGTGGGCCCAAGAAACAGCACATTCAAGGATATCTAGGCAAAAAAGTGACACATAACCACGCACAGTTGGATGTATACAACACAGACTTACAAAAAGAACACCATACACTTCTGCCGGTATTTTGGGATGTGTGTAGCAAATATGTGCTGAAACTTGGGAAATCCACATTTTGTAGTTTGTAGTGACCTTTCAACAATGGCTACTAATTTCATGGAAGATTCTGCTACAGGATGAAAGATCAGCCGGGGGGGGGGGGGAATCTACACTACTGCTTTAAAGCACTTTATAACAGTTTTGACAACTGTTGGGGCCCAGAACACACTGCATATACAGTTTTCAAAATGTTTTCAAAGTGCTTTAAAGCGCTTTAAAAGCAGTAGTGTAGATCCCCCCTGGTGTTGTTGTTTTTTTTTTTTTTTGCTATATATTGCTTTATTCTTCTATTACTTCATTTCCTGGTATGAAATTGTACTTTCAAAGAGAATAGCAGATATACACAGTTCAGTGTCTGCCATTCTTGCCCTCCCATCGTCAGTAACTGTAGTATCTGCTTATATACTTTCAGTGATGAGCTCTTCTATAGCAAGGGTGTAAAATTAGGCCTCTAAATGAATTTATTTTGTTTTGTTACAACATCTGGATATTCTGCAGAAACTGGAATGTTTTATACAAAGAACTTATAAACTTGAAAGTAGGTAAGGAAGGACATTTTTTACAGAGTCTTGCGGGGCTTATTGGTATGATTAGAAGAACTTTGGGAAGAAGGTTGATAGGTTGAACTAACCCTTCTAGGTTTTGCGAGGTTGAGATTTAGCCACCTTAAGGCCCCTGGGGAAGAAGTATCATCTCAGAGTGAGGGGCTAGAATCAAGAGGGTGGCGGCTATTTTCTGCTTAACTTGAAAGTGCTTTCTGTTTTCTCTAACCACATGCCCTTCAGCTTCTAGGCACAATCCTGTTCTTCACTTGCCTCTGTCTTCACCAGCTGCCACTAGACTTCATCCCTACACTACTCAGCTCCATTCCCTGATCTGCCAACCAGGCTTTGCCCCCAAATCTGAGAAGACCTGGCATCCTGCTGCTGCATATAGCAGTTCACAGAGTTGCATTGTAAAGCATGAGAAGCAGCTTCTCCCAAAGAGATTACAATCCAAAACAGATAGTGAGAAAACAACATGGCGGAGGAGAGACAAGGATAGGTTGGAAAGAACATGGACATATAACATTATGTATGCTTGAATGCCGTTAGGTCAAGAAAATAGTGGGATTTGAGGAAAGGGGTGGTGGCGGCACCATATACCAAACCCTCTCAGGCATTTGTTTTGTCAGAAGTGCTGTCGGACCTCTAACCAGGGAGACAAAACATCCCACTCACCAATCAGCAAATCTGGAAGAAGTGCTGCATTTGGCTTCTGGAGAATGTGAAGGTTAAAAGCCACACATGTCCCTGCTAAGTAGCTGTCTGTTTTGCCCTAGGAAGACCTACCTTTCTCTTCAGAGTCCGCCACAGCAATCATCTTGAGCACTTCAGTAGCGAGGTGGGATAGAAATAAGGAAAAGGGAGAAAGAAAGAGAAAACATTGCATCCTGCATTAGCTCAAACACTTTCTACATAGCTTCCAAAGTCTGAAAAAGCAGCCCTGTTCAGCAGCATAAGATGCACAGCAGCTGGTCTGTGACTAAGCCTGTAGTCACAGTGATTATTTTGATCATATAGAAATCCTCTCTGCATTTTTTCAGAAGGTGCAGTTTTAGGTTCTATTTGTAGGAGCTAATATGGTTTCTTTTCAGTGCTCTCTCAGCATTCAGAATACCAGGGCCCCTGGGAAATAAGCCTAAAGTACAAGCCATTAGTGTTAATCAAACCTCTAAATAATTCTTCCTCCTGCCTCAAAACTTCAGAGTATGTTTCTGAGGCACTTTTCATGCTGTGAATTTGAAGGGCTTTCCTTCCTTTTGTTTTTATGTTGCTCTTGAGGTCTTCCTTTTCCATCCTCCTCTTTTTGAAATTGTCTGCTTTTCTGTTAGCTCTTGTTTGTAAAATATACTTGTTTTAGGTTGCCAGCAGACCAAGGCATGATCTACACTACTGCTTTAAAGCGCTTTTTAACAGTTTTGACAACTGTTGGGGCCCAGGACGCACACTATATACAGTTGTCGAAACTGTGCTTTAAAGCAGTAGTGTAGATCCGGAGTTAAAACAGCCTAGCTGGTCTTTTTCCTTTTGGCCCATTGTCAGAAAACAAGGAGCAGGGAGTTCCCTGGTTTTCCAGAGGAAAATGGGGGTCTTGGAAATATAAGAATAAAGATGTTTGAATTTTCCATTAAGCTAGTTTTGATATGGAGAGAGACAAATACTGTCAAGAGCTCTGAATCACTGAGAATACTGTGCTACTTTCCTTCTCTGGCTCATCAGATTTGGTCCCCTGGATTTTGTCACAATACTTTGACAGGCTTTCGTTTCTACATCATGCTGGATCATGGATGAGTGGCTTTTAGAAGTTCCAGCCTTTGTTTTATACTGCAGGTGAATCATTAGGAAGATAACTTGGCATACAAAAGATAAGACAGTAACATGTGGTGGTGTAGTTCAGAAAATCACATTATCAGGCCAGATAGGATAGTGGGTGAGAATAACAGCTCACAGACAAAATATGGTGGAATACAAATTATGAGGAAAAGTAGTATTATTACTTAATATATCCTGCTCTTCCTCCAAATTGCTCAGGATGGCTTCTGCATTTCTCCTTCCCCACAACTTAATTTCATCTTCACAACCATGTAGGGGAGCTTAGGCTGATAGTTACTGTCCCAAAGTCACCCAGTGAGCTTCATGGCTGGGTGGGGATTTGAACTCAACTTTCCCCAATTGCGGTCTGATGTTCTCATCTTGCTATAGTATGCTGGCTCAGTGGCATCCTTACAGGAAATCTAGGCCAAATAGATACCAGAAAGAATATAGATATTTACACTATATTAAGAAAGCTAGGTGTCGCTATGGTCTCTGTGCTGCATTCAACAATGCTGTGTTGAAAAACATTCTTGAGGAAACAAACTTGGCTAAGGTTTATGTATCTAATGGGGCTGTAATTGCTTAGGCTGTCACACCTAAGATCTACGTAATGAGTTTAGAGTATTTGCAATGTTGGGCTATCTGAATTCAACCCATAAGAAAGTCAAATCTAATTATAATCAAAACTGCAGCAAGAAAAAGCTGCCACTAAACAAAAAATTAATTTGGATATCAGAGTGTACGAATCATTTCTTTCTAAAGATCAAAGCACTTCTGCATTTATGATAGAAGACAGCTAAGGGACATCAGCCTCCCAGCACAATGTTAACGCCTCGAGATCAGGAAACAACACTCAAGCCTCCGGACATGTCTAGCTTCAATTTCTTCAGTTTTAATTGTTTTCTGTCAGGCCCTATAGCATTTGCCCAAAGTAAAGAGGAGTTTGGGGGAAAGAAGGCAGGAGATTTTAGCATGAAGAAAATAATCTATGACAGAAGATGAAGCTGTTCAACAGAGTTTATTATGTACTGCTCCAGACAGGATATTCTAAAACACAACTTCCCATGCCCCTGTCATTGGATGATTGTGGCAGTTGTTTCTTGTTCAAAAGAGGAGTATTGTATACTTACCTTAAAAGGATCCATTATTCTTTTCTATGTACTGAGAATTTTAAGTATATAAATTGCTTTTGTTCATTATAGACATTAGGGTGAGGAAGAGGGACACAAAGACCACATTCTTTTTTTCCCCCATATTGAAATAGATGTTCCTTTGAAACCTTCAGAGGCTTTTATCTTTAAAATAATACAGCCCTTATTGCTCCAACAAAACTTTATATATATATATATATAAGTCTTTTCTTCTTTGAGTCCCATCCCCTCTCTCCTGCGTTATCTTGTGTTCCTCCTATCTGATGTCTTTATGATCAAAACTGCTCATCAGTCAAGATATTCTGAAGGGAAATGGAATTGTATTAAACTTTTCTGCTTTGTACAGAAACAGACTTTAATTGTTTTAAGTAAATTTGGGGTTAATATTTTCTTTCTCCTTTGAACTGCCTAATGTGTCTTGGGAAAGAAAAAAAAAGTCTGTGTTCAAATAACCATGACAAATAAACCCCCAGAAATAAACTCACTTTATAAGCAGAAAAATGACAAGTACTCCCAACCATTCTGCATATTAAACTGTTGAGAGAATAATTTCCAGAATCTTTATATAAACGTATTAGAAAAGGCATTGAAATTAATAATAGATGGAGTACTACATTATTAAGAGAATATATTTTCTTTGCATCAGGCCTGTACACTTTCGCTATACAGAAGCAAGCACAAAACTCTTTGTGCAACTGGTTTAAGCCAATTTTAAGCCAAGTCATCCCATGATGACTTGCAGCTGCTTAAACCCATGTTGAGTTGATCATGTGTCTGTGCTGCAATGGGGTGAATCTGGGTCTGAGCACACCACCCTGAATGTGAGGAACTGTGTCAGAAGCCAAATCTGAGCTGAAAGTACTCTCGGATGCTACATGCATACAACTAATCTGGCAAGGTCTGAAAAATGCTAAATTGTGGCTCACAAATAAGAGGGCTTAAGAAAGAAGAGATCAACTTAGTCAGGGCAATGAATAACATTTTTATGCAGCTATTGTCCCTGTCTGGATGGGAGATAAATCAGTTGTTATATGCAGATCTAGGTGCTTGGTTGTCGTGGGTAATCAATATATTTGATCGATTCTTGAGAATCCCAGGTGCTTTCTTTTCAAAACTCTAGGTTCTGAAGAATATCCTAGCTCCACTATTGTGCCATAGGAATCATCTATAAACAATGACATGTTGCGGCAATGTGATGAAGTAGGAATTACTAGCTAGCTTTTTGAGTGGGCAAGATCTCCCCCCCCCCACATTTTATTTATCTTTTGGGATTAAGATGAATAAAAATCTAAATAAATTTATAATCTGGACAGTATTAACATTCAGACTAAGATAGTTATACAACAGAATGAAAAACTCAGCTTTAGTGGAAAGGAGACAAACAATGATCTGCAATGTTAGCTGTTTTGCCTATCTCTTAACATGGAAGTAACTATTGAAAAGCACTTAATCTGTTCTGATTTGCTCTATCAAATTACTTGGTTTGATCTGCTGATCTTTACCAGTGATCTCTGCGGAATGGATGAAAACAAAGTAACGCATTGTTGAAATAAGCAATAAATTATGCCAATGGGAATGTAAGAAATAGGGTGAAGAGGCCAACTCTTAACAGGATTATTCATTCTGCATAAGTAGCCAGGGCCGACCTGGTGAGTCCCCTGAGATAATAGCAGATGGGATGGGAAAGGTGTCCCAGATTGCCCCATTCAAGGTTGTTAGGCAGATGTTCCTTAATTAACTCCGTAAAGACATAATTCAGTCTGAAGTGGATCAGGTATATGTTTCCACATGGAACTGTAAATACATATATTTGTTCTAGTGTGCCTGTCGCTCCACAAAATGACTTAAAACTGCTTGATCCTAGTTTTTAAAATTATTATTTCTCAGTGAGCCTTTGGACCAGAAAAAAATCCATTTATTTCAGAGGAGTTGCTCATACCTGATGACTAAATGAAGGCTGTCACGGTACAGCAATCTTCTCTGAAGCATTTTATGCAGTTTCCGGAGATGGGCAATGGAGCAACGGGGCTGCTTAAATAACTTGGGATTGGCAATCCTGAAACTCAGTGAAAATTATGCACACTAGAAACTGCTTTCAAATGGGACATACTGAATTTGTTGTTGTTCACAGGGAAAGAATAGGATATTTCTAAAATTTAGATTTGCCTTTAGAGGAGGAGGAGGAGGAGGAGGAGAGCATTATTGACTGAGATGTTCCAAAATCAGTCCCAGGTTTAGGTGGTAATCCTATATACACTTACCTGGGAATAAGATCTCAGCGGGATCCATTGATCTCAGCGGGACTTCTGAGTAGACATAGTCACCATGTAAAAAATTCTATCAAACTGATGCCTGCTAGAAGGAAGCCTCCGAGATCAGAAGCTTCTGAGTATCTAATCTTTGCCTGGCTCTTGCCAGTGGGGCAGGAGGAGCATTGGAGACATTTTAGCCCCTCCATCCTCCTTTCCTGTATTTGCTGCTAAATGGGCATGGGCAAGGACAGGAGCTGAGAGACTTGTAGATCCACAACCTCTCCCCTCTCACCCACCTGCCATCCCAACAAGCCCATTCCCTGTCCTCCTAAGAGGAAGCTGCTGCAAATCACCGACCATATTCAAGCAATGCACTTGCCCAAACATCCCATTTTCTAAATATTGTTATGCTCCTAGACAAGTAGGAGTTCTATAGAATCATAAATCACCAAGGAATTGGAAGTTCATATGGAATAGTGCTTTTAACACCTTTGAGTAGATAACTAGACAGGCAGGAGAATGAAAAATGGACCTCTAATTCTGCCCAAGGCTGCTGGCTCTGGGGAAGATTGGCTTGTTGTGGGGAGGGTTGTGTAAAGCCATTTTAAGTCCAGTAAGTGGGTGGTTCTGATCTGCAACTGGTAGGAAAGAGGATTGAAAGTTCCCCATGTGACAGGGGACCACGAAGGATGAGTCATATGTTTGGCCCAACAACAATGTACTAGGATAATTTGATTCAGGAGAAGTTTGAACTTTTTCCTATCAAATGTCAACAGTCTACTATGCCCCAAGTATCACAGCTGAGTGGTTAATAGGCCAGAGTTTGGTGAAAATCAGCTGGCCTTGAGCTGTCTAGCCTTATGCTGCTGGTTTGTCTCCTGGCACTTCAAAACTCAGGGTTGAGGTGGGCAACCTGTATTCTTCCAGATGATGTTGGACTCCAGCTCTCATCAGCCCCAGCCAGCATGGCTAAGAGTCAGTGATGGCAGGAGCTTGAGTCCAACATTTGTAGCGCTGCAGTTGTTCACCCCTGAATTAGGGCATGGTGCTAGGGTGAGAGTAAGAGTCCCTAAACCAAAGAGGAATCACAGGTATTGGAAGACACAATGTCATATGTGTTCCTGGGGGTTAGTGATAGGTGGCCTGTGTTCTCTGGTTGTGCATCTGCTTCATCTATGGCAGACGAGCCCTCAGGAGAGTTTTCTATTTATTTATTTATTTATTTATTTATTCTATTTCTATACTGCCCAATAGCCGGAGCTCTCTGGGCGGTTTCTCCAGTGCCTCCTTCCTAAGAAGGCCCAAGAAAGGGCTCTCCTTGGAATAATTACATATAATTTCAAGACTGGGAGGTAGAAGGAATAGGCTGGGTGGCATGAGACTTGTGCCTGCAGCCTAGCACAGAAAAGCACATTCAGCCATTAAATGTTTGTATGGAAGGAAGGAAATGCGAGACGTAATGACTATCTGATTTTCTCTCTCTCTCTCTCTCTCCTCTGTGTGTGTGTGTGTGTGTGTGTGTGTGTATCGTTTTATTCTTTGTTTTTCACTGTGGCTTCAGAGCTGACTGACTGTATGAGCAGAAAATGGCAGAAGCAATCTGAGCAATGAGAACTTGAAATTTCAGTAGTATACCTTTTAAGGTAGAAAAAATAGTTTTTTGGCTGTTCCCGCTTCTTACAGTTGCCCTCCTCTAGGATCAGTCCAGAGGTTATACTTGCTTTGTAGCTTTCACTGGTTTATCTTTTACATACTCCACTAGTAAGATAGTCCTTATGAATTTGTATAATGGGAAGATCTGTACTTGGTTCATATCAGTTAGTCATGAAACTGACCTCTTTTGCTAATCCAAAACACTGTAAACCCCATGATGTATGTGAACATGGACTGCGATCCAATAATTCCAGTTTCAGTGTGTTGCAACTTCCCTCCCTCTTTACCTTAAATGCTGTCAACGGTGTGAGCCTCTAATATTGCTGAAAGCCATCCTCCAAACTCAATCCCAGATACTCATCCTTCCTTGAGCCCCTAGCCGAGTGTATAAATCTCTGGCATCACCATCCAATCTGACCTTGATTGCACATTGTCTCTCAAAAGCCATATGCTAAAAAAAATTCAGAGAACAGTCCACCTCAGTCAATATTGTATCTCTCTAGGCATAACCACTACAATTTAACACTATGATAAACAGAAAACAAAGCGAATCACATTTGATGTGAAGCTGAGGATTTCTGAAAATGAAATATTAACTTTTCCATTCAGATCCACTCATCTGTCACTCCCACTGCTGCTATATACACTCTGGGGAAAGGGAGAGAGCACCAATGAGGCATGATGTGCTATTTCCTCACTCAGGCTGCTATCTTGATCAACAAGTAGGTTTCTTTAAAAAAATGTTAAGTGCCACTTGTGTTCATTAGCATTAATCTGTGTCGGGCTGCATGTGGTGATGCATATTTTGGATGGATGATACACTACAATGTCTACTAAAATTCAGGATTAAGCTTTTATGAGAGGTCAAGAAGATAGAGGCACATTCATTCACTCAGCCCTAATGAGTTTCATGTTAGCTGCTTGGCTGCCTGTGCAGAACTTCAATTGGCTATTTAGAAAACTGAGCCAGGAAAGCAACCCAAATGGCTGGTGGACTCTCTTAGGATAACTGAGCTTTTGCCCTTCTTTCCCTTCGCAGCTGTTCAAATTACAGTAATCAGGTTTAGGAGGGTCAGGAGGAAGCGATGCTTTCTAAAATGCAGAGATACTGAGCTATGTGTGGATCTAAAAGCTTCTTATCATGGCAAGGGATGTGGAGGTGAAACTTCAACTCCACGGCTCTTACCCAGGTAGGAACTCCCCAATATGTGCTGAAGACTCATGCTGTGATTCACAAAGTCCTGGATCACATTGTGGTCAGTAGGAATTGTGAGTGCTGTTCCAAACACTCCCAAAATGCAGAACTGACCCTAGAGGTGTTTATGTGGGTCGTGAGGTGGAGATTTTTCAGAGCTCTTTCCCTTGACTTCTAGACGTTTGTTAAAAACATTTCTTAGCCACCTTTCAGGGCAAAAGCCCTCACAAGGCAGCTTACACCAATAACATAGATGTTCAACATGATTGACTAAACAGCTTGTTAGAATTAGGAAGCTTAAAAAGCTTGTTAGACTTAGGAAGCTAAGGTATTATTTTTCCTTGTCCTATCACACAACATGTACACCTTCCTTGCTGCTGGTGTTGTCCTAACTGTTGGGGAGATGGTTGTGGTTGGGAAGGAATATGCGCACCTTGGGGAGAGGTATTAGTGTCAATGCCCCTAGCTAAAGCTCTAAAACTGTGCAAATTTTGCTCTGTGCTGATCCCATATATCACACTGCTACTCAAATTATCATGTGAAGAACATAATTTGCAAGGAAAAAAAACATCTTTTTGCTTCAGGAAATGTAAGCACACCTCTACTGAATAAGAACATGAACCAATCTAATGAACCTACATTTGGCATATCCAAAGCTGCTGTTCTATTTTGCATGGACTTGCCTTTCGTGAACTTGATTATTGTCTATTACGCGTCTAATTGTGTGATGCAGTATTAAGTAGGTCAGCTATGTATGCTTGGTACATATTTCATTTTCTCTCAAAACATTTCATTGATATTATTGGACATCACTGCTCCATCTTCAATTCACTTAGACCATTGTCCGCTGTGGCAACTGATGATTGTTTTGTAATTTCTCTGTTTTATGTGAAAATATTTTTAAATGAACTAAAGCATATTTCATGTTGATTTCCTTGGCTGTCCTCTAATATTTTGTGTTATGTGAAAGGAAGAATGACTTTTCTTATTTCTTTTCCAGTGTGCCTTTTATATTAGGATTTTTAATTGTATTGAAGCACTCACCTTGTAGCCATAGGCAAGACAACAAAGAACTGCATGTGAGTGAGTGGGCTGGTGGAGAAAGAATGGAATCCATCCAGCACAGAAGCCAAGCCCTCTTATCTGTGCCCAACTCTGGTAGAGGAGGGACTGAGCTCTCCATCCCTCCTCTGTCAGGCCCCGATAGAGCCAGTGTGCTATAGTGGCTAAGGTGTTGGACTGGGAGTCAGGAGATCTGAGTTCTAGTCCCCACTCGGCCATGGAAACCCACTGGGTGACTTTGGGCCAGTCACATACTCTCAGCCCAACCTACCTCACAGGGTTGTTGTTGTGAGGATAAAATGGAGAGGAGGAGGGTTATGAATGCTGCCTTGGGTTCCTTGGAGGAAAAAAGGCGTGATATAAATGTAATAAATAAATACATAAATAAATAAGCTAGTTTAAAATAAAAAACTTTGCAGGCAAGCTTGTAACCTCTATGGGATAGCTAGAGGATTGCCTCCACATTATGTTCCATCAGTCCACACTTTATCACAATAAGAGGGAATATCCTCTTAGGAAAATTGTCTGTACAAAATTAAGATGCACATGCTGTCAACCTAGATTATTTCATCTGAGAATGCAGCTTTCCCTAGGAACAAGGTATTCCATAGTATGTCAGACATAACCTCTTGCTGATGACCTTTGGACATTCATAGACAGTTGATTCTCTCTGAAACTGTAAGGTTTGCCTATCAGGAGTAAACCTTAAAAAGTTAAGAGTAGCACATTTATAGATTAACTAATTTAGTTGTTCAAATATTTTAATAAATTATCATGAGCATTTACGGGTTAAAACCCACTTACTTTGAAACTGAAATGGCAGTAAAACAGATAGACTTGAAACAAGGATTTCATTCTCTTAAAACGACAGTTACAAACTGCAAAGTACACTAAGAGTTTATAAAGTGCATAAAAACCATAGACCCTATTGAGTTCCTGATTAATACAATCAAATTTCTTTCTCATCCCGTGTTCTCCAGTCTCATGTTCCAAGTGAGCCCCTGATTTCAGTTTCTTTAGAACTGCCAGCCAGAGGTCCTTGATGGTATTTTAACCACCAGAGAGGTTAAAATGTTAACTGACAGAGTGATGTTCTTATGTTTGATGTCTGATTTCTGCCTGTTTAATCTTTGTCTTAAAGATGGTACTGTTTGGCCAGCTTTTGGATACTTGATCCAGGAGATCAAATATACAATAATTATGTGCAAGTATATTTTCCCTGGATGAAGTGGATAGTCCCATTGGGTCCACTTACATTATCACTGTTGTTTATTAACGAGCAGAATTGGCATTTATGTTTACTGCAAGGTCTGGTACCTTGCTCTGAGTCCAGTGATGAGGTTTGTCCCTGGCCAACAACTGCTTCATGTTAGGTGGCTGCTTATAAGCTTCCAGGAACATGTAGTTGGTCATTACAGATTTCCACAATTTAAGAAGAACAAATACTATGAAAATAATGGACACGGTCCACTATACTCTTCTCTTGTGCAGTGCAAGTTCTGTTCAAATGAAAGGAAGCTGTGCAGCAGCATTAGGTGAACTGAACCAAATATTCAACACTTTAACCCATATTTTCATATATTCATGTTACATGGATCTGATTTAAATTAGCCCATTTTCTTACCAAATAGCTCCAACTTGCAAAATTAAATACAAAGGATTTTTAAGAATTATTTTAGCATTTAAGGGAATGATTAGTCTCATGGGGCAGAATTGAAACTTTAAATTATAAGTCCACCTACAGTTGGACTTCAGTTACCATGCCACTTAAGTCTTTGAAATGCTGCAAATCTTGCATTGGGAAGTGTTTTCCCGGCTTGCTTGCTCTCATTATTGATGATGTAATGGTGTTCCCAAAAGTACTAGATGAGGATCGTGAATAATTTGAACTTTCCAACATGTGTTCATCTTTCAAATAGATTTCACTGACTCCCCCTTCCTTTGTGTGTTTGTTTTGTTCCTAAACTTTGTAATTCATGGATTCTCCAATGAAATTTCATCTTTTTTCAAGGCCACACATTTGTATAACTTTTGCCAGTTTCCAACTTGAGCTGAATTTTGCATTCATGACCATGAATGAAAGACTATGTCTGCTTCCTTTATGTATTTTCTCTGAATGTCTTTTCATAATGTTAGTGTCCAAGAGTTCCTGATCAATGAAATCTTACATAGATTCATCATCACCTTTGTTCCTTTTATTTTGGAAGAAAGCAAGTGTAGAAAAGAGAATTCAGATTTCCCTCACTGATTGATGATGTTGAAATTGAACTTCCCACAGGACAACCCCATTAGTATAAACTTGTTTCTGATCTGCCAGAACTCCAAAGTAATTTGCAACCCTTGACTTCTGTAGACTTTTTTCCTGAGGGTTTTTCTCTGTGGTTTCTTCCTGCTGCTTCTCTGGAAATGTACATGTTGAAATACGGGGGAGATGAAATGAATCCCATTACCTAGAAGTTCCTCCTCAGTATTTGTATCTCACAGTAATCGTCTGGCATAGGAGCTTGGAGATCATTGTTAACCTTTCCATAAATTGTAGGGATGGAAGGGATTCTTTCTTGCCTCCTACCCTACTTTTTTTTCTTTTTTTCTTTTGGAATTATAGCTTTCTTTCTTTTACATCCTGTTTTGCATTTGTGAATCAGCAGGCTACAGCAGTAGACTTGGCTGCATTAATTCCACTGCATATAATGGGTGACTTGTTCTGGACAGGATTAGAGACTGTGGGGTGCTGGATAAGGCCTGCAGGGAACTGACCTGCTGCAGAAGGTGACCAGCAGCTTATTGGAAAAAAACAAGTATCTGATAGTAGGTTTCTAAATAACAGATCAGAGACCGCTTCTTAAGGACCTAGGAGAATTCACAGGAATCAGAGGTGGTTCTGACGATGGACAGCTCCACACATTACCGTTGGTGTGGGAAATGCTGTTGTTTTCCCACAGCAAATACATGGGATTGTATCCAGTGGGGTCTGTCCACCAGTAGGATAGAAACAGCTTGCAGAACGGATTTCCCATCCCTTCTGCAGCCCCCTGTGTGCCTCCCAAATTTACTCAGGATGATTGCCTATCAGAAGCCTATGAGTGCAATAGCACCCTCACACATGTATTCTCGGTCCACTGGTGCTCAGTTGCCTCTGTTACAGGAGGTAATATATAGCCATCATAACTAGTATCCATTGATAGCCATATCCTCCATGGATTTAATCCCCTTCTAAAGCCATCCAAGTTGGTGGCCATCACTACATCTTGTGGAATTGAATTCCATAGTTTAACAATGCGCTGTGTGAAGAAGTACCTCCTTTTATCTGTCCTGAATCTCCCACCAGTCAGATTCAATGGATAACCCTTAGTTCTAGTATCATGAGATAGGGAGAAAAATGTCTTCCTATCCACTTCCTCCATACCATGCATAATTTTGTACACCTCTATCAGGTTTCCCTTTACTCCCCTCTTTTTAGCTAAGCAATACCAGATGTTGTAACCTTTCCTTGTAAGGGAGTTGCTCCAGCCACCTTGATCATTTTGATTGCCCTTTCTGCGTCTTTTCCATCTCTACAATATCTTCTTTGAGATGTGGCGTCTAGAACAGTATTAGTATCCCAAGTATTGTTACACCATAGATTTATATGAAGTTACATAATCTTAAATACAAAATGACCAAAAGTGTCTTTGATCCTCTTGCCCATTACCTCTGCTATCTGTAAATATAATTCCTACAGGATAGAATTCAAAAGAGAATGTTAAAATTTAATGTACGTTCCAGCTTATGCATTAAAGATCAATTTAAGCAAAAATAGATTAAACCTCTTGTGTAGATTTGGAAATGCCCTAGGAAAATAGCAGGGCTGATTTGAGAGATTACTATTGACATCAGAGAAGGAGGCAATCTTTTGTGATTCTGTTAGACCTGACCTGTTTATTTGCTCCAAGTTTGCTTCAAGTCATGGTGAATGACATGAGCCAGTATGTTTTGCGAAGCTCTTCCCCAAGCAACGTAGTGTATAGAACTTCTAATTACTGTGCATGCAGAATTGTAGTATATGAAGTATCCCAACAATGTGGATGTCTTTACATGTTATATTTTTAGGCGTACATTAAAGAAAAAATTAATGTATACCTAAAATAGTGTACAGCGTGAATGTGATTGATTTTTCGAACTACGTGTAATCATCTGCATATATTCATCAGATCCATATCTACATCAAGCAGGATATAGCATTATGAGAGTGGTATGAAAGCAGTATATAAGAGGCAGGAGCCACACTACTGCTTTGTAGCTGTATTGAAGTGCACTGACAACTGTTGGGGACAATGACACATACCATATACTGCTTTCATACTGTTTTCATACCACTTTCATAGTGCTATGTTCTGCTTGGTGTGGCTCTTGCCTCTTATATCCCGCTTTTGTACTGCTTTCATAGTGCTACGTCCTGCTTAGTGTAGATCTGGCCAGAGAGGCAGGATTGGATGTGGTTTCCTGTTTGAGGGTGTACTAGGTAGTAGACATGGGTTGTTGCTGTGTGAGGTATGAAATGGCTATTGGAAAGTGGGGGGGGGGACAGAGAGTGGCTGAGAAACTGAAGAGCTGACACTTTATTGACAGGTAAGAAGAATCAGCTTTTTAGTGCAATTCTGTAACTGAACCCTGCTGAAAATATTTTGGAAAAGCTGCTCAGTCATTTTTACCTGGACTAAAGGAGCTTTGTTCATTTACTTGAAAAAAATATATATTCTCAATCGCTTTTCTGCAGAAGCACACTCAAGGGTCTGCTGTGAGATTTTCCTCTTACAGCTCTAAGCCACATGAGCATCAGATTTTAATAACCCCTGAAGTTTTCAAAGTAGCACCAATTTTAGTTCTGTACGTGTTCAGAACCTAGCCAAAGGGTAGCAGGGCAGAATGAGCCAGACCACACAAAAACTTGGGAGGTTGTGAGGTCAAGTTAAAAGGCACCATAGCTACCAAAACACTGTACAGCCTGTTATAAGCCAGATGGGGATTAGTGAGCAAGAGCAGAATGAAACTTCCCCTCAGCAAATGTTTTCCAGTCACCTAAGCGTTACCAAGACAACTCCAACCATTGGAATACAAATTATGTTTTGGGGTTCCACAGCAAAGTTTGACGTCTACTAACCCTGCATGCAAATTTAAATGACAACTGTGTAAACAACAGCTACTATTAAACCTTCAGACAAGTCAATGGGAGCTATAGTCAGGGAAAATGTTACTGGCAGTGGCAACAAAATAGAGCAAGTAGAGGAGGGGACACAGACACACACATACAAAACCATTGGCCTTGTAATTCATGACTGCTGAGCCTTGGAGTTCTAACTCCCTAGGAAACATCAGTTATTCTTGTCCTGGACGTCAACTGCAAACAAGCCCTGGGGTTAGGGATAAAAGCTTTCTCACATGAGAAGACTGCCAGTCTTCTATGCTTTCGAAAGTTTGGAAACAGAGGGGGTCATGATAACTATTAGTTTTACTATTTCTGAAAGACAACGATGCTATTACTTTGCCCAGTTGGATTTGGTACATTAAGCATTCTTAACTTCCAGCTGAGCTGTTCAACTAAGGTATGAATCTAGCTTTTTTGGACTCTCAGGCTGTAAACAATGGGTTGGATCCAGACATAGGCATGCTGAGTGTAGACCCATTGAAATCCATCAGACTTAATTGAATCATGACTGATTTGAGCCATTGGCTTCAATGGGTCTAATCCTAAACATAATTAAGACTGGATCAAACCCATTGTTTCTTGCACAATTGAACATAATAGCAGATACACAAAAAGGAGCCTAGAAAAATATTACAGATGTCCATTTATTATCATTAATTATAAAACATGTTTGTGTGTGATGGACATTTTTTCCATTACAATGGTGCTTTGAAACATTTAACATTTTGGGGAAAGTTCGTGATTTCCAGTTTTTGGTAAGAGACTGTGTGTGTGTGCGTGCGTGCGAGCGTGCAACACAACTATTGAAGTTTTCTATTGAAAATTAGTCTTTTGGTGCCACAGAATTTTCATTCACAATAAAAAAAACATTTTTCATTGCTTTGCAATGTTTATTTATTAATGATTTTTATTTTCACAACAGCTCCTTGGGAAAAGCTAAGCAGGGAGATAATGAATTGCTCTCTGTGAACTGTGCTGCTGAGCAATGATTTAAATAAGATTCTCCATTCAGATCCTAATACTGTCTGTCAATGAAAATGAATCCAGAAGATTTCATTAGTGTTACTTGTATTTGGTATCTTATTTTGCCCCTGCCCCCTCTCACAACATTTGATTTGACCTGCCTGTTTGAGGCTGTATTCAGGAGCTAGTCTCCTGAATACAGCGGGACTTGCAGTAAAAATGCATAGGTCTGTGCTGTAAGGCTGAAATCCAAGGCACACTTATGTGGGAGAAAGCACTGTTGAAACGTATAGGTCTTACTTCCAAATAACCATGCATGGAATTAGGCTGGTGCAACTTACTCATTGCATCTACTAATGCAGTAATCAGGCATCTTCCTGCCCTATATTTTCTGTTTTTACACATTACAAAAGCCCTATTCAGGTGTATGAAGTAGTTTTTACTTAATAACCAAGTGATTAACTCCTCTCCCTGTCACCATCACCCTCTGCAAGTGGGTAGATGGCTTTCTGATGCCGGAGTGGGGTGCCCACACAATTGCAAGTAGAAAAGGCTTGCCAATAGCAGCCAATAGCAGCCAATTTGGAGCTATTGTGATCATCCCTGTTTTCCCCCTTTGCAAATTAGGTAAAAACTACCTGAAATGCCTGAATAGGTCTAGATTGGGGTCCTCCTGATAAGAAGTAGGGTAGCATTCTGAGATTTTGCCATTCCATTTTCCTGAGTAGTCATTCAAATCCCTGGCACCTCTGAACGTTAAAATATACACCCGATGTTTTAATGCTTGTCAATTATACCTCTTATCTATGTCAAAACAAAGGGAATTACTGATGAGTGAGTACCTAATAATGGATTAGATTCCCTCCCCCTTGTTGGAACTGAAAAAATCTAAGACTGCCTTGGCAACTATGGGTTGAAGGAAGAAAATCTGTGTTCTATTAAGAATCAATACAGAATCCTTCTTTAACTATTTCTGTCACTATCCCTTGATTGCATGACCCTCTACCATAGTCCATGGTTAATAGCCTGTTTCCTGTGACATATTAATAGGATGGCCCATACACTTAACTACACTTAATTTGTTTTGTTTTTTAAAGTCAAAATATCAGAGGAATGTGCTAGTTGGTATATGCAGTAAATTAGCCTTCCCCAAACTGGTACCCTCAAGATATGTTCAACTGCAATTTCCATCATTCCCAGCCAGCCACTGTCATTGGCTAGAGGGCACAAGGTGTGGAAGGTTGCAGTTGATCTTCAGAATGGATGAAATATGAATTCAGGCAGGTACCTCTTGTATTATCACAAAACCCCTGACAGGGTTGTTGTTATGAGGATAACATGGAGAGTAGGAGGGATATAAATGTAATAAATAAATAAATTACATTGTATTTATATTCTTTATTTATTATACATATTCTATTCTTCCTCTAGAAACCTCAGAGCTGCTTCATACTTATTTAGCTATGGATCAGGTTCATACATTACTGCAATGTGTTATATGTGGGGTTGCCTTTGAAAATGGTCCAGAAACTTCAACTAGTACAAAACAGGGCAGAAAGACTGTTAACAGGGACTGACCAATGGGACCACATTATGCCAGTCCTTTTCCAGCTTCACTGGCTGCCAGTCCAGGTCTGAGTCCAATTCAAAGTGCTGATATTAACATTCAAAGCCCTAAATGGCTTGGGGCCAGTTTATCTGAAGGAACGCCTCCTCCCATATGTACCTGCCCAGACCCTAAGATCATCTTCAGGGGTCCTTCTCCGTGAGTCCCTGCCAAAGGAAGTGAGGCAGGTGGCTACCAGGAGGAGGGCCTTCTCTGCTGTGGCACCCCGGCTGTGGAATAGAGAGGTTTGCCTGGCACCTACATTCTACACTCCTTGATGCCCAGTATTTTAATGTTTATTATCTTAGTCTTTTAACTTTGCTGTTTTAAATCTGTATTTTAAATCTTTATAAATCTCTGCGTTGTTGCTCAGTTTTATCCTGGTTGTGTTTTTATACTGTTGTTTGTTTTATACGTTGAATTGTATTTGATGGTTTTAACTTTTGTGAACTGTCCAGAGAGCGTCCGCTATTAGGCAATATAGAAATGCAATAAATAAATAAAATACATATTTAGCTTCACCAATACCGCAGTGCTCCCATCCAGATCATACATGGTCACTGTTCTGATTAGATTGTTAACTGGAAAGAGAATATGTGGGGATGTAAGGATGTGGCAGAGGCAGAGAGGTTACCAGAAGTGGTGGTGGGGTAGCTTCATTATTACAAATATTTCAGAATGAGTGGCATTTCCCAAAAGTCTGCCTTTATCAAGAAGATCGTTTTCTGTTTAGTATGCAAGGATCTTTTTTCAAACAGTTGTTCTGTATCGACACTCTTTCATTGTCCCAGTATGTTCTGCAGTAGAGAACCCCCAGTTTCTTTGATTTCTTGCTCTTACTTTGTGGTAACATGCTGTGAAGAAAGGGATGGTTTGTTAATATAGCGGTGCTTTATGGACAAACCTTTTGGGAAAAGGGGAGATTATCTCACACTGGAGCGAAGGAACAAGCATGTTGATTGTAGCTAGGATTAATTTGATGTAATTGCCTAAATTCCATAAACTGCATTCAAGGCTCCCAGATATAAATAATGCATTTTAATTAATGGGTTGCCAAGAGCTGTAATGAAACTCAGGTCGATCTGCAGAGCTACAGTGCTTGGCAGTTTTTATAACTGAAATGTATTTGTGATTTGACTAAGCTTTGTGGTGTACCATCTCCTGATTACCTGAAATACAAGGCTGAATCTTAACATAAGCAACCCTTCAGAAAGGCTGAATATTTATTTATTTATGGCACTTGATACTCCTCTCCATTGAATCAGTGATTGGTCCAAAGTCATCCAATTAGCTTCAAGAATAAGCACGGCAGAGACACATGTGCAGAAGGAGAGTTTGTGCTGGCCAGGAATGTGTTGGATCACATGGTTGTTACTCTCACTAGGCAGGTTTAATGGCCTTGGTAGCAGTATTATTGTGTAGTATAAAATACTGTAAATAAATACATACATTAGTAGCTTGTTTATAAAGGAATTCTAACAGTCCTGGCTTGCCTGACTTGGCTTCTTGCAGAATGTTGCCGTAACTGTGTCAAGGTATGTCTCACTGAAGTTATATATAGATATAGATGAAGATGTTTGGAACCATGGAAGCAATGTTGTCCCAGAGCACAACCTCTACGAAGCCTTTGTTTCTAGTGTGATATAATACGTCTTTCATTTTTGTACTTCACTTTCATTGAAGTCAGTTTCTGCCTCTGTTTCTCTCTGTGTAATATACATACATCCTCACATGAGCGTGGGGGTGGGGGGAGAGAGAAAGAGAATGTTTTCTTGGGGAGAGAGAGAGGGAGAAAAACAATGTTATTTTGCCCAGTATTCTGCATTTATAAAGAACCTCTTTCTTAGAGGTATTTATCAATATAACCTTATCCTTATTGGTTGTATTCAACATGGTTGTTTCCCTCACAGACTCGCAAGATTTGGATATTTGTATTGGTCCAGGGGGGTTGCATGTCATGCTAAGCCACCTTGCAAATAAGCCATGGTGGGTTGATCATTCGTACCAACCCATGGTACGTCCAACAGACGATAGGACTTGCCATGGCTTCTTCTCCCCCTCTTTCCCCTTCAGTCCTCCAGGCGGCTCTGGCACATATCCCAGGTGCCTTTGCAGCTGAATCCATGTTGTCTCCTCGTCCAAGCCTTTACATTATCCAACTTTAAAAAAATCTGTGCTTCAGGATTACTGAAATGGGGCCATTAAAAAAGTGTTCCCCAGGCTTTGGCCTGTCTGATATATACATAGCCTTGCCTTGTCAATTTCCTTGTAAGTTTCAGCTGTCAAAGGGAGCACTGAAGTGAGAGAAGCGGGTGCACCAAATATCTCCAACTTGACAATATAATCCTCTCACTTTTAAGTGTTGAACTGGCACTTGTTAGTGTCCTCCTCACTTTCAACAAGTATCCAGCAGGTCCAGAAAGGGGGATATTGACTCTCCCCCCCCCCCCCCGCTTTCTGTGGCTCTTTTTCGGAGCACTGAAGTGCGAACCCAGCCTTTGTGTATCTAGATAATTCAGAGACCATATTTTTCCATCTCTGATTTGTCTGATTTGAAGTTAGTGGTATCTTGTAAACAAGCAGTGAATAGTTGAACTTAGCCATAGTGCAAGACAAGATGATTTCACGTTAGGTTTTTTACATAACTACACATTACTTGGTAGTCTTAACATGGAAACTGGTGATGAAAAGAGGAGCCAACAGCAATTAATATGGTTCATATATATGAAATTATCAGCATGCTGACTCTATTTTTAATATGAGATAATGGCCTGGCTCTTGTAACATATTTGGTTTATTGAATCAACATATGCAAAAACCTTTTGCTAGTGTCTCAATCCTCCCACCATCCCTGCCTCTCTCCCCTTTTCACATGCTATGATTGAAGTCTTCCTGGGTTTTCCTCTTCAGATGTAACTTAATAAGAAACCTTATGTGCAAACAGAGCCAGTATGTCCCTCCAAGTTACCAGCTCACTCATTCATGTTTGAAAGGTTCTTCAAAACTTTTTTTAAAAAAATCTTTTGGCTAGTTATTGTCACACAAATGCTGTGTGACAACAAATATCCAAATTATATTCAAAGAAATATCCAACGCTATCTCGACTTTACTATATAATCTAAGAATCCACTAAAAATACTAAGCATTACCATTAAAAGCTACAACTGATCTGAAATTAGAAACATTTTTTTTACTTATTTGTCTTTTCATTAAAATAGCTTAAAATGAAACTAGTAGCATGCTGGGGTTTTTTGAATGCTACACAAGCAGTAGTAACGTAAACCTTGGTGCTATTCTGATTATGCAAGTTATTGTAAGAACATGAAAAACCAAGGAAACCAGCACTTTGTGTTAGAATATTAATAGACATTTCTTTGGCATCGTTTTGTTGTAACATGCTTGGATTGGAGGACAGACCTGCTGTTCAGTTTGCAACTGATGTTGGCTTTGGAAAGCTTTATTAAAATGGCTTTTATATATAATTTAGCCAGCTTTATTGGAAACCAGGTTCAGTCAAGTGCAAAGTGAAGTGCGTTCTCATGAATAAATTGAACAGTCTTTGGTTCCAAAGTTATGAGTGATACTTGTCATTTTCTTGGTACTTTCCATGTTGTGGTCTGTTGTCCTTTATGTTTGCCAGTTACATTCATAGGGTTTCCTTCCTATGTCAGATAAGTGTCATGATGATATAGATATCATCATCATATGGCAAATAGGTGTTATCTGTCACAAGTGCTTCTTTCTCCTAGACTCCTTATTTTAACGAAATACACAGCATCTTTCTTCCCATTTTGCATGGCTACTTTGTATTGAAGAGAACGAAGAATGCAGGGCAAGGCTTTGAGCAATGCATCTTATACTCATTCTTTTTATGGTCCTAAGTCATATTTTAACTTTTAATCTTGGACAGTTCAGTTGATCAGCACAGGAGGGAACACTCCCTTCATTACATCACTTTGCAGCACTTGTAAGTAAGCTCTGCCCATGATGGACAATCCAGGATAGCCATTTCAGATAACTTGGCTGATGATGATAAACTTGAATCCATTCTTCTCCATGTCAAATCTGATAGAATTGGTGTAATAGGAATCCATGCCACATGATTCCCAGCTGCTGTTGGTCCTGATCCTAGTCACTAGACCATAATCCACCCACCCACCCATCCCAACCTTTTCTTTTCATAGCCACAGAGAAATTGATTGTTGCGATGGAGTAGTTGTGATTGGATAGGGGCACAAGATCCCAGCTTTTGCTGGTTATCTTCCAGGTAAGTGGAACTTAGCTGTAAAATATCAGGTTTTATGCCTAGTACAGGAATGCTAGAGGCAACTGACATGGGCTAGATCTACACTACTGTTTTATAGCAGTACTGAAATGCACTGAGAACTTTTGGGGCACACTACACTTTCATAGTGTTAATGTGTTTTTTAATCCACATTACCCAAATACCACAACAAATGTTATTGAATGTCCTATGAGATATAGACACACAAGAGGGATATAGTGTTACCCTGCCTGCACTTTCGTTGGAGGCATAAAGGCACCCCATGCCTGGGTGATTTCTCCTACGTTCTAGGTGATGTAATAGAGACCCTTCTGATTGCTATGATCTGCCTGAGGCATAGACACAATTGTAAAGGGGGCAGGCATTAAAACGTGTAAATTAGATCCCAGTTCCTACTGAGATGGTAAATCTTTTTCTGCAGGTAGAATTCATAAATTTCAGTGCCCCTCTATACAAAAAATTCCCTTTACATATAAAATGACATATTGGAGAGAAGGCTTCTATCCTAGCTTAACCCTGACATATGAGTTTTCTGTATGGTTTGTGTGTGTGTGTGTGTGTGTGTGTGTGAGAGAGAGAGAGAGAGAGAGAGAGAGAGAGAGAGAGAGAGAAATCTTCACCTAGCCCAGACATGATGGGTGGAAGTAGGCTGTAAAAGAAAATGGAGACATGATACCAGCAGCTATTTGGTTCTTTCACTGACAGAACCAGGTCACCTCCCCCGCTCACACAGACACACCCCTTTGTTATAGCACATCTGACTTGGGGGTTAGATCCAATGCTGGTCCCCTGCTAGCAGAATGGAAACCACTAGCAGAACAAATTTCCCCTCCCCTCAGCAGCACCCCCTCAAATCTGCTCCAGAGCATGGAGATTTCAGGGGGACAAGAGGATGGGGAAGTCCCGTTATGTGAGTGGATGTCCCTTTGTGTGACATTTGGATCCAACACAACATGTCCTCTTAAACTGTAAGAATTTAGAAACACAATTTCAACTTGCTCTGTGCTTCTAGTACTTTGGTATGTTTACCATTACGTGGCAAACATTTTCAAGCGATCCCTTGCATTTACAAACACTAAAATCTTATTTAGTTAAAACGGAAAACTTGGATTCTGTAAAGTTTGAATATATCACACAAAATAGACTTGAGGAATGGAAGTGGTTTTATGGCTGTCCATTTCTGTTTTTAAAAAATTCTAAATTCCTTACTTGTATATATTTCCTTATTTGCATCCCTTGCATTGTGATTTCTGGATTCATTTTCTTCCTCCAAAGAAACTGGCTATTGTTAATTGCTTATTGTTTGAGTTTCTTTAAAATGTAAGCCTTTTGGGTGTGTGGGTGAATTGTGAGTAACTCATAAACATTATGATTCAATTCATGGTGACTACATAGTGTATAAAGGTATTGCACAATCCGATGAAATTCTAATAAAGAAAAGGCTCCTCTATGAAAACCCAAAGCAGTAAGGATTTTGTTATTTCCCTTGCTGTCCAGCAGCAAAGCATAGTGATCAATGTACATTACTGCACATTTAATTTTCAATTCTATAGCTTAGCACAACAACTCATTTCCCAGTTGGCTACTAACAACAAATCTGTTAACTGAACCAATAATACTTCTCCCAGTTATTCCAGACCATTTTCTCATTGCACACAGGCATAATTCATCCACTGAAATAATAAAGTATTTCTGAATACACTGGACAGTATCCAACAGGGTGCTTACATCCTGCTAATTCTTTTCCGCATTGCTGATTCTATTGTCAAAGTGGTGGGTGTGACGCCCTGCCCCCTCTGTGTAGTCCCAACTTCACCTGAGACACCCACAAGCTACCTGACAGGACTGTCGACACCACTAGCACCCAGGACCACGTCAATCCCCCCTGTGCTAATGACGTGTTTGGGGGTTTAGGTCTACTGCTGCTGCTCCTGTCTCGCCTCTTCTTTAGGCCCCACAGCTCCACAGCCCAGCAACCTAGCCCTCAGTTTCCCATTCCGCTGCCACCATTTGTTGTTTTCTCCTCAGACACCTCCTCAGACACCTCCACAGACCACACCAATTGTTTGTAAATATAATTGGAATTAATTAACTCAAGTAAATGCGTGTATAAGCGTAATGGTTTCCTCAGTTCAAATGCGTATGGTTACAAGGTTCAAAACGTATTGATTTCAGTCACTTCTTTATTACTAGGTTCCACTATATAGTCCTAAAATCTTCTACTTCTCTCTACCTCACAGAATTCGAATCTACACACTGTATCTCTCACTCTCTTCACAGACCATCTCCTAACACTCAAACTCTTATATTCTACTCACTCATCTCACACTGACACTTCTACAGACTCATCTGCCCCTCCTCTCACTCACTTAACTACATATACATTCTCTAGCTCCTCGCACTCTTACTCAGCCAATCTGCACTCCCCCTCAACCATCCAATCAACACTCAGGCATGCAACCCCCCTCTACTAATTGTAAGTACCTTGAGGACTATTTATTTCCTGAACCTTATAATATAAACAATAACTTTGTGTATATATTTACATTTATAACACATAAGGCAGCTGAACATCACAGTGGGTGCCACTGTCTGCATTGTGCAAGCGGGACCCACCACTTACGCAAGAGAGATTTAGTATTTCCTAGGGGAAGCCCTGAAATGAGCGGAAACACTTCTGGAAGGAGGCAAGTCAGTGAAGTTCCTTTATGCAAGCTTGTTTGAAGATTACTTGGTTCCACCCTTGCCTTTGGCTATTTTTTACTCCCCCACAGGGTTTTCCTTGCTTTTGCACTCCTTGACATGAGACCAGACTATGTGTTTACTGCTTTTTGTAAATTAAAAAAAATGACAATGACCCTAATTTTTTTTTTAAAAAAAATAAAAGCTATGCAATGAATTTTGGAAGATTACAGTTCGGAATTTGGGGCAGAATCAGTTTCCACTCATTTGGCGGCTTCCTCTAGGAAGTGCTAAATCTCCCTTTCATAAACTGTGGGTCCCACTTGCAAGGGCAGTCAGCGGAATCCACTGCTTGTAGATAGGAATTGATGGGATGTAAAGGAACCAACAGTGGATTGTCATTACAAGTAAATCCTGCACCACTGGGACCACAAACAACACAAACTTCACAACCCAACAACTAACCATGTGTTTTCTTCCTGGGTTGTTCATAGTTAACAACCCATAGGTAACCATAGTGCGGGATTCACATGTAACGACAGCCCATGATTCAACAACAGCCCATACTCAACCTATACTCTGGGTTGTTGTTACATGCAAACCAGGTCATTGAGTATTTGCATTTTTTTCTTGAGGCACTGCAGTAATGCAACAGCCATAACAATATCCCTGACATAGCTCTTGCCTTTTGCAGCCAACTGAATTTGCACAAGCAGAAGCTTCTCTTGGCATGCCGATTCCTGGTAAATATGTATGCAGAGTGTGCAATACTCTCTTTTTGAGAAGCCCTGGGCATTTTGTTTCTTGAATTCAATTCCCATGGATTTAAACATTCATTTTCAAGGCATATGTTAAACTCGGAGCAAGGACCTGGCATGCACATTTTGCCTTGGGATGCACCAATATTTGAGTAAGCAGAGACTGACATATGAATTTATAGGTCTGGTCAACCTGCTGCCGTATTTTTATGCCTTAAGGACAAGATGCTCAGACCTTTAAAAAGTGACTGTGTAACCTCATTTTATCCTGCAAGCTGAGCAGGATTATTTGCATTTATATTCTGCCTTTTTTCCTCCAAGGAACCCAAGGCGACATACAGACTCCTCCTCCTCCTCTCCATTTTATACATCTGAAAGCCAATCTTAAATAGTTTCAGAGTAAGGGTCCTAATGTGAGTTCCAGAATTTCAGGCTGGACAGAGAAACTGTCCAGCCTGAAACAGAAAACAAACCCCAACACAGAGAGAAATAAGACCCACTCCTTGCTAGCTTCAGTTAGGCTCAGGTATTGGGACTTAAAGAGCTTAAAGTTTAAATTCTTAAAGTTTAAAAAGTCAATTTATGACATATACACACAGAGAAAATCATCATCATGATCATCATGATCATCATCATCATCACATCCTTCCCAAATCAACAACCCATTGAGTAAAGGATCTCCCCTGAATAGTCCTCTGTCCTCAATAGAAATCACCTCAATAGGAATCTCAGACCACCTAGCCTTTGTCTGCTGTCCCCTTCAATGACCCATTGAGTAGTCAATGACCCATTGACTATTTCCCCTGAATAGTCCTCCTTTCTAAATAGAAATCACCATTCCCTGGGGGTCAACTGACCTACATTCCCAGCCTCTGGAAGCTACTGCTGACCAGGAATTCAAGCACAGCTTCCTTTGCTTTTCAAAGGAGGCCCTCCAATCAGATTCAGTGCAGTAGCAGTTGAGCCCATCTATAAAAGCAGGTACACTAGTGAGGAGCCAGCTCTCTGAGCACAAGGAACCCCAGTGACAAAGCCTCAGGACACATGTGAGTTAAGCAACTGGGCGAGTTTAGCAGCAGGGTGAAGCAGCTTGGGCAGGAAATTCTTCCCTTCCCTTCTCACAGTAAGTAACTTTAAATTAAAAACAAACAAAGCATTATTAAAGACAAAATTAGTAAGTGTATTGAAAGGCAGGTCCTGCTGAAGAAGAATCAACACAGCTTCCGCAAAGGCAAGTCCTGTCTCACTAATCTTCTAGAATTCTTTGAGAGTGTCAACAAACATGTAGAAAGGGGTGATCCAGAAGACATTGTTTACTTGGATTTCCAAAAGGCTTTTGATAAAAGTCCCTCACCAAAGACTCCTGAATAAACTTAGCAGTCATGGAATAAGAGGAGAGGTTCTTTTATGGATCAGTAACTGGTTAAAGAACAGAAAGCAGAGAGTAGGAATAAATGGTCAATACTCCAGATGGAGGGAAGTAAATAGTGGGGTCTCACAGGGATCGGTATTGGGACCAATTCTTTTCAACTTGTTCATAAATGATCTGGAATTTGGAGTGAGCAGTGAAGTGGCCGATGACACCAAGTTTGCCCATGACACCAAATTATTTAAGGTAGTTAAAACACAAAGGGATTGTGAAGAGCTCCAAAAGGATCTCTCCAAACTGGGAGAGTAGGCATCCAAATGGCTGATGCAGTTCAATGTAAGCAAATGTAAGGTGATGCACGTTGGGGCAAAAAAAACCCACCCAACTTCCAGTATAACCTGATGGGATCTGAGCTGGCGGTGACCGAACAAGAAAGCGATCTTGGGGTTGTGGTGGACAACTTGATGAAAATGTCCACCCAGTGTGTGGCCGCTGTAAAGAAGGCAAACTCCATTTTAGGCATTATAAGAAAAGGAATTGAGAATAAAACTGCCAGCATCATACTGCCTTTATATAAATGTATGGTACGAGCACACTTAGAATACTGTGTACAGTTCTGGTCACCACACCTAAAAAAAAGATATTATAGAGCTGGAAAAAGTGCAGAAAAGGGCATCTTTAAGGTAGATTCCTGCAATGAGCAGGGGGCTGGACTCGATGGCCTTGTAGGCCCCTTCCAACTTTACTATTCTATGATTCTATGAACTAAATTAAAGAGCTTAAGCCTCTCCCCTATGAGGGAAGGTTACAACAGCTGGGATTGTTTAGCTTGGGAAAAAAGGAGGCTAAGGAGAGACATGATAGAGGTACAAAATTATGCATGGCATGAAAAATGTGGATAGGGAGACATTTTTCTCCCTCTACTAGAACCTGGGGTCATCCCATGAAGCTGATTGGTGGGAGATGCAGAACAAATAAAAGGAAGCATTTCTTCACACAGTGCTGTTGCACTCATGTCCTGCTTTGTTGGTCCCTGATCGACTGCTGATTGGCCACTGTGTGAACAGAGTGCTGAACTAGATGGACCCTCGGTCTGATCCATTATGGCACTTCTTATGTTCTTATGTTAGCTGCAAAAGATCAGTCAAAGGGAGTTGCCATTTGCCAGATTGAAACCTGTTGAGTTTAGGGTCAAACAATGTTGTCATTTTCCGATTTTGGATTCTTTGATGGGCAACTCAAATATTTGTCACAGACCTTTGTATCATTGGTCTGCTGCTGTCTAGTTCAAGTTTCTTTGAGGAATTACCTATGATGCATTATTCCAGTTCTGTCCTGACCCTTTTAGCTACCCTTTTCCTGAAGCATTCTATGCCCTTTGTCTTCAGGCTCTCTCAGTACATCCTCACCACAAATGTACCTCATCTAATGGTAGTGGCACCCATTTTGCTAGCCATTTCCTCAAGCGTGCAGTGTTCTGTCTTCTCCCAGGCCCTCGAGAATGTCTTCACCACAAATGTATGCTTCTTACTTGGTGACATTGTTGCCTGCTTTCTTGGTTCACAGCCTTTTTTTTTGGATCATGCCTGATCTTTCAATTTCCGCTAATATAGCCCATGGCTGATTGCAACAGAACTGTTACAGCTTGCAGGATTTGGCATTGCCTTGTTGAATGATCCCATAAAAACCAGAACAGATGGCTGCCTTTCAAGCAGCCGTTTATATAGTGTAGCTTTCTTTCTCTTTATCTGCTCCCTGCATTTAAATCATTAAACAAAAGGAACTGCCCTTCCCCACCAATTCAGAAATCACTAGCACAAAAGAACAGATTCTGCCCTCAGTAACTGGTTTGAATGCCCACTGAGACCTCATTTGAGAAGATTCACTTCCATTTGATGAGTATATGGGCTGAGACAAACTGTTAGAATTCCCCCCTCCTTTTATCAAAACAGCCATAAGAATGATTATACTAGGAGTAGCTTCCTCTCTGCTAGAAAGCATTGTTTCTCTTGTCATATGCTTAGTGGTTAGCGATAATTAGGACTCTCAAATGTTGGCTGGGGTTGGTAGCCATTCTCTTGGCAAGGAAGCTCATGTTTCTCCCTTTCTGCTCCTCACTGAGTGTAATGCTGCTCTTTGTACCAGCTGACCCACAAGGGGATTTAGCAGAATAGTATGTGGGATGTCTGTGGCAATCCTCCCATCCAACACATGGCATTGCGTTTGTCAGCCTGATGACATGTTTGAAAAGGCACATTATGCTTACCTGTGTTGCTGGCAGCTTTTAAAAACTGTATTACTCCAGTTGTGTAACCAATAGGCTTTTCCTACTGATTGCCACTGGTGATTTGAGAATTGTATTTGTTGCCCCTGGTCAGTTATCAGATCTATAGTGATTTTTAACCATGAGGAGGGTTAGAGCAGGAATGCAATTGCAGCTTCATGGGACAAAGTGAGATTATTCTATATCTTGTGTTGCTGTTGTCTGTCTGTGAAACTTTCCAGTGTTTTTCATGCTATCTCTATATTCTATGTGAAGGAATATCGGGCATCTCTGTGAGGTGAACATTTGCATATATATTTCCTTTGGAAATTCCCACGGCCATATTTTAGAGGTACAAAATCAACCAAAGTGTCTGGGTGAACAGGTAGTAGTAGTAGTAACAGCAGAAGCAACAACAGGCTTTATTGCGGCTGTCCTAAATAATTTCAGGCTGCAGTCTTTACTTGAGAGTAAGTCCCATGGAATTCAGTGGGACTGAATTCTGAGAGAACATGGGATTGGACAGTCAGTGATGTTTTGCCAAACATCCTGATATGTTTCAATAACTATTGTATATTCCTGATGTTTTAAGCGTTTAAATTGATAGTGATGAAAGAGCTTATCATGAACCATAAATGATCAACTGATACATAAAAATATATAAACATAAAAAGGAACATTATCTTAATTTTTTTTTTAAAAATAGCTATGTTACAGTGGAATCCTATGCATATATTCTCAGAAGTAAGTCCCAATACGTTTGATGAGACTTATTCCCAGGTTAGCATGTACAGAAGTGTAACCTTTTAAATTGGCCTTTTCCATCTGTGGATCTTAAGATGTTGTTAGACTATAATTCCTATTATTCACAACCAGCATGTCCAATGGTCAGAGATTATGGGAGTTATAAACATATAGGGACATAAAGTTGAGAAAGGCTGATATATAATTCCCACCCTCTTACTGCAAAAATCAGACGAAATAATTCAGTTCAAAGGCTTCCTCTTTGTGGTCTCCCTTACTACTACATCAAATATCGATCAAATCAGCAGCTCTTTGCTTTGCAAAGCCCACCTAAACGTGCTATTATGTCCTCTCTATTACAATCATGTGTAGAGCAGCAATCCAGATTAAATGGATTCTCTCTGATTCTTTCCTGGCTGTGTTGATTTCCACAAAGCTCAGGCAAGTTTGCAGTTACAGAGGATTAATATGTTCTGATGTCATCTGTTGTGTTGTTGAGTGTTAGAATCAGACACAGCAGCATTAAGTACGTTCTGTACATGGGGAAAAACTGAATGGGAATTGCATGGTTGAGCTGCTGAAAAATTGCTTTGGGATGTCCCACAAAGCTTTACCCCCTTCTTTAGTAATAAGTAAAATATAGAAATATTTCAGAAACATTTCAGGCCATACCTACCCAACAAAATAAGGCTCAGTATTGAAACATTGCCATGAATTTTTATAGTTGTAGGGGGTTAAATTAAGCTTCCTTTTTTCTTATGAGAGAAGAGAAACAGAAAAAACACTGTAGAATGAGATTTCTCCTTTTGATTAAAAACCTGTCTATGATGTTTATTACTTCCCCTTAGATTCCACGTACCACAGGAGCTCACCTGGGTGTCTTTCCCACATTTTAGCTTGATAAATTTGTCTTTCCATCTGGAGTGTGGCCAGCAAGACAATTCCACACTGTCTTTCTTGTTTGTTGTTTACTTTACATTCAGATTGTGTTTCAATGGGGTCATGAATGGTAGGCACCACTACTTTAAATTTCCCCTGAATAAGGTATTTTCTAGATTCCTCATGCTCACACGCATGCAGTTTCTCTTAGCCCATTTTTCTTTTTAAATGCTTTTTTTAAAAAAAAAAAAATCTGGGTTTTATACTTTTCTCCCATTCAAGATTTTGATCCGGATACACAGTACCATATAATCTGTACACCTCAGATGTGGACATGAATAACTGCTTTTTGAAAACACCTTTGAGAGGCAGAGGTGGCCAACAGGATTTCTGGAGTCCATGTAGAACTTTGGAGATTTCCCTTCCTTCTCTTGTGGTGCAGTTCAGCAGGGAGAAACTGGAATGTTTCATACCTGCTACATTATGTTCTCTTGAGGGTTGGCTGAAAATTTGGAGGAGCTGGCAGAACCCTAGGGCAAGCAAGGAAGGTATTCTTCCTCAATCTCAGTTCCTATCTATAAAATGGGCGGTCTCATTCACCTACTTCACAGGTTTATTGTGAGAATGAATGAGAAAATTGTGATAAAACACTTCACTTGAAAATGACATAGAAATTAAAAACAGTAAAAAATCATAAAGAAGGAATGCCCCGTGAGTATTGTTTTGCTATGGGCCTAGAGGAGCATTGTATTTACGGATAGTGGGCAAATAAAATCGCCTGCATGACATCCTTCAAGGTTAATCATATTCAGCAGCATTTGTTTAAATATATTTGTTTTAATTAAGAGAGGGATTTTCACATGGGGGTGGAGGTATTCACATTTCAAGATCCCTGAACTCTATTGGAATTAATACAGCCCTGGAGTTTTATGTCTCTCAGTAGTGTTCTCTTAAGATATTTCATTTGAGATGAAAGACCGTACGGATTTCTTTCCCCCTATTAATCTGGCACAGAATACCAGATCTCATGGGTAGGTTTAGTGAGGAGCAACATTTGTCCCTGTAATTTAATCTGCAGATGTTGGGTTAGCACAGATGACACTGCAGTGACAGAAAGATGTTTTAGACCGTCTGATTGTGAGGATGCACACCAAGCATATTAACACCTTCCAAATGCCACCCTGTGGTTTATTGTCAACAATGTATTTCTTCTTCCCTTTGTGATTCCCGATAATAAATTAATTGTGCTTCCAAAGAACAGTGTCGCGGGAACAAAGCAATCAGTGACACCATCTGCTGCCAGCAGGTTTGTGTGGTTGAAGTAGCTGCATATCTCCATCATTCAAGCATGTTGACGGACCCTGATGCTGGCAGCAGCCCCTTGCCTCAAAGACACCAGCCTGGGCAATGTTAGTTGATCAGTGCGGAAATGGCTCTGTCATACCAAGATGAATAAATGGCTGAGGTAGTGGCAGGCTAGGAGCAGACACATGGGATCCCCTTGGTTTGAATATTCAAATAGGAAGATAATTGCTGAAAGCTAAAACAGATCAAACAAAATGTGAAAAATTACTGGCCCTATATTTTCAGAATGCTGTTAGACTAGAATACTTTACTATAGAGATGCCTTTGATCCCAAAGGAGAAATTCTAGGCCTGAGCATGGTGACAGTTAGAAGACAGAGCGTAAGTGAACAATCCGAAAGCTAGAATTATTCAACGACTTTTCAGTAAGCGTTAAACAAAATGTTTGGCAGAGGGGCTGTAGCTCACTAGCAGAGTACCTGCTTTGCATACAGAAGGTCCCAGGTTCGATTCCAAATTGGTCTGGGAAAGACTCCTGTCTTAATCCTTGGAGAGTTGCTGCCAGTAAGTGTTGACAATACTGGGCTAGATGGAGAATGGTCTGGCCCAGTATAGGGCAACTTCCTATATTCATAAAATGTATCCTTAAATCTGAAATGAAGATACAGCTTGTGATACAGCTTCTGTTTCACATGCTCATGAGGGAGAAAACTACTACTTCTTTTTTCTGTTTCTCCCCCTTGTACTAAGATTTTCCATTATCTAACATAGCTGACAAATTTATATTGTAGTATCATGGGTGCCTGGAGATATCTTCAAAACAGACTTGCTATTCCATGGTTGGTTGCCTCCTCAAGACGGATGTCTTTAAAACAATGTTAATTGAATACCTAAAATGCAGATGGCTCAAATTGCTGGGCAGTTTTAAAGCCAGTGCCAGCACAAACCTAAACAGCAAGTACAATTCCAAGACTCTTATACACTTTAATCAGTCTGCACCACGGTGTCATTTGAAAACTCATGGTGTAAAAGGACAAAATGGTTTAATTTAACATTATCAATGGACACTGGAATTCAGATTGTAAGAATTCCTTAGAAGTCATAAGTTCTCGGCTGCCTAGCTTCTCTGTTAAAACAGGTAAGCCAACAGCAGCCAGAGAGTCCATGATATCCCTGCCTGCAAAACTTTGTTGTGACTTGAGAGCAGATCAGTCAATAACATCAATGGATGTCAACTAGAATTCCTAAGAACAAGAAAGTGAATCTGTGACAGGCCATCGTATCGATGAGCCCTTAGCTAGTTCTTCCACATTAACACGTAGCTGTTACCTGTGACACCAAGGTAAAGATCTGCTATTGACAACTCATAATTCATTTATTTTATGCAAGAGAAATAAATACACTGTGTTCCTAGCGGAATACTTGTCTGGGTAGATTATACTTCTGTTTGATGAGGCTTTACAGCATTTCTTTCTGGGATGTCATGGCAAGGAAACTGCATGTTTTATGAATCAGAAAATTAATAGTCTAGCACAGAGCATATCTGTGCTAGATATGCACCTGCATATCTTCCTCTCTGTTGACATAGCTTCCCTCTACAGCTTGTCATTTGATTTTAGAAAAACAAAAGTAATATTTTACCAAGTGGGCAGGTTTGTTGTGTGAGCTTGTTTCTGCATGCTTTAGTTAATATTTGCACCTCTTTCTGTTTTTTAATGTTACTTTTCATGTCTCCAGAGGGTAGGCTTTTGGATGACATGTCACCAACTCTTGTCTCACAGGATGGAGAGTTTTAATCTCCATCCTTAGCTGTTGTTTACATGTTGGCACTACAGACTTAAACTATATTAAAGTGTTTAAATCCCGGGAATTGTCTTTTATCACAAACCTCTCAGCACCTTCACTTTAAAGTTCCTCAGTTTCTTTGTATAAACCATTCACCCTCAAAAGGGTGTACTTGCTCTCTAATTAGTCTGCTATTTGTGGGAAGGGCCCAATCCCAGTTGGTGAAGCAGTGGTGATGGTTTGCCTAGCTTGCTACTTCTGCTGCTCGCAAGGCAGTTGGACTGAAGAGGACAGGAGGGGCATAAAGCCAGCCAGTGAAGCATAGATATACGCTTAAGACACTAGAATGTGAAATTAGTTTTTCCCGTGTAGGAAGTGCTTTGAATTAATTGGAAATCAATCTAAAAAGAAAGGAACTGAACTGTCTTTTTTATATCTTCTATCTTTCAGCCAAGAAGACCTGTGCAGAAACTGATTTTACCTGCAACAATGGCCACTGCATTCCATCCAGATGGAAGTGTGATGGGGAAGAGGAATGCCCAGATGGGTCTGATGAATCTGAAGCAACCTGCAGTGAGTACTCATGCTAAGTGGTTCTGGAATATAGTTTTGTAGTTGGTGGAACAAGACGTCCTTGTCCTCTCCTCCCCCAGGGAAGTCCCTTTCCTTCAGCAATATCCTTTCTGCTGGCAGAATGACCACTTTGGATCCAACCCATTCATTCATTCACTCATTTTCTCTCTCTCTCTCTCTCTCTCTCTCTCTCTCTCTCTCTCTCTCTCTCTCTCTCTTATACATACACACACACACAAACGTAAGAACATAAGAAGAGCCATGCTGGATCAGACCAAGGGCCCATCTACTCCAGCACTCTGGAAATGGTGCAGCAGCAGCATACCCATATTCCCCGGCAACCAGTATTACGGGCTTACTGCCTCTGATACTGGAGGTAGCACATAAGCCATCACAACTAGTAGCCTTTAATAGTCTTTTCCTCCAGCAATTTTTCCAACTCCCTTTTAAAGCCATCCAAAATGGTGGCCATCAATACATCTTGGGGTAGTGATTTCCATAGTTTAATTTTGCACTGTATGAAGAATGCAGAGACCACTACCCTGAATCAGATCATTTTGAGGACAAATAAGCTGACCTGCCCATTGCCTCTTCCACACATTGTACACAGATTTCAGCTTACCTCTTATTTGTACTACGTTATAAATTTACCTCTAGAAACTTGCAAGGTTCATCCTAAGCAATAAAGAGAGGTAATTTTACCGAAGGGAGTCAAGAACATATCAAGTGGAACAGAAGGCAACTACTTTGGGGCAAATGACAGAGAGGGCGTGTACGTAGCTCAAATCTGGAGATCATTCAGTGGAATGGAAATTGAATGACAGTAAGAAAATTTATGCAAAACAAAACCAAAAAAACCAAATACCCCACAACCATACAGCAACTCTTCAGACCTGGCAATTCTCCTGTCAAAAGACTGATTTGGAATTTAAATCTCCCCTGACTTCATGTTGTTTCCCCGGAAACTATACAAACTTAGGACAACTGATGCCAAAGTCTTCCACAACCCATAGTTAAATCCAAACCCACCATTTTCGAATCACTGTTTTCACTGATTGCTCCCTTTTATGTAAAAGTAAAGCTGTAAAATGTTGTACAAGTTCCTAATTAGAGCATGAATCCACCATGATCAGTGGGGATTTTTCTACAGGCCTCATTAGCTTTTGTGTGTTACTTGGAGAGCAAGACTTTTTTTTTCCAGGTTGCATGTTGTCCTATTGAAACTACTGTACTAGATCTTTCTCGCATTGCATTATAACAAATAGCTCTCAAGGATGGCATAGCACTTTAAGAGCTGTGCTTGCATTGGTTAGCAGAAATCAAGCAAGCTGGGGGCTTCAACAGAAGTAAAGAAAATGCTTGCAGGCAGCAACTGACACAAATGCGGCAAATTTCCCCAGCAGGATAGACTCATTTGCAAATGTGACATTATTGTGTCAGGAAACACTCAGGTTTGCTTCAGTACCTTTTACTATGTTGTTATTCACATCCTATGGGACAGATCATCCATTTCCCATTGATCTGGAATAGTGGGGAGTTATTAAACATGCTGACTAGATAGGGATTTAACCCAAGGAAAATTGAACTTAAATATTAAGCAGTGGAGGAGAGAGTGAGTCTGAGTGTTTTAATAAGATCAGTCTTATCTTGTTTGAGAGAACAATTCTATAAATTGATACTAAACAATGTGGACATAGTAAAAATATTTATTGGGGTAGCTCAGCTTTGCTTCAGGGCTTAAATGAAACTGCGCACACTTTTTATATATGGAAAAGAATAAGAACTGGGGGAAACATGCTCCACAATGGACCAAAAGGTTTTATCATAATAGCAATAATTGTCCCTGCCTGGTGTCACTGCATTGAAATGAATATGTAGAAGTTTTTAAGCATGCAAGATTGAAACAAAATGGAAGAATTCTAAAATGAGGGTGGGGGCACATCAGTTAGAACGCCACTGCCTTGTTATGTCATTTGGTAGAGAGAGGGAGAGATTGACCTAAGATATGGAAGGGGGATCCTGCCAGGAGCTAGCCACAAGAAAAGGTGGGTGGTGGTTTTGCCACGATCAGAAGAGGAAAGCATTCTGCATGATTCGTTACTAGACCCAGCTACACAGCTCGATGGAAAAAGCAGGAATGGGTGAGATGAGCAGGACACATGTTCAGCTTATATGCAGATGCTGACATGCCTGTGGATGTGCAGCATAGAGGTCTGAAGAGGTGGCGGCAATGCAAGCACTGCGTAAGATATGTTAATGCTTTCCTCCCATATGCTGATTGCTTGTCTCTTTAAGCTATTGCAAACAGCCCTGCTGAACCCTCTGAGGAAGGCATTGTGCTTGCGAGGTGGCTTTATGGATTCTTCTGGGACCGTTGTCTAATAAGAACAGAGTGAATCGTCTTTAATATGTTTAGAAGGATTTGCGGTTGCCCACTTATTTTTTATTATATTTACTTAATTTATAAGCCACTCTTCTGTTAAAAATACCCAGAACAGTGAAAGGCATGCCCTCTCTCTCCAATCCTTTGCATTATTCTCTCTCTCTCTCTCTCTCTCTCTCTCTCTCTCTCTCTCTCTCTCTCTCTCTCTCTCTCTGTGTGTGTGTGTGTGTGTGTGTGTGTGTGTGTGTGTGTGTGTTGCCACTTGTCTAGGCTAATCGAAGTCCATGCATTGAATTTCAAGTCATACACCAACCACACAAGTGTATTCCCCAGGGTGAATGATGGCAAAGAGGGATTGTGGTTTGTTTGACTTTGTCAGTGTTGCAATGTGGAGAGGAATATACAATTACCCATCTCCTTCCCTCTTATTTCTTAAGCCTACCAGCCAATTCTGCATAGCTGCCCAATTAGGAAAGATACACACTACCTTCTTACAAAAAACCCTTTGAGCAGCCATACAGACTTCCAAAGTTGTCATCTTGGTAGTGACATTAACATATTTATTATGTGCTAGTGTTTGGTCTCTGTTTGTCTGTCTCCTGCTCAGCCCGAATTGCCTTATTAATGTAACACAAATCCCCCATAGGATGGGACTGAATTAACTAAGCAGTTTCCTTCCCCAGAATTCCCTGCCTGTAAGTCTCTCTGGCCTGAAGCAGCTATGTTTAGACTGCACAGTTCACTGTAAGGTCCACAAGGATTTAATTTGACCTCCACCAGCCAGCGATGCATCTCATCCTGTAAAGGAGATTGGCCTGCACTATAAAAAGGCTGAGCCCTGAGTTACCTGAACATTGGCATCAATTACACTTTGATGTCAATGCTTGGTAGTCTCTTGGCAGGGTTTTTCTTCCCACCTTGACACTCGTAGCACATGTTTACGTTAAGTGCTGTGCAGGAGAACTGTATCAAGCAGAAACACTGGGATACAGGCTCAGATTCCATCTCAGTCAGCTCCTAGGTTGGCCTTGAGTAAGCCATTATTGCTGAACTTCAGTGTGGTTTTTCAGATTTCTATTCAAAGTCTGAGAAGTTGTAGAAGCTGGACTAGCTAGACCTTTGGTCTAATTCAGCATGGCTTTTCTTACATTCTTGCATACTGAGCACCTCAATCTATGCATATTTTCCTGTACATTTATCATGTGCTTGTTTCTGCAAGTATTTTATCTATGTAGATCCTTTCCTTCTACTATTCCTAGCCCGTAGTCCTAGTATACTGTTTTTTCTTTGGACATAGTCTTCAAACGAGGTACTTTGGATTAGTTATAATGTGTCGTTAGAGCCGCTATGGAACAATTGGTTTGAAGATTGGCCTTAGTTTAAACTTTACAAATACCACTCCATCAGGTAGGACTTTGTCACATATGGAAGGACTTGCCACTTGATAAAAAGGGACAACAATATTGTTATCAGGTGTGGGTAATTTTTCCATTGTGATCCAGCGTGCACATCTACACTAGACCATTTGAAAGCACCGTATTTATCTGAAGGGCAGCTGTTTGTGTGAGCGACTGCAAATATTAGTACTGAATTTAGAATCCTTGGTTCAACTGTTTGCTCAGCCATACAGTTCCGGGATGTCTTGCAATAGCTTGCCCGATGCACAGGTGCCATATGATTCCTGAAGGTGGAAACACCTTATGGGTGGCATGATGGGGAGGCAGCACGCGTACACCCACAAGGCTGCTGAGGCATGCATCAACAGAGGTGAGCAAGCGAGCAGGCAAGTGGGCAGGTAGCGGTGTGTCTCCGCTTCAGGTGATAACCTGTGTTTAGGGTTTCTCGTTTGGGACAGTCCAGACAGATCAACCAGGTGTTTAAGCAAGTGGTTAAGAAAAAATCATAATGGGTGGATGCAGAATCTGTCATGACCTTTCTTGTTTATATAAAATTAATCCACTTACTTCCTTGTCATCACAGAATGATAGATCGTATTACGTGCATCTAGTTTCTCTGCGCTGTCTTTCTTTGACAGCAGATATAAGAGCAGATCTGTTTCCTAAGATGTTTTTTCAGTGTGTATAACCTCATATAAACAAATGAATTAACTTGCATTTCTGCAAATCAATAATAAGCACTTCATTCTTTCCTATGAAGCTTCTTTATTTGTTTCTTTAACTGAATTAACAGGGTTTCCAGCAAAATATAATCGCTTTAGCCACCTAATATTATTCCACCTCATCAACTTCCTTAAAGAGGTTAATTTTGAAATTGCAGATTTGAATTATATATATATATATATATATATATATATATTAAAAAAAGAAGAAGCAAAATGTAACATTGGCTAACCAATTGTGATTTTAACTAGTGAAAATTCAAATTAAAGTGGCAGAAGAAAAAGCTGGTGTAAAAGGCAAGCCTAAGGACATTTTGTGTGGGTATAATGAGTTCCAGGGATATAAGCGGAATATTTTTCCTATCAACTTTCCCCCTTATTAAACATACAGAATACAAATAGTGAACAGTAGAAATTACTTTATGCAAATGTAGCCTGAAGTCCTGCAGCAAAAATAGAAATAATAGGAAAAAAACTCTATAGCATCTTATGTACCTGCATTAATTTTACTAGTACACGTAGCAGGCAATAGTTGCTGAATTTGGCATCTGTCCAGAGCAATCGAAAATATTGCTCTGAGGGAGGGGGGGAGAGAGAGAGAGAGAGAGGAGAGATGGAACAACCTTAAAAAGTATGCAAAGCATGTGGTCTACCACTGATTTATGTGCTTATCATCAAAAGTGAGAATGGTGTTTCAGCTAAGGAAAGAGGCTTTAGCTAAAAGCTAAGTTACTTCTGTTTGCTGATGGAGGATTGCATGATTGATTGTTCCCTGGGGAAGGGACCTGTATGTAGAAAGCTAATATGTCAGTGAGGAGACTAAACTAGAAGCTTTCCTGCATCCGTCTCATTTTATACTAAAGAGGAATTTATTTATGGAAAAGCATTTACCCCTTTGGTCTTCAAGTTACCCTTTTTTATTTACATATGCTGTAGTGAAACTAAGCATAAAATTGCTCTTGCCTTTGCAGTTCTTCCTTGCTTCAGATTTGTTTCTACTTTGTTCATCAAATAGTATGAAGATAGTGGGGGACATAGTAGGGGAGCCATATTGACTCCATGGTTCATACAACATGTTAACCCACCATGGCTTATTGTATCATCGGAATGCAGTGCGTTTTCCACGTGGTGGGTTAACATGTTGTCTGAATGCAGTTTGGCTTGTTAACCATGCAGAGCAATTTTTTTTTCTCAAACAAGCCGCCTTGAGAACCCATGGCTTGTTGTTAGGTTGTTCAGGGTGGTTAACAAGCCACACTGCAGAGTTAATGAACAACCCTGTGGAAAACTCACTGCTTTTAGACAACACAAAACCCCGCAGTTCAACAACAACCCACACTGGGTACACCATATATTGGTGTAATAACTTTATTGGACCATCCAGAAGATCACCAAAAATACCCAAGCTTTTGAGATCTCCAGATCTTTGCAAAAAAGAAGAGAAAGAAAACCTCTGTGCTACACCCAGCATGAAAACACTTTTGAGTAATGACCTTAACTTATCATAGTTCTGAGTTTATTAAAATCAGCTTTCCTAAAATCCAGAGTACGTGTATGGCTACAGTCAGCTTTTGCTTGCTTTAAAATCAAGAACTCAAGTATGACATGATAACTGTCACTTTATCCACGAAGTCATCCCTTTTGGTCAGTATCAAGTCAAGGATAGTTGATCCTCTAGTTCCTTCCTCCACTTTCAGTAGGCGAAAGTTATCAGCAGTAACTAACTGGATTCAGAAAATGGGCCTGTTCAGACACACTAAGCCATGGTTAGGCCACTCTTTTTCAGCAAATGGTTAGTGAACATGTTTAAACCGTGGTTATGTAGCCACCATGGTTAGGAATGGTTCACACGACACGCTAAGCCACAAGGTTCAGCTCAAAATGCTTAACTACCATGGCTTAGCATGTCATCTGAACAGGGTCATTGTGTGAGTTTTAGCTAGCAGAGGCAAAGTCACAAACTGTGTCCAGTGGTGGTACTTGACCAAGATCTAAGTAATCAGGCCAAGAATGCGTAACCTTCCCTTTTTGCAAAGTGGTACAGTTATGTTCTTGACTATAATGCTTTCCTGCCTTTTGCTCCAGATGTTTGTATCCCAGGATCCAAGTAAACCCACAAAAACCTGGTCAAGTAACTTTTTCGTATTTGTTTTTATTCAAATTACATGTTACAAAGCACACTCATGCGCATGCACACACACACACATTACTACAGCTCAAATTGTCCCAAATAGACTTAAGGTGATGTTTTTGTGAAGCTTGTCTGCCTAAGGTGAAGCAAAGGCTTCTTTGACAAGAGTAGCAACAGCAAGTGAGAATTATCCAGTTGTCATAGGAGCCTGCTTTGAGGTGAATACCTGTTATTTGATAGAGGAGGCAGTCCAAGTTACTGCAGTGACCATTGTGATGGAAGCTATTTGGGCAGTTGATATGCAGTTGTGAAGTGCTCCCTCCCTGTTGTCTGGAACCAATGAAATGGATATCAAAGTATGGAAGCAGTGGTTGAAGTGGGAGACGGATACTGCTTCTAACTTTTTGTGTTTGTATTTCCAGAAGCAAATGTGGAACATGAGTCCTGGAACTGGATAGACTGATAACCCGGAGCCCGGGTAGCTAACAACTTAAATAAAACATAACATTAAAAACACACACTAAAATAACACACATATACATATACAATACAATACAATAAAACCATAAACACAGTTGAACAGAGTATGTACCTTTTCTATCCATGCATGTGACTCAATGATACAAAAGTCTGACATTGCTAGTGCATTGGTACTAAGCCTAGCAACATAATGGTAAGGAGAAACTATAAGCCAAGGATTTCAGGTACTGTAACCTTTTGAAATAAAGGAGTTATCCACAAAAACGTAGCAGGGTATTTGCTTTTTCGGCCATACACAATTTAGAGTTCACAATTGCATTCGGTATTATTTACATTGTGCTTAGCTTGTTTTTGGTGGAGGTTTCAACGTTGTTTAGTGCAGTCATTGAAGAGCTAAGGAAGTATTTTTTTCCATTAACAGTATAACATTTGTTATGTAGTGCTTTCTTTCTCCAAGAGATATCTGCCAGCTGGGTAAGACATGGTTACAAGGAAACTTCCAGCCCATAAAAGCCAATATAACTGCTGCATTCCTTCTGTTTTCATGGAGACCTGTATAATCTGCCTTTATCATTTTGATCTCTTGGTTTGGCAGATTTGTATTATGTTTGCTCATCTGGGGATCTTTTGTGGCTTCAGTTTCCTACAGATGAAAAGTACTTCTCAAGACTTTTTCTCTTTTACAGATGATAATATCCAGGATGATCTTTGACTCTTTATCCTTATAATTTTATCCCTTGGTGCTTGTTATGGGTTTTTTGGTCTTTGTTTTGGTTAAAATTGTACTATATTCTGAAAGAATGAGGAAAAGAAGGTGATTGTGCCTATACAAGAAAAAAAATGGAAAGGCAGGTGCTGGAAAAGCCAGAAGGGTACATGCTGGACACAGAGCTTATTCATGGGAGAATTTTTCAAAGACTGTTTTTATTCATGCTGTCACTGTGGGTTTCATGGGAACAGAACATTATTTAGCAATAGGCTTCTGTTTTCCAGCCTCACAGGATAAAGCTGGTCTTAAGAATGCATCAAAAACTTGAACTACTGTAAGTAGCCTTTTACATCCATCCATCCATGAATCCAGAGTTTGTTGGACTTCTGAAGCCAGACTTTTGGAACAGTATTTTGGAAAACATTTGAGTTCTTTGAAAGCTTATTAAGAGTTCCTCAGCAAGAAGATCAGAAATAGAGATAAGGTTCCCTGAAAGGCAAGTATACCCACCAGGGCCAATTTCCCACTGCAATATTTAAATGCAGGAGAATGTGTGACATGTTCTAGGGCAGGGATGGGCAAAAAGTAAATCTCCTGATGTTTTGGACTTCAACTTCCAATAGTCCTGACTATTGGCCGTGCTGGCAGGGATTTTTGGGAGTTGAAGTCCAAAAGATCTGGAGATCTATTTTCTGCCCATCACTGTTGTAGGGTACTCTTGATGTCAAATGAGATGTTCTCTTAATATGTCATTTCCAATTATGTATCAAGATTTTCCTTTCCTTTTTATACATGGCAGGAGGTTCCTTAAGGAAATGCTGCATGTGGGAAGGCTTATATCCTCACACCCTCAGTGTGATTGGAGCCAATTTAGCTCTCCCCCAACCATGTGGCTTAGAATGCCGCATATCACAAGAATGTCTAGTTTGGTTCTTAAACATAGACCTAGCCAATGTCCATGTAAAGTGAGTGCACTCCCTAGAATGTGTCCTGGAATCCTTTAACTCACACTATAATTCCATCATAGATATTCAGCAAATGAGTGAATGTGGAAAGCGTTCCCTCATGGTGGGTCATTGGCTCCTAGAGTATGTTTTTGAGAGGCTACTCCATTGCCTTGCAATATGCAAGAATGAGGCCATGCTAGCCTTCTTGTTCTGCATAGTTTCAGCATTCTCCAGAGAGATCTCAGAAACGTGCTACCTCTAGTATCTGAGGCAGTAAGCCTGTGTGCACCAGTTGCTGGGGAACATGGGTGGGAGGGTGCTGTTGCACCATGTTCTGCTTTGTTGGTCCCTGATCAACAGCTGGTTGGTCAGTATGTGAACAGAGTGCTAGACTAGATGGACCCTCAGTCTGATCCAGCATGGCACTTTTATATTGAGAGAGAGAGAGACATTCCTTTATTTGCATCAGCCACAGGCCTTAGCATTTGAAATGAAATGGACTCCACGTATCCAGGCTGATCATTGGATCCTCTTGAGCAGGAAAGAGTACAAAAGATCTTCCTGTGCTAGCTGAGCCTTGCTTGAGCAACTTGGTCTTCCTGAGCTCTGGTGTGTTTCACTGTCTTTGGTTATTCTTCAGTCCTGACCTTTGCTTTGTTCCTTGCTCCTGCCTCCTGGTCACTATTACTCCATTTTTATAGCCCCAGAAATGGAAGGTTTTGAGATGTCTTAAATCCCATGCATTTACTAGTAGCGTATATTAGTCATTGGGACTACTTCTGAAATTAAGCAGCCTTTTGCCCAGATGCCTAAGATGTTTATATTACAGTGTGATTTCAGTGGCTCTACTCTAAGGATATCTAAAACTGGATTCAATCCAATGTTTTCACAAGGTCTAGATTTAACACTCTCTTGCAGTGTTTTTCAGTTCCTCAAAAAGAGGAAAGACAATAGACAATTCTCAAGTTATGGAATTGTAGGTGGCAGTAGGAATATGAAGGGTTTTTAGTTCCTAGATGTTCCTTTTCTTCCTTTTTATAGAACTGTGCCAACAATTTATACAAACAAAAAAGAAAAGAACACAGCATAGCTAGTTATACAATGTTTCAACAACATATTCATTTAGCCATTAATATCAATGCAGTGTAAAATTTACAATTGAACCATTTGCATTTTTAAATAATTCCATAATGAAAATCTTACCCCCTCATAATTACTCACTCACTTAATTGATGAAAAGCTATTCCTTGCACATTTCATTACAAACTAGCAGTTTAAAATAGGGCATGTTAAAGGGATTAAAACACTGCAGACTTAAAACACGTTACATCCTTTTCCTTTCGCCCATTTACTGTAGTTTCACAATGTAAAGAGGCCAAAATGCTGTTGAATTATGAGCCTCCCGCTCACCATCCCTATCGCTGCATTTGCTACTTTTTTGTCTTCTGTAATTTTTTTTAATCTTTGAGGTCTTTTTCCCTCTGCAGAAAAGCTAATCTGGAGGAGTGTGTTGTGTGTGTGTGTGTGTGTGTGTGTGTGTGTGTGAGAGAGAGAGAGAGAGAGCGAGAGAGAGAGAGAGAGAGAGCATGGATCATATCTTTTCAGACAGACTTTCCCTGGACTATCACTTATTTTGGTTTTATATGGGTGATGTTTTTTTAAAACTTTTGAAGTTTAAAATTTTGACTTGTGCTATGTTATTGTAAACTTCCCAGAGAGCTTCAGCTATTGGGCAGTATAAAAATGTAATAAATAAATAAATAAATGCATCAGGGTGAATAATATGGAATTTCTTATGTTTTACAGCTCCAACATAATATAACTTGTATCAGCGTGAATTTTACACATTGGCTGTGTCTGCACATCATCCTAAATCATAGTTTAGTACACACATGGGCAACCCGTGGGGCACATGCAGCCCTTAACTTCTCTCTTTGCATGGGCTCATGGGTTGTGAAGGATGTGCAGACACAACCAATGTGTAAAATCCATGCTGATACGCGTTACAATATATTATGTTGGAGCCATAAAGCATAAGAAATTCCAGATTATTTCTTGTAATGTGTTTGAAGAGCCACAGTGTGCTCAGCCCACTTTTCTCTACCGGTCAGCTGCTATTAGCAAAGAAAGTTATCTATAAGAATTGCTGGAAGGTGGATAAATTTAAGCTTTATTTCCCCCTTCCCAGTAATCATCTTGCTGTCACTGCAATTAGCAATGAGGAAACTGCAATTCACACCAGGATCACTGGGAGTAGGGCAAAGTTAATGCCTACCCTTCCTGCCAGTGATCCTGATGCAGAGACTGCTACTTTTCCTTTCTGCTATTAGGGATTATCTCTTGAGCGCTGAGATATATGTGTGTGTGTGTGTGCATGTGTATGTGCTCATATGCATGGCTCCAGTGCCACCACCTAGCATAGTATGTGGATTTTGGGGCCAAAAAGATTAGCCATGCCTGGTTTAGCACAAGGTGCCTGAACCATGGTCTGCTCACCCTTCCCTCTCCTCCTTCTGCATGACCAAGAGGAGGACTTTGGAAGCTTTCACATCTAAACTTAGTTAACTAAGTTTGCTGAGTCATCCAGATATGGAATTATGGTTAACATTTAACTATGAGTAGTTTCAACAAGCCAGTTTCATAACCCATGGTATGAAGTTGACTTGCTTGAGAATGGACATAGTTTATGCTTGAGAATAAATATAGTTAATGTTAACCACAGTTTGTCATTCCAGACAACATGACAAACTGTGGTTAACCCAAACAAACTCCTAAAACTCCTTCTCCAGCCTAGATGGGAAGAGGAAAAGGCAGAGAAGCACATGTACCCACAGCTTGCTGAGACTCATGCATGACGCATTTAGTCATAATTTCTCATGATGTGCAAATGCAGCCATCGTGAAATTGGCCTAACTATGGAGCTCCCAGTGAAAGTCTAAAACTAATTCCATGACATATGTACTTTGTATTTTCCCAATAAGTAATTCACCTTATTTGTCCTTTAGGTTTTTTAAAATCCTGATTTAAATTAGTCATAGGGTGATGATAGATAGATATTCTAAAATGCATTTACGTACCAAGGCATTTATTTTCAGCAGAGAACATGTGTTCATACCACTTCTGCCACACTTGAAATGTATATCAGCCTTTGTCTATACAATGCTTGTTTTCTGAGGCTGGATACTTTAGAGGAGAAGAAAACAGTCTCTGGTTTCAATTCTATTGGCGTATGGACTGTCTCATGTAGCACTCCACTGGCACTAATGTCAATGTCATTAATTATCTAAATGAAGAAAACGCTAGGCTTCTTTTGGTGCTCATATTTGGAACTCTGGTCCATCAAAACAGGAACAAGCCAACAAGCTCTGTAGAAAAGTTTTTTGACCACTCCCATATAGTCAGATTTAGGGCCATTTCATCACATACTGCATGTGCATAGTAATTTTTATCTAGTAATTCTGAGAGTGTAAATTTTGTCTCCAATAATCAAGATGTTTCATTTAAAAACCCCATGTGGCTTTCACAAATAATTTAAAAGAAGTGTGAGCTGTCATCCCCACCCACCAACCAAGGATTGTTTATAATAAACTGATTTTGGAGGATTTTAATATAGCTCTCCGTATGCTGCTGATTTTTAATAAGGAAGAATATATTTATAGACTCTTTGTATTATTTATAAAAACAGTACCAGTTTCAGGAATTGTAGGCATCTGCAATGCAAATTCAAATGAACCTAGGATGGCAATGCAATTCTTTTTAGCTTCTTAGAGAAACCTGTTCCATTCCATCTCTATATACTGACATTTGAGGAATGAATTCTAGAAATTAAGGAAATGTCCAATTCTGAGGGCAAGGGGATTTCAGACTTGAGCAGAATGGATGTTCCCAAATTAAGAGAATGGCAGCTGATCCTTCCTATATATAATTCAAGACAAGAAAAGATTCAGCTAGTAATATAAACTGTTGTCCTTCAGGAGCAAGCAGATTAAAAAAGGAGCACAGTTATATGGACCTATCGCATGCTTTAGGGTGCACGAAGGGGAAAACCCAAAGGGGTGTGCCCTGGCAATAAGCACCGAATTGAGGGGGGCATTGAGTAGGGATCCAGAGGGGGTCCGGATGTGCCAGGAAAAGTCCTCCAGCTGCCTTCCATCTGCTCTGCTGCCACTGCCCCTGACAGCAGACCATTGCTTCAGGCAGCAGGAGTGAAAAGAAATTGCTCTGCTAGGATCCTCTCTGCCACAAGCCACACTTCAAAGAGGCCAGGAGGAGGTCCCTGAAGGCTAATATCACCTTGTAAGCCCTTCCTCTGGCCAATATCATTACAAAGCCCCACCAATCCTGGGCCTTGAGGAGTATCTCCTCATTCCCCACCCACTCACCTCCAATGGCCCTCCTGCATTCAGGCAAGTTCAATGTGGAGTACGGCATCGATGTCTACAGTAATAAATAAATATATTCTTTATGATTGAGTATTCAATATATGTTGGCCTTTTAAAAAAAATAATTACCTGGTTGCACACACTAATGAAATGTGCTGCACACACCTATGGGAAAAACCCTTCTGGAAATAAGAGGATTGCCCCCTTTATACTCAGTTCTAGAAGGCAATATATATGGGCGAGGCTGGGAGGAGTCCTCTAGTATTTTGAGATTTTTCTAAGTGAGTTACAGATAAGAGGGAGGAAAACACAGAATCTCTGTGTTGTTGTTTTTTCTGGTGGTGTTGAACTATTATTAGGACCTTTGAGTTGTTGTCAAATAGTAAAATTGTAAAGTAGGGATGGGGAAATAAGAGCCCATGCGGCATGCAGACCTGGCCTACAGAGGCCCCTCCACAAAGCCTTTTCCCCTCCACAGAGAGGTTCTAGAACCACCACTTCAGGGTGTCTGGAGCACCTTGAAGCAGCAGTTTCTGAAGGAAGAGCTATGTATTTGTCACCACAGCAGTAACAAAGAAGCAGCTGCTCTGGCAGTGTGTGCATTGGGTAGGGGGAATGGCATAGGAAGCATTTTGGGAGGTGGGCATGGCCCCACTCACGACTGGCATGCAGCCCCTGACGTACATGCCCAGAGCCAGTGAGTCCCTCAGGCTGAAAAAGATTCCTCATCCCTAATGTAAGGAGCTGATCAAAAGCACAGCTTGACTTTTAGAAAAAGCAGAAAAGGAAGAAATATTATACTAGATGTGTATTTGAGATCAAAGTTCCAAGTTCAGGAGGGAAGTAATTGGGCAAAGAGGGAACAAAATACTGCAATAGACAGACCAGCAGAATTGTGAGATTTAGTTTGTGAAGATTGGCCATAGTTGGGAAGAGCAGTGGTGTGAAAGATAGGATCGCTTCACACGTGACATTTTACCTAGATGGGTGTACATAGCTGTAAGATTTAACTGTGCACCATGTAATATTTGAAAATTGTGTGTCCCTTTTGCTGACATTATGTTTAGAAGGCATCTCAAGCTGCAGCTTCTGAATACTTGAGCTTTTATTGGTAGGTAAAATACCATATGTGGAGTGAGCCATCATTACAAGCAAGTTGTCGAATGTATACCTGCTGATCATTACAGAACGATGCTGGATATTCCAGGACCAAGGACAGCTCCCTGGGAAAATTGCAAATCCAGATTGTTGTGCAGAGCTTTTCACAAGAAATTAGTATTTCTTAACACGGAGAGCCACTACTGGCATTACTTCATCCCATTCCATGTATATATTTTATACACAAGTAGTTAATAATTAAAACAGCAGTATAAAGTCAAGGATATGGACCAGAAATAAAATACTCTGTCTATAGATTCACAGGAAATAGAAAACTAAAATTTGCATATTTGGGATAGAGATATAATTTAAATGTAGTCTAAAATGAACATCTTAACAAGGATGAAGGTGTACATAAACATGTAGTTGTCTCCAAATAATCTGGATTCATAAGTGATTGATAATTTAAGCTGATGATGTTAGTACACTGCACACTTAAATATGAAACATTAAATATAATTTGCATTTCAGAATACATTACATTAATTTCTAAATAACTATTTTGATACAAACTAATGCTTGTTTTCCTTTGCATGCTTGGATGAAATAAGTTAATATTTCTATAGCTGCCATATTTCATATTCCAATGACTTAGATGTTTTGAACTTCTAAGTCATTGGGAAAAGTAGTTTTTGCTATAGTCACATAGCAATAATGCTATCTAGAAAGTTGCTATACTATTTATCAGAAAATGTATTTATTTATAACTTTTTCTATGCTGCCTTTCTGTTGAATACTCAAAGTGGTGAATAGTAGAAAGGAAGGGAAAGGATATTTTATAGTGCAATCTCTTTTCCATAATGTTTATTACTCCATTTCAAAATCTCCAAATATCTGAATCCTCTACTAGATATGAAAAGGTCACCACTACTTCCCTCAGCTTTTTCAACTGGTTGTATTTGCATAGATTCTACTTCCCCCTTTTTAAATAGACTTACTGGTGTCAAATGCCATTGGAAGAATAATCAGCAATAGTTTTCCAGCATGAAAATTTCTATCATTCTTTCACATACACCACAATCCATCAAGCAAATGTCCAGCAATACGTTGTGTGTACAGATTGTCTCAATCTGTCACAGTTCTTTTGATATAAGTGGATCAAGCATGGTTGCAATCTGAATGAAGGGATAAAGTATAAACTGGTATTATTTAAATGTACTCAGGACTTTTCCTCTCTTGGCATGATAACTTTGATTAAAATAAGCTGCTTTAGGAATGTAATACATTTATAGAGGATGCAAGAACATTTATACTTCAACCCAGCCTTCAAGGCAATCTGCAGCTATTGAAATGTGCTACCAAGTCAGTAGTCTTCTCTTTCTTTAATTTCATTCTAAATGAAGCCCTTCACAAAACTGTTGGACAGGGCAGAGGAGGTTGAAATAGAAAACCAGATCTTCCCACGTCTTGCCAAACAGCAAGCCCTACTCCCTCTTGGCATTTCTCAAGGAAAAGCATGCCAACTTAAGTGCTACTGCTTGACAACTGCCACAGCACCTAGTGGCAGTGGTGTCCCTTCACCTGCCTTTCCTGCTCTGGAGCAGAAAATGCCTGTCATGTCTATCCCTGCTCCCCCTGGGTTGGAAGAAGGCGATTCAAGTGATCAATCAGAATCAGACTCTGAAGTAGAGGAGTCTGTGCCAGAAACAGGCCAGCCTGTACCAGTGGGGTAGAAAGCCCTCATGGGCTCTTCACCAGCTGGGAGTGAACCCACTCCAGAACTTATCTCGTCAAGAGCAAATAATACACAGTCAGTGGGAAGCCAACATTTTTCCGAGGGAGAGAGCGTGGAGAGTTTAGCTGATCCTAGAGTATGCCACCGACTAAAATTGGCGGAGCTAAAGGAAGGCAAGAGAAAGTCATCTTGGCTCAGATGCCTCAGAACTAGTCTCTCTGAAGTTAATGCATCTTGGGGAAAGGCTCTCCATTCTTCTTGAAAGGACAATTGTCTCACTTAGTTTGCATAGTTTTGCCTAGGGGAAAGTTCCTAGAGATTAGACTCTTCAGGTGGGAAAAGATGTTTATTGCTTGAATAAAGCTTTGTGGATTACTTAGTAGGCCTTGTTATTGTCTTCCAAGAAGGCAGGAGGTTTTGAGAAATATGACAATGCTGTGGGGTGTTTCCAGTTTGGCCAAGTCTCTCTGGGTGCTTTAGCCATGCAGCTGCCAAATAATTCCCACCCTTCCTCCCAGCTTTGGAACTGTGTAACTTCTGCAGCTTCAATGTTGGGTGGAAAACTGGCTGTTCATCATGTTTGCCAGTGGCACTACACCTGCCATAGCAAGGATGATGAGCAGATCTGTTGAATCCCGGATGCATTCCTGGTTCACTAGGGACCAGTGAAATTTGGAAAATTTGCACCCTAAAGGGCTTCATAGATTTCACTTCTGGGTCAGGTGTTAGAATGGAATTAGGATCTTAAGGACAAATATCCATTGCTGGGTTTCCTTGGTAAAATATTACAGTTTTAATTTATTAGTATATATTCTTATTAAGTTTGGAAAACAGTGCTCTGTGTTCTCTACCAGAATGGGACCTTTTGTCATGACCTTAGGACACCACTGTCAGAGAAACAGAAGAAGCAGAAACTAAAAATTAATGCATGTTCTACCATTGGAATTAAAGATTCTTTTGTCCTTCTGATCAAAAAGCCAGTTTTATGAAGGAGTAGCTTGGATTCTTTAAAGGCCATAATTAATTGTTATATTTAGAAGTGGCTAAGCATATATTAATTATAGAGAAACTCTGAAGCAGTCACATCCTTGATGAACATCAAAACGATTGCAGCAGTAAGGCTTTGCAATTAATGATATAAATATTCATGATGAGTTCAGCAGGTACTAACTATTCTTATCTATTTTGATAGCCCTCAATGTCTAATACTTCAACACTTAGGTATGAATGTATTGACAGTGTCTGCTATGTATAATCCAGCATGTGTACCTGCTATTTGCTAGTTTAAGCAGTCTAAAGTCATCCATGTATGTTCCAAAAGCTGCTCCCCCTTGTCTGGGTAAATGCCTCGGTCACCGAATGCAGAATTTGTTGCCACAAATCTAAACAATATCATGGGTTGAATCCAAAGGGGCACTTCCACATGCAGAAGATGTCTTCTTGCGTTGGAGTGTGGAGTGAGAAAAACGGAACAAAACCCCAATATTTTTTTGGCTTCATAAGAGCATGCATAAGCAGAAATGTGAAAATTGCTGCACAACCTTCTTTTATAGTTGAGCATGAAGTGTTGTGCAAACAGTTGTAGGGCAGCACTACCTGTTATTTTCCTTCCAATACATAGAATTAACATACATCTGCAGTTTCATCCAAAGTTTCTCTTACTTTGACAGTTTTCCTCTGATGAAACGTCTCCTTCCATCCGGAGAAGGGAACCTTTGGATCCAACCCAATGACGGCATGCCAAGAGGGCGCCAAAGTCTTAGAAAAGATCAGAGTGAAATGGGGATAGGACTCAGTGAATGGACAGAGCAGAGTGAAGCAACTGTACTTTACTCAGTGTTTTAAAAGATATAGGTACCATTTCTGAGCAAGGACTTGGCAAACCAAAGTATAAGAAAGAGGCAATGGCAGTTCTGATTCTGTAGCCACTCGGGGACATTTTACGAGTGATGCACTGCCCAGGACTACCCCAGTAGGGAAGATTTTCCAGTGATTGGCAGCGGCCTAGCTTCTTCCCCTAAGAATCTTAGTGTTCCTTTATTCCATAAAGGTTGGCCAACGACACTCTAGCCAGCTTGGAATGGAAGGGTATATTTGGCTCTGTAAGAACAGTCTCCTCTCCTGTCTATCCAGAAAGACAAAGAAAGCTCCAGCTAGAAACATTCTTGTGGTTGTTTGTTCACATGGATGTAGTTGAGCTGAAATCAAAATACTTTATGCAAGCTTATGTTAGAATGCTATAAGCAGTTTTCCAAATGTAAATGTATTTGGGAATTTGAACTTTGGATGAGTGTGGTGTATTGCAGGGATAGGCAGAAGGTAGATCGAGATCTATTGGCAGATCTCTGGGTGGTTGGTAGTAGATCAACAAGGATTTTTGATGGTCAGTTGTTTAACAATAGTAACACCTCCCCATCCCAAATTAGTCTACTGAAATGAAGAAACCGGGAATGGGTTTTTGTGAGAGAGGACTGTGAGCGGAGTTCTGGTACTGAAAACAAATTCCCGGGCTGAGATGCTCTCAGAAGTGCCCTGTTCCTCAATTCTAACATGTATGCCTGCCCCTCTTTCTGAGCCATTCTTCTGAAATCTACAGAGTAGATTTTTTAAGTTGGAACTCTGCCCACCCATGTTGTTGTTGTTGTTGTTGTTGTTTGGGGGGTTGGACCAGGGAGAGCTGAATTCAAATCTTTGGCCATTTGGTGCTCTTTGGCCAGTAATGAACTCCCACATAAGATTGTTGTGGGGATAAAAATGGGTAAAACTCCATATGTGCTGCTCTGAACATTTTAGCAAAAGGGGAGGATGCAGATATGGTAAATAAGAAATGTACAACATGGGAACTGGCAAATGAAATAATGTATGCCGTGTGTGGAGATGTCCTCAGGGTGGAAGGAAACTCCATTTACAAGAGTACCTGCAATTACCATATCAGTTATGATAATATCGTTTTTATGTTCATTAAATGTTTTATGTACTGGGTAGCTTGTCTCTGTCCTCCAACCATCAGTTAAGTCAATTAGCTGACTAAGGAATTCCTCTGCCCTTCTCCATGTGATGCTTGCTTTGATCATATGAGCTCCTTTAAGCCACATTCCCAATATGCTTAACTTACTCAAAACCAGGCTTCACACAGGCAGTTTTCTGGCTTTAGTAATTACCTCAAAATATTCTCAACTTTTCCAAAACAATTAGAGTCAACCGTTAGTTCAAAATCTACCTCAGGCTACTGGTTTTTTGTTTCATTTTTTTTTTTTTTAATTCTTTGGGTGATCCCTTAAGACAGGCTTGACTGAGTGATTAAAAGCTTTAGAATATGACATTTATGGGTCTTATTTTATTGAACAAAAGCAAGAAAATCCAGCATTAAACCTGTCAGAATGTAAAGGAAATACCCGGGGGCAATTTTCTTTTGTGACAGTACGGAGTATGACTGAAAATTATAGGTAGTTCTTCAAATGGAATAGATGAGAGGTGATCGTGTAATTTTACTTTTTAAATGTACTCATGGTGTTGTTGTTGTTTTTAAAAAAACACCTAAGTGTCTTTCTAAAGCATATTAATCTGCTCATTTTTTTAAAAAAATCAGCTTCTGGGAGTATTCTTTGATAGCCCCCATTTTCAGAAGTTAGACAAATCGAAATGAGGCCTTTTCTGTGTTGGTGCTCCATTTGTAGGAATCTTCTCCAGAAGCATTTGTGTGGGGCTCATCCTTCCACTTTTGACTGCAAATTTTAGAACTGTTTTAAGCACTTGAGCGTTTGCTAAATGATGGAAGGGAGAGCTGTTTTTTCTGCTGGTACTATTTTAGCTGACTTTTACTGTATTTTCCCTTCTCTTAATATATTACTGTCTTGCTTTATTGATTTTGGACACTGCCTTGAGCTGCCTTGAAGGCTTGACAGTGGAAAAGCAAAATAGACATACGTTTAAACAATTAGTCAAAAAATAAATAATGCACATATGCACACAGAATGTTATTCTCACCACCACCACACACAGACACATATACATCCATGGACTTTTTTTTTCTTAAAAAAAAAAGATCATATTCCAGATTAAATAATAATGAGTAATAGCAATTCATCATCAGCAGGCGACCTGTGTCATGGCCGCTTAACATTTCCTCTGAATCTATAAATCTTAAGGGGATTTTGCATCACAGGAAATATGAGGAGGAAGGGGTTTCTTTCTAAACGTGAAACTTCCCTGGCCAGCAGACCAAGCTAATTATTCAGTAAATTCAACTTCCCACAATCTCACATGGGACAGATGAAGAGACTCTTGCGAAGCTCCCAATTTGTGTAAATCAAAGAGTGTCAAATACATTTGAAGCACTAAAAAAGTAATGAGCCTTTCAACCACAACTCTGTGTACGCCTGTGTGGTTTCCAGGCTGCAGAGCAACTAGAAGATATCTGATTAACTGACTGCATACTCTTATCTGTGTGCTCTTTTAGCAGTATTTATTTATTTATTACATTTTTATACCGCTCAATAGCCGAAGCTCTCTGGTTAGAGTTCTAGCAGGAGGTAGTTCCAAGCCACCTCAACGTGTGCTCTCAAATGGTAGGATGGCATCTGCTGCCAATTCTACTTTTGAGTCAATTGTGTAGGAGCCAGGGGAGCACCAGGAGAGCAAAATGATTGGGGAAACCTGCTCCCAAAGGACCTCTCTGTGTTTGTCTAGAGTGCAAGGTGGTGGAGCATCCAAGGTGTACACAAAAAGTCTCAGGATGCTGTAGAGAAATTCATTGTACAAAAGCCCGACACATTTCACCCTCCTGTTTTTTTAAGGCCTTCTTCAGGGGGTGCTATAAGACTACATATATAAAAACCAAGAATGAGACAACACAGAACTTAAACCCTTTTTCATTGATAAGAGCACATTGCAAACACAGCCTGTGCATACATGCAACCAACATTTGTAAACTGCCCAGAGAGCTTCGGCTATGGGGGCGATATATTAATGTAATCAATCAATAAATAACATAATTTAAATGAAACACATAAAAAAAGTTTTATAGGGCACCTTGCAGTTAAGACCTGTGCATATGTTTAATAATATAATACAGTTTAAATATTACATCTTATAATGCCTCCAGAAATGATTAACAATAAACTTTTCTACAGCCTACTGAGACTTCTCTCCTTTTTATGTTCATCAGAGTGCCTACAGGTCTCTGGATTTGGAGTTGGTAAACTTGAAATTGAAGTGTGTTAATCAAGAACAACAATGCATCAGCTTCCTCTGTCTTTAAATGAAATAGGCATGTGGATTCAGCTGCATATTTCCAACCTTACTAGTAGTGAGAGGGCAGATGGACAGCCATGGGTGTGCATCGGCCATGTGTACTTAGACGTGCATGGCTTAATTTTTGAGACAAGCAAATGTGGGTTGTATGCCGCTGTCTGGGGCAATTTTGCTTTTGGTAGATTGCAACATGTTTGAATAGTTGACTTTATGCTGACTCTAAAAATATGATATTTAAAAATGTTTGGATAGTTATTGGGAGCATTTTTAAAAATAGTTTGTAACCAACATTAGGCAATTAGATTGTAACTTTCGAAGGTGTATTAATGAAATTGATCTGAAGAGGTGTTTCCTGCTTATATAGATGAATGCTTTCTGAGTGCTGGTGAATTGAGTTTATCAATGGTTTTATTTTATCAAAAAAACACAACTGGTTTATTACAGTCTAGCACTGTTTTCTAGAGTCCCGAACTGCATGCAAGTACTTCAAATCAAGCCTCTAGAACAATTCAAACTTGTTTCCTAGAAGCCCTAATGCATCACATTGCATGTTTGGGGATTCATTGTAATTGTTAAAGAATGTGGGAAGCATTCTTTCAACATGCTCAATGGAACTATCTTTATTTTTTGCTGTGAAGGAGAAACCATAGGTTAGTGCTAGGCACTAGGAATGGGGTCACCCTTCCAGCCCCCCAAAATAAAATGGCTATTTCTTCTAATTGCACAATTTGCAATGAGAGATCCGGGGTGGGTGGACTTGTAGTCAAACTCAATGATCCCCAGCTGCAAATGACACTGTGCAATGTAGGGGTCTGCCCTGCTATCTACTTCTCCATGATAAGGATTTGTATTGGGGAGATGAGTAAGGGTTAATAAGCAGTGGAAGGTGTAGTGGAGATGTTATGCCAGCCCCAATTCAAGTTGGGCTAAGCTTGAAGGGGAGTTTACTTGATTTGATTAGGCACTACCTTCTCCAAGAAGACGGACATTGCCTTTTGAGTTCCTCATCCCATCCCTATAAAACACATCCTTTGCCCTGCATAAAGGCTCGGGTTCACGCTTGGCAGACCAGTTAGAGGTGGGCTGTTTTTATAGTGCCATTCCAGCTTTGCAACACCCTCTCCAGGACTCTGTTCCTAGTGCCCAGTATCTAAGGTTCAAGTGCCAGGTTAAAACTAATTATATTTGCCCATGGCCTTTAATAACAAGAATTAGTTTGTTTTAATTCTGATGGTTGTTTTAATGATTTATTGCAAATGTATATGAGGCAGAACGTCTGCACACTGTGGAATGGTGCTCTTCTCTTATTGAATTTAGCCGGAAGGTAAAGAACGTTCAGTTTTTAAAGGCATTTCCAGCTTGGCATGAGTAATTGGTTTTTAATTGATCTTAGCTTTTAAATTGATTTGTTTGCTGCTTTTAGTGACCGGTGATGTTCATAGGTTTGTAATACTGCTCTTTATTGTAATAGCATTGTTTAAGAATTTTGTAAGTCACCTTTCAAAAGGCATCTGATAAATACAATAAACAATAAAATGAAATTTAAAAAAATAAATGGTAAAGACAAGAGGTCCTATTGGCATGGGTAGCTGCTGTTAACTTGGGGTGCAAGTGCCAACCAGGCTGTGCCATGGACAGGGAGGAGAAGGCGCCTCATCTGGAGGCGGGGGGTGAGTGAGTGCCTGTTCCCACACATGGGGTACATCAGGAGACACCTAGCATTCTGAGACCTGTAGTACCTATAAGAAGTGTGACATGTCCAGCAGGCTTACTTATGGGAGGGGATATCCAATCTCCTGAAGTCTTAGCAGATTTTGTCCCAGTCATATGTTCTAAATAGAAATCTGGCCATAGATCCCTTTTTCCATTTTAGCCCCATAGATCTATGGATGTTATCTGGGAGGACCTAGGATTGTTCAGGTTTCTGGCTCTGATCCCGTAGACATGACTTAGAGCCCAGAGCCAGGAAATCCTGATCCCCTTCCCCCTTGTAGCCAGCATGGAGAGGACAGTGCCGGCTACTTCTCTGCTTTCATATCCCCAGTTGTCCCCAGGCACCCTCCCTGAAACTTCTGCTAGATGGGTGAAAAAACTCCATCTAGCTAAAATGCAGAGTGGGAGGCATGAGTTCGGAGGCTTACGAGTAGCTAGAGTGCATCCCATAAGATTGGGCTCTTATGTATTCATCCACTGACAAGTCTTATTTTGGCTATTTCAATCTATTTATGTAGAGCTAAATTATTATTTACATAATGGATATTAAAGTTAGTAGAGATTGGTGATTCTCACTTACGTCATTGGTCCCAAAAATAATTCACTGTATGTCCTAAAAGAAATGTCTATCACCATATTCTAAATCACTGCTATAAAATATAGAATGTCAGTATTTAGGATTAAATCTGGGTTTTAAAATGCGTGATTATTTACTCTTATCTCCAAGGATAGTAATTATGTGTGTTTAATCTGTGTGAAAACAAGGTAAGTGCTTATCTGTCTCTCTGTCCAGTGGGTGCCAAGTATATTTGCACAATAAAAAAGCATTAGCTGATCTCCGAAGACAGGAAAAGGTGATGGAGAGAATGATCTTTAACCTAATTGACTACAAAATCCAAAGTTTTGCTCACAAAATGCCAAGAATTATATTCGTGAGAGGACTATGCTACATCATGAAAAGGAATTAAGCTCAAGCAAATCCTTTTCTATTCCCCTGGGAACTTGAGAAAATGAATTGATATCAAACAAAATCACATAGCAGTGGCTAATATTTATCAGGGTTCACAGCTATGATCCTATTAATAATGTTACTGTATTCTGACCAGAGAAGTTTTACTCTTCATATTGGATATTTTCTCTACATCTTTGGCTTCTCTATAGTAAATTCCAATTAAAGCTTTAAAAACATAAGTTAATTATGTGAATCTGTAAATACAACAATTTTGATCAGTGTGTATAGTTCTTTTAATCTCCACATAGTCGCCCACAGCTGTTTCACATACATATAAAGTTGTTAACTGGAAAAGAAAAATTATACAGGTGGTCAGTGCAAGCCTCCTTAAACTCCACAATAGGGCATCAGTTGAAGTATTCTGACAGAAGCTTCACACTTTTCTTACATGGGTGTAGCACCAGTGTATTTCACATAGGCATCAGTGTAGCACCATGTGAAAATCACACAGACATCAAATTTTGCTGAAAGGGGAAATAAAGTTTGGACTCCAGTGCTAATAACTACATGGCAAAACATGGTGTGTGGTCTTTATAACTTATGTGCATGCATGTATACCTGTGAATGAAACATTGTGTGTGTGAAGTGACTTTCTCAAAGATGATAGAAGAGTGGGGAGTGAGTTTGTTTAGTACCCTATGATGCTATTCATCTGGACCTAAAGACATGAACTCATTTAAGGTCATTAAGTATCTTGGAAGAGGTCTATAAGGCCATCGAGTCCAACCCCTACTCATTGCCGGAATCCACGTATTTCCTTACTATGATGAAGACCAATTCTGACCTTTCATCATGGTACTTATGTGAAGTTGCACACAGTTCCCCCTTGGGGAGTAAATGGAGTCAAAATAGTTGACCAGTTCCACCTTCTCTTGGTCACCTGTTCACATATCATCATCCTTACTGAACAATGGGCCTACCATTTACTGCATACCATTTCCTCTTGCTTCAAACATAGATGAAAAAGCCCTTTTCGTTTCTCAGCATCCCTTGCTAGCATTAGCTCATCCTGAGCTTTCCTAACACTGTCCCTACAAATTTGGGCTACTCGTCTGCATTCATCCATGGTGACTTGCCCCTCATTCCAGTTCTTATATATGTCTCTGCTTAATTCTGTGTAGCTGCATTAGGGCTTTTTTTTTAATGTCTCCGATTTTTCTTTGTTTATGGTTGAGGTCTTTGAGAAAAATATTTTTGCCTCATTCTTCATGAGAGTATGGCTAATCAGTTCCTCTTTTCCCACTTTAGTCCAGAACACATTATCTCCTAGACAGATTGTCCTGTGGGTTGCTCATATGTGTTGTGACCCAGGTCTTGCATTGGAAGACACTTAAGGAAACCCAGTTCTAAGAGCCTTTAGCCATCTGTAGATTTTATTCTGGTCTCTAGGATCTGGAAAGAAGGAAAAATAAATCAATTTTTAGAACACCCTAGAGCTCTTTCCTGAGCTATCATGGGCCTTTTCTGGGAAGTACTAATGCGTTGTGATTGCACAGAGAGGTTTCCTAGTCAGGATTTTGGAGAAATTGGTGATGTCAAAGGATTAGTGATAAGCTTCAGTCTTGAATTTTGCAGACCTGCCTAGACTCAGTGGGTTAGATTCATACTTAAGTCCCATTGAAATCAGTGGGGGAGGGGAAATAGCTCTGTTGAAGTCTCAGTAATTTTAGTGGAAATTAAGAGGAATTTACTTAGCCTCGATTCACCCCTGTTGCTTCTGGTAAGTTTAGACCATATATAGGCAACCTGATGCCCTCCAAATGTTTTGGACTACAGCTCCTATCTGCCCCAGCCAGCATATGGTCAGTTGTCAGGAATGATAGGAGTTGTAGTCCAAAACAACTGGAGGGCACTAGGTTGCCTACCTTGGTCTAAACTAACCTCCCCATCTGCTTTTATTGTGTCCCACTAGCATGCCTCCCTTACTATTTGTCCAGGCTCTTACCACAACAAAACAGCTGCCTCCTTGTGCTGCCTCCTCTACGATGAAATCAGGAATTGTGTTAGGGATTCTTAATATGGTTGCGAGTGTGAATGTGCGCCTCGTGGTTCAAGATAACATATGTCCACACAAAAATGGGCTTTTTTTTTTTTCATGCTCCCGGATGCTGTCTAGCCTGCTAATGAAAAGATCTGTAGGTTTCCCACAAGAAGAAGCTGCTGAATTATATTTTGTGCATGCTCACAGAGTACCTGTATGGTGAGAACCTGACAAATGGTCTTCTGAAAGCAAATCCATTCTGTTATCACTCCTTTTCCTTGAATATACATAATGCTTCTATGCCTGAAAAGCTCAGCAGTGGCACAAGAGGAAGCCAAGCAGTGGGGCGCCAGTTAGGCTCTACGATTTCTGTGAAAGAATTTGTAACGTTGGTGTGTAAAGAAAGCAAGCAGAATGAATGGGCCATTGGCTGTGGCGAGTCAATGGAACCGTCTTGTCGTCTTTGCTCTTGTCTCTGTGTATAAATAAAGCATTGTTGTCCATCCTTGGCATTTGTGCTTCATTGTGATAAATTGGTCTTGATGTGTCTGACATTTTTAACCAAGTCTTTGTAATGGGCTAGTTTGGAAAAGTCAGGCTTCCCTATACTTTGCATCAACGCAAACCTTGACAAGCTTGACAGCAGTCACTGTCACATCCCAGGTTAACTCTCATTTTCTTCCCAGGCCAGGGAAAACCAGAGAGAGAGAGAGAGAGAGAATTTTGGATACAAGTCCACAAAAGCTTCAAAGCTATGAGAGCGAGTAAAAAGAGCTGATCAACACCTGCCACTATGCACTTTTATTTAATGGTGAACTGTTAGTATTACAGCAAAGTTTGCTTTGAAATGAAACAGTGCAAAATAGCGTTGGCCCCTTTCGCCCGTATTTTTGCACTGATTAACCATTTGTTCGATCATTTTAAAGTGTAAGAACAAGGCTTAAACCCAAGATTGAGATAGTGACGGCATAGCTACTACTTGGGTTTAACTCCCTGCCTGTAGTTGAAGTACACTGCTAACTGGTAGCTTCTGCTTGTTGAGTTAAATGCTCAGCTTTTCTTTTTAATTGAGATGAGTAACCTTGTGTCCTCTTCTCTTTATAAGCAGATGATGCCTTTCCTAACATTCCCATATCCATCATTCCTCTTCTAACATGTTTCTTGTTGAGGCTAGAACCCCAAATGCTACTGAGATTCCTACATAACCATCCTGGCCGTTAGCTATGTTTCACTATAACTTTTATATTTTCATTGCTTGTTCTTGTTTTCCAAAAGCACGCTTTACCCTCAGCCACTTTACCCTGAGGCCTTTTCTGATGGTGATGGACATGTCTTCTATTACATAAATGGAGAAGACTGATTCCTTAGAGGCTTACCTTCAGCTAAATTCAGCTGAACAACTCTATTATGTTCTGTAATTTTTTCAATACGATTATCTCTTAGATTCATCTGTTTTGGGGCAAGTTGCAAGTAAATGTGGACGTTTATAGAAATTAAATTGCTTTCATGTCAAGCTAGGAAAAAAAACCCACAGCTGGAAGGTTTCTAGAGATTGTTATTACTCCATAGTGAAGTAGGAGCAGAGTTAGAAAATGCCTCCACTCTGCTGTCTTTGCAACGTCTTCCTTGTATATGCTAGCTGGAAATGGGGTGATTTCCCACTTAGGACTTTTAGCATATTTAGCCGTGTTCTCTGCATTGTATCTTGAGCTATTTAAAAAAAAATGGGTGGGGAGAGCTTTCGGAACTCCAGATGGCACTGTGGTGGCACTGCTGTTCAGAGAATGGCAGATAGAGGGAATTAAAAGCCCCACATGGAACGAACAATTTCTTGCATATACCTAAAGGGCTTCACAAGTTCACAACCAATATGAACTATACACCTTGTTTGAAATGATGACATGGATTTTTAGACATTTGCTTTATGAAATCACATATGCCTGCTTCTTCAGCCATGGTATCAGTCTTCTTCGTGGGACTTGTAGGGGGTGAAAAGAGAGTTTCATCTATAAAGCTGCCAAATTTCAAAACAGCCTCTACAAAATGAAGTTAGTTATGTATATCGTGGTATTACATAGTCTGGAATATAGACCTTTATGCGTGGATCTTGCTTTGTGGTAAGGGGTTGGAGTGCTTGGCCTTTCTCTCCCATCCAAGCCTTTCACTATATGATGTTTGTCTAAAAGGAAATCAGCTAGTTCTTCAAAAATCATTTCACTAGATTAAATTTTGACACTATCGATTCCCCAATTGTTTATTCTTTCTTTTCCAACCTCAGTAAGACCTTTTATTTTAATGAGTTCTCCTGGTGGCCTTTACTTTTCCCATTAGAGTGTGATCACATGATGGACCACCCAGAAAAGAACCATGCAGTGAAGCTGCTGCTGTTCTGATTGCCTTCAAATTAGAAACCCGCTAAGAAAATGTCAGTGAGGGCAGTTTTGTTCACTGAGCAGTTTTATAGAAACAAATCCTGGGGGCTGGGGAGGGAGGAGAAGCATAACCTTGTGGCCGCTGCTGAATACTTGACTCATCCCTTAATATGCACTTCCTTTTGAACTGCAGTGGGAGCCTCACCATCAGGTAGTCCTTCCCTTTTAATATCAGGCCAGTGGTGTGCTTGGGGGAGGGAAGAAATTCAGATTTGGAGACCAGGCTGGCCCTACCATTAGGCCAAGTGAGGCAGCCTTCTTAGCAGGCTGAGGGGTAGGGAGCAGTGGCTGAGTACTGGAGGACTATGTGTGCAGTGCAGCCTACCCTGTTACCACTAAGCCAGCCATCGGGTGTGGTGGTAGCACATTGTCCCATCTCCATGGTTGAAGTAAAATTCAACTGCCAGTCTGGTCAGCTTCTATCCATGGAACAAGGCAGGCTTAAGACCATACCCACACACATTTTGTCCTTTGCCTCGGGCAGCAAATTGTCTCGGGCTAGCCCTGTTCGGAGTATATCGGAGGTTTTCAAGATCAGTTGCAGACACCAAAATTCAGTGATTGAAATAAACTTGTGCTGATGATACCCTGTTTAAAAATGGTCCTATGGAAAAGTTCTTGGGTTGTGTCATGGAAGGGAAGGGAATTAGGACTTGTATACCTCCAAAGACAGTTGCCTGAACTTCTGCAGTAGTCCCACAGAGCAGGTCAGTTTGGTGGAGAGTTCTGAGGACTATTTCACACCATCTTTTACATCCCCGAGTAAGCAGCTAATGTTCACTTGCACAGGCACAGTTTTTCAAATACCTACTGGGTACTTGTCATGTTAAGAAATATTTCCCTCCCCATCCTCAAAAATGGAATTAGCTTGTTTACTTTGTTCATTTAGATCATTTTAACATCCAACGTTACAGTGTTATGATAACTTGTAAAGCAGCTATGAGAGCTGTCACTTATAATATTATTGCAATTCAAGAAAATTAGGATTTTGAGATTTTTCTTGTGGCCAATATAACTACCTTTGCTTTTTGAGAGTAACTATATAGTCAAGGAGAGCTCAGTAGTGTAAAAGTGTTGCAAAATAATCAGATTCAAAAGCCATCATAGTTATATTTGTACTCAACAAGACATCTTTCCTATTTCTTGCTGTTCTTGTTTTTGTTTATCTATTCAGAAATATATTTCTTCATCCTTTCTCCAGTCATATGTGGCCAGAAGGGTTTGGCTGTGGTGTTTTCTAATTTTACAGCCACGTATATTTCTGCATAACATACTGAAGCTTTGAGATTATTCAGCCTGCTGGGCTTGGAAAAGATGTCTCTTTTGTAGCTCCTTTACCGTGCTCCAGGTAGGAAAAATATAGAGCAAGCCAGTAAATACAAAAAATGTGCCAACTAATTATATCTGCGTAATATCTGGGTGAATGCTGGGAAGCAAAGCATCAGTGAAAGTATATTGTAAGAATTATTGTGTAAAACAATCATTTTGCTCTCGAAGCAAATTTACCTGTTGTGTCAACATATATCCTGTCTAAATCAAGGCAACATTCAATATGATGGTAAATGTGGTATACTCTTGACATGGTAAATCTTATGTTTGTCCCTTGTTCACTTTTAACGTTGTATTTCTTTGTTTGCTTTTGTTTTGTTTTCTAGCCAAACAAGTATGTCTAGCTGAAAAAATCAGCTGTGGAGACTCCAGCAATAAATGCATTCCTTCTTCATGGAGATGCGATGGAGAAAAAGATTGCGAAAGTGGAATTGATGAGGCTGGCTGCACTAATGGTAAGTCTTAAAAACACACTTTTCATACCCATGGCTCTGATTGAATGTATCCCTTCCCTTCTGTCTACCCCAGCTTTTCCTGGTAAATGCTGAAAGAAGAGCTGCATTTCTATGCTGGGCATGGAGGAGGTGAAAAAAGGGAGAAGCAAATTCTCAGGATGCTGAACTTTTTACTTGTAGGTTGAAGAGCCTGATGTGTTTTGGCCAGTATCTTTTCAAGGCCTTCTTCAGGGGGTTGTAGGAAGATGTCTGCAAAAATCTTCTTATCAACAGAATGTCTTTCTCAATCTGATACCGGCTGAAACGCATCAGGCTCTTCAACCTACAAGTAAAAGTTCAGCATCCTGAGAATTTGCTTCTCCCTTTTTTTTCACCTGATTTGGGTGCTCTTCTCCCCTGTTTTAGATTCTGGCATGGAGGAGGGACAGAACACTAATACCCTTTCTCTGCTGACTGTTCACTCACCAGCATGCAATTCCTGGTCACCTTTGACTACCGTTTTTAGTGTTTAAATCCAAAGCTGGGCTAAATGTGACAGACCAGTGACCGGAGGTTGGAAAGACTGCTTCCGTTAACTGCATGCCCCTGTCTCTATTTCCTGTTGGCCTGCTGGGGTTACTCTTTTTGTAGAAAGGGATACATTTGTAAGGAATTCTTCTCTGGATGAAGACAACCACATCTCTGTTGTTAGCAAGCCTTTGATTTCAATCCTTTCAGTTATCCAAATCTGATGAAATCCCTCTGAGCTTATCTACTGATACTGTAAGCATCCCTGTTTCTTTTTTGTTTAAAATCTTTTCCATCTTTTCTCTCTCATCTTTGCTGTATGTTCATCTTCAGCATGGATAGGAAAAAAATGTTTTGCCTCTCTGTTCCTTCTTTCTGAATTTACTTTTTTTGTGGGCAGGGGCTGGGGGCTCCCTTTTTTTGACTTCTTTGCTTTGAAAGTTCGTTTGCAGCTATCCAGCTCTTTCCCTGAAATGTGACTCCTTCTGTCACATTAGAGGCTGTGCCTTTTCACAGAAAGTATCTGAATTTCAAAGTAATGTCACACTCATAAATCATTTTGAAGGGCAGTAATGTTCTCATCCCACTGTGCTAACCCCACACCCAAATCTAGCAACTAGGGGAAAGTGTTCAAAAAGAGAACTTGTCTAAAATCTATATAAATTGCACTATTTATGGGAAACAGCCTCTATGCCTTGCTTTATTGGGGACTTCAATAAATTTGCATCTGAGATTTGTGGAAGACTCATGCCACTCAAAATTTTAATTAAAAAAAGGGTTGGGCCATGAAGTAGAGCTTTGGTAATGAGCTCAGATGCAACGGATCTTTTTGGATTATGGCTGGCAAACAGAGGGGCTTCCCAGATGGTAAGGTTTACTGTTGGGAGGTTGTATAGCCATCCACAGACTTTACTCCAGGAAATGCTCTGGTGTGGGGGGAGTTGCTGTGTACCACATTCAAACTGCTAAACCAAATTGCTGATTAAACACTCAAGCAAATGTAGCTATCGTGGGTGGTTTCCTGGAAAGATCCGTGGGGTGGGGGATGTTCTCTTTCAATACTGTCTGTTGGATGTTGCCTGGGACATGTAACCAAACACACCACAAGTCCATTCTCGACCCTGTGTCATTCTGAATCTCCGCTAATTTTCAAAGCATTTCCCTTGGGGGGGGGGTGTTTTTCTTCTTCATTAGATATGAGCAATTGCCCATTTCTCCATTGTGCGCCATCTCAACAAAATTAAAAACCTAAACAGAACATTGACGGTAACCATCTTCTATCCCATATGGATGGAGGTCTCTTTAAATTTGACTCGGACCAGTAAAGAGGATAGGATCATTACCCTACAGGAAAAATACCTTAATCTAGAAAGGCCAATAATGTCCACCTGGGATCAGTTTCCATTCTAAAGCAAATATACTTCATTAAAAATATTCATGGGGCTTCACCACATGTATTTCTAAACTGTGAAAGCTGTCAGCAGTGTGTACATCTGTACAGGCAACTGCCACATTTTTGAAAAAAATATTTATGGTCTCACAAGGGCTTCTGATAACCTGCATGTGTGTATGTTGGGGCAGGGAGTGATAACTACATCTGTGTCAGCAACCAGCTGTAGGATTATTACTGGGCAGTATCCAAGTGTCCCTCTGCAAACAGGGCCCACCGCTGATTCCATTACACAAGCAGGGGCCGCCGCCGGTTCCATTCCACAAATGGTGCCCACTGCTTGCACAACAGGGATTTAGCACTTCCTTTACGAAGCCCCGAAATGAGCACCAATGCTAATTTCTGGATCAGGACGGGTCAGCCTTATGCTCCCTTATTTCCTCTTCTTGGAGTAAGCGCTAAATCCCCGTTGCTCAAGTGGTGGCTCCTACTTTGAGGAATGGCTCATTTGGATACTGCCCAGTGTGAAATAAGTATGAAAGGAGACAGAGGAGCCTCAGTGCAAATGGTACAAAGCCTCTAAAAATGCTCTAGAGCCTGGGCACTTGCTGATTCACAACCTCCTTGTGGGAAAGTTACCAGGGCAGAAGCTTCCTGATTCTCCTGAGCATTGATGTTGTTGGCTTAGTTCTGATAAAAATTTTTTTTAAAAAAACAAACCCAACCCTTTCTTCATCTGTCACCTTGTAAGGAGAACTGTAGATTTTCTTGCCACTTTGAGTTATGACAGCGAATGCGAGGGTAAACCGTCTTCCTTACCCCAACCAAGTAGCTCATCTTGCAAAGTTTAGGCTCAATAAGCTGTTATAAAACACTGGCTTTGATTTGGGAATTCTAATAATACGAAGAAAAACATCCTTGCTAGGGGGTGGTTCTACCAGCTTGTAATATAATCCCCCAAAGAGATGGCAAAAGGCCTCCAATGTGAGTTGTTATAAAACATCAGTGGGAGAAGTATCATCAAACACAGTGGGATTTGTACTACAAAAACTGCAGCACCTTCCCTCCCTCTCCACTATCCATCTAATCCATGGTTAATTATAGGTCTAAATGCTGCCAGCTGGGCAGCCAAGGAACCTAGGCACTAACCTAAGTGGGAAGCCCTGATCCCGCAGTGAACAGAGAGATCAGAATCAATTCTGAAAGGCTCAGGCGGCATCTTTTTAAAAGGAAACAATCTTTTAAGCTCTAATACGTTGCAGCAAGTTCATTTGTGCAGCAGCGCTGGTGAATTCCCTACACATAATATTCTTGGCCTCAGGCTTGCTTTGGCTGGCCTGAAGTTAGCAACACATGTGGGAGTACACATGTGGTTGCTGTGGATATTGCATTTGTGGACGCCCTTTTGTCTGACTAACTTCCTCCTTGGCCAATCCATACATGGGCCACCTGGCAATGTGCTGATGCTGCTTATGAGTTCTGACCATCCGGAGACCCTGACCATTGCTTCTCCCCTGCTAAAAGCCCCACCCCCCCGGCACTCTGCGTGAACCCAGCCTGCCGTGTTCTATGCCCATAATCTTCCCTGTTGGCCTAACACTGACAGTAGGCTGTTTTACAATCTCATGCCCAGGCTGGCCTGGATCTTTGCTAGTTTGAGCTGAATGACTTGCATGGTACAAAGTTCTCCTTGGCAGTGTTGTACAGTTTAGGTGACTAAGTATGGAACTACACATTGGCAAATATATATTCTTAAACTTGCATTTGCCAAGTTAACACACACATATGTAGGGGAAAGTCAATGGGGGTGGGAGGAAGGAGTGCTTTAGTATTCCCACCCCTGCAAATGCCCCCTGGGAAAAGCCCGGTCTAAAAACAGCCAGGGGAAGGGATTTAGAGGGAAGAATAGGTGAGTGCCCACCAGTTCTCTCTACAAACGCTCCATCAACCCCCACATTGGTTGAGGACCCCATTTTTATTTTGTAAAATGTAGTGACAATCTTGGTTCTAGCCATTGTACCAGGTCTCAGAGCTTGGAAAACGCTAATCTTTCCTGGATATGATTATTGCCCTTGATATGACTGAGAGATCAGCCAGCAATCCCCCAGGTGAAAACATACAATCATTTAGCAAGTGGTAATTTACTTGAGAAGTATCATTCTGCTTTGTAATATGGAGGGTTTTAACCATCTTTGTGCACCTGTTTGGAAATTTGTGGAAGCAGAGGAACAGTGAGACTGTTCTTGGCAGGATGATACAGAAGACCCAAGTGGCTGCAGCGCACTGTGATAAATCTGTACTCACCCGGAGGCATTTAAAACAAAGCCCAGTTCCTAGCCACAGCCTCATACTATAGTGTGACATCCACTGTCCTTCTCCTTTGCTCCAAGTTCCAGCTAATCTGATTTCAAGGGTCCCCATGGACCACCAAAACTTTAGCTTTAACCAATATTTACCAATAACACAATGCATCCTGATTAATTTTACTCTGGAGACAAAACCACCTGCAGTTCAGTGGTCTTCTAGATGAAATATCCATACGATTAATGGATATTAATCGTCTCTTTCCATCGATCTATTGAGTTGGGCATCCAAAGGGATGATTTGATCAGGGAACCATTGGAGAGTAGCAGGAGCATCAGACTGATGTTACTGAAGGAATCTCTTACGAAGACTGAAAAGAGATTAAGCAGAATCAATCCCACCCACCCCCCTCATCCTCCCCTACAGCTGTTTCAGTATGTGCCCATTCAGGCTAGAGAAATATTGCATGCTGTTTTACAGCATGTAGTTTATAGCATGATCAAAAGCGTCTTAAGATGCAATGAGTGAGTGACTCCTCTGGGGTTATCTTGTGTCAGAAAAGTACACCATTGACTACATCCCTTTCTTTGATTTTCTGAGCTACACCTGTTGTTCTCTAAAGAGTGGGAAAAATTCTTTCAGATGATTTTTTTTTCTGGTGTTGTGAAAATTTTCTGCTATTATCACAGCATGACGGCGCTCCTGTGTTCTGATGAATGAAAGAATGGGTACCTTCTCCCATGATATATTCTCTTTTAATTTGTCTACTATTTCTGTAATACCTGTTAATTTACAAAGTGCATTATAGTCTTAATCCAAGGGCCATGTCACACAAGATGCCAGTGTGGTATAGTGGTTAGAGTGTTGGATTGGAACTCAGGAAATCTGGGTTCAAGTCCCCGCTTGGCTATGAAGCTCGCTCTGGGCCAATCACTGGCTTTCAGTTTAACCTACCACAAAGGGTTGTTGTGAGGTTAAAATGGAGGGGGAGATCATGTATACCACCTAGGGCTCTTTGGAGGAAAGGCGGAATAGAAATGTAACAAATAAATAAATGAGATGAAATCTTCCAATGGCATAGTTCACCCTTCCCCTATGGAGTGTCCTCCAACTGTGTAGGACTACAAACCCCAGCATGCTTGGCTGGAGGATGCTGAGCATTGTAGTGCAGAACCTCTGGGGGGCACCAGGTTGGGGAAGCTGTGGTATGTAAAAAAATAAGCGTTAATGTAATTTAGGATAACTGCATGTGTATCTATTCTCATGACTATGCACTATGGAGAAATGCCATGGCTTCCCACAGTGTGTACATGTGGCAAAATGCATGTACCTCTTAACACATGATGAGCTATATGTGGGATCTATGCCTTTTCCTACTGCCTAAAGGTGACTTCCAGTAGCAAATGTCACATGGTAAAGCAGCCACAATTCACTTTCTCAACAACCCTATATGTCTGGATTACATCTTGACCAATGGGGATGAAATCATGGTGACTTTGCTCCAGGCCTTCCAAAAAGTCCAACATTGAGAGATTTCTGGGCTCCTAGGTCCACCCTTCTACTTGTCACCTTGCCTCAATGCAGTTCATCGTGTTTCATGCTAAAGGGGGGGGGGAGGAATCTCTGTACCAAGGAAACAAAAGCACCTGTGTCCCCTATCCCTCCTTCCACTGCACCGAGGAAGACTTCCTGGCAAGCAGAGGAGTTTTTGTAATGTGCATTCTTTTTTATTTGTGCAATTTAAATGTTGGACCCAGTGCTCCATGAATGCACTGTTTTGCATTTAATTATCACAGATTATGAGTTCATGCCAAAGGCACCCTCATTTCAGTGTGTGGGTGTAATTCCTGCCAACCACAGAGACAATTTTGTTTTTTCTTCTTTGTTGTGAACCTCCAGGATAAATCTGAATATGGGATGAGATATTTCCTAAAGAACAATGAGGATTTCTCTGCAATTTCTCCTGCTTTTTAAGGAGCCCTAATACCTTAAGCAGTGATAAAGTAGCAGCTGTACACTGTGTTTAATTTCTGAATAGCCATGGCATAATGCACAAACATTAATCCTTCCAGCTGTCCAGTAGTTAAGCAGCATGTAAAAATCAAGGGTGTAGTATGGTTTTTCTGCAATTTCCTTTATTTATTTATTTATTTATTTATTTATTTTCATCTCATTTTAGAGTCTTCCATGCTCTTTGCCTGCAACAAAAAGAAAATGCATTTGGAGGAAACATTTTACCCTAATGACTCTTTCAAGGCTCACGGGGCATACATTCAGATCATTGAGAGGTGCCTTGTTATAATTTTTAGCCTCAGTGATGGCATCAGACTTCAGATTTCATTAAACTTCTAATTAAAACAGAGAAACATTTGATACAATAAAACAAGAATACAGTAAAATGATCAGGATTTAGAACATTCCTTCTGTTTAACCCCCTTAGGATTTGGAAACTTCTAATTAAAGTTCATATACATTTGCCAGGGAGGGAAGGAGATTCTTGTACAGACCAGAATTCATAGGCCCAGTCTCATTCATGGCAACCCTTTGTGGTTTGGCTAAATTCCCCATCCACACCAGCAAGGCTGGAGAGCTCTCCTACAAGGCAAGAGCAGCAGGAGGCACTCTAAGGCACATCTCCACTAAGTCTTTTAGGATCAATTCCCATTCTACAGGGTGCTCATTGTGTTCAGGGCTGGCATCAATGGTAAGCATGGTTAAGCACACCTGCCAAGGGCCCACACCTCAACAGGGGGCCATTGATAAGAGCTCCTCCTCTTCACCATTGCAACCTGCTTGCTTATCTGCCTCTTGCTCTGGCCCAGACAACACTGGCAGTGAGGAGGAGAAGATGCTGCTACCTACTTGCTCACTGGTTCTCTGCTTGTCAAGTGGTAACAAGGGCCCTTTCTACACCCAAGGATTCTCCCAGGAAAATGGAGGGATCGTCCCTGCCTGCTCCCGGGATCCCCTGTGTGTCATTTGCATGCACCAGGATGATCCTGGGACAATCCTTGGAAAAAAAGGCAGGTGTAGAAATAGCCAAGGATGAGAAAGAGGATGAGAAGCAGTAGCAGCTGTGGCACTGAGAAAGTGGCCTCACTGACGGGGGGGACCCATTGAGAGTGTCTTGCCCAAAGGCCTTCGAAAGCACGTAGCCGGCACTGATTGTGTGTGCCACATCAACGTTGGTCTTTGCCGCAGTGTGCAAAGTAAAAGGAGGGATGTGTATTCCCCAGTGTTTGAAGATAAGCATCATCCCTTCACAACTTATATATTCACAGTAACCAACATGTGTCATTTAACATATGGAGTGTCCCATACTTTTTGTTTCTAACGGCAAAAAGGGTGGTGGGGGAAACTCCCTATTAACCAAAACATGTATTATGTTGCTGAATGGATCAGTGCTGACAAGAGTTTACAAGTGGTGAACGTAGTTTTTGTTTTCATTTTGCTTTCTCGGCAAGCCCTATCCTTGGGCAGGGTCTGTGTGTGTTGGTGGTGGGAGGCTGGGTGGGCAGCAACAACATAGACATAATAAAATCAACAGAAATACAGTAGCACTGAATTCTCTTCCCTCCTACATTTTTATTATAGTTGTTGACCTTCCATTTTTAGTTGAAATCTGCTTTTGAATATTCTTTCTCCTCCTCCTCTATCTCCTCTTTCCCCTCCACTCCTTCCTACAGGCCTATTTTTCATTCTTTCCCAAACTTTTATGGGTAAAACTTGATGTGCCAAACTCCAGATGAATTTTTCCTTTGCTTCAGTGGAGTTAATGACAGAACGTGCTAAATACTATGAATATTTAGGCCTCGCGGTGTAGCAGTCTTCGTTTCTGCCCTATTGGAGAATTCCCATCAAGAGAATTAAATTAGTGGAAGTAGAGGTTTTATGGAGCAATGACCTCACTTGCTTGTAGTGGGAGCATTGCTTTGTACATCATTATTCAGCAGAGTTTCACCGTTGGGAGTCTGTGTCTGAGATGTTGTAGCTGCAAGCAGCTCCTACTGAAGGGCATTTTTCTTATTCCTTTTGATCAACTTAGTTTATTCTCATTCAACTTATTGACTTGAAAGCTGACCGTAGGCATGGAAGGTGGCAGGGAGCTTCTGGCATTTCCAGGGCATGTTAAGCCATGTATTTGCTTGAGAGTTTGAAATCTGAAAATGTATGTTTCATTTCTTTTTGAAAAGTAAGAGAACTTAGGTATCTGACTATATAAATAAGGATAAATCTTTCCATTTATGACATATTCCAAATGAATCTAGCTGGATAGCAGTTCCTCCGTAGTTGTTTATGGACCTTCATGCATTGTGTGTCATTACTTTGATATTCTATTGTTAATATAATGCAAAACTAATCTCCATGTTTCATTATTCACTTACTTGCTATTGAAAGTGGGATATTAATAATAGAATTTTCATTACTACTCAAACCTTCAGTAACCATTCTCTCTTGGACAGTTTTATGTGCGTTTTCCATTGCTTGGAAATAACCAATCTAGCTGCCATTAATCTGTTCTAAAAACGTTTGTGATACGCTATTCATCCCTTCTTTCCCCTTCTTTCATTGTTATAAATAAAAGGTATAAGCACTATTAAAATCATAATTTTATTATGGTCTAAGTTTGGGGATAAGCATAGAATTCATTGAGGATATAGCTATCAGTGGCTGATAATCACAAAGGCTGTATATTACCTCCAGTATCAGAAGCAGGTCTGACCCTGCAGGGCTCTTACATTCTTAAAAAATAAAATTATCTTTCTTCGTATTAATGATGATAGATATATGGAAGTATTTCACGGAAAGGTCTGGCCCAAGACATTTTGCTGCCTAAAGCAAAGGACGAGATGGTGGAAAATAGTATCTGTAGAGTAAGATTTAGATTTATTAGATTAACATTTTCTGCTTTCTTCCCTCCTCTAGCCTGACCTGGTCCTTTCTCTGTGTTTTTGCTTAGCTCGCACGTTTGAAGATCGGATTTGGTTTCAGGAGTAGAGATTGTCTTCAAAACATAACTGGTCATATAAAAGCTCAGTTTTATTTTTATGTTAATTAATGATCAATCAAGACTACAGTTTGAATTATTTGACTGCATAATGTCAAGAGCTCTGTGTTTTGAGATGGACATAATGCAACAACTTAAATACTGCTGTTATGTGTGTTAGCGAAGATCTCACTGCCTGAAATGAAATTAGGAAGGTTTAACCCCTAAAAAATGTAAATTTTATCGAAAAATATTTCTAGACTGCTTTTCCAATAGTTCAAAATGGCTAATAAAACATCCAACATGAAGAAGCAATATATATAGAAACATTACAAAAATATTATTATGCTTAGATGTTTTTTAATGTAAATTATTTTTAACTATTTTATATTTTGTATGTTTAAATAATTTTGTTGCGAGTCTCCTTGAGACCTTTTTAAGAGGAAGAACAGTAAGAAATTCTGCTGCTGCTGTTGTTGTCTCATCACCATCAGTATTGTCATCATCATCATCATCATTAACAACAACAAACAGAACCCTAAAAAAATAAAAATAAACAGCATAACCACTGGGAAAAAAAATCAGACAGTATGAACATAAAAAGAGTCCTGCTGAATAAGACCGAAGTCCAGCATTTTGATCATACAGTAGCCAACCAGCTGCCTGTGCGGAGCCCACCAATAGGACAAGAGTGCTATAATACCCTTCTACTCATGTTCCCAAGCAACTGGTTTATAGAGGCAGATTAGCTCTGATACTGGAGGTACTATATAGCCATCATGACAAGTAGTTATTGATAACCTTATCCTTCATCATCTGAATGCCTGATGAAATGAAAATTGGCCATGGCAAGTACAAAATTTAGATCTGATTGTGTCATGTTATTGCATGATAAAGTACAGTCCCATTGAAATGTTATTGTTAGATATTAGGATGATGGATGCAGTCCTTCACTTACATGGTTTTCTTGCCATTTGTTCTTCTATCAGATAACCTTCTCCAGTTCACTTACTGTAAATAGGGCTGTATGTGTGGAAGACGTTGTCACCAGCTGGATTTACTCTTTCTTTCTACCCTTGCTTACCCTGGGCTGAAAAAATGGTATTCCTTAACCATACCAAAGTGATCTGGAATCAACTTGAAAGATGAGCTTTGATCTGACCTGAGTAGTGGCTTGGAGCTAATAGGGGAACATTTTAGCACATATTGCATCACTGGCATCCTAAGCTGATTTTCTTTTTTAATCAGAATATGAAACAGGGTTTACAAACACAACTGAGATTCAAAAGATCTGCATCTAATCTGATAACTTTAATTTGACTAAACTAAAGCTTCTAAGACTGTCAGAGCCTTTTCCCTAAACAGAAAGGGAGAAATCCCGAAACACCATTTCTTGGGAGACACAGGCAAATGTAGGTATCCCTCCTAACCTATTATCTTGTATGAATTTCAGTATGAAAAGTACACAGTAAAGCACTGAATACATTTTCTCAACAGCCACCTCTCCAAGTTAAATGCCCATTTTTCAAAGGGTTGCCCTCTTATGGGAATACATCAAGCAATATCCCAGGGATGTTGAAGGGAACATTTATATGAAATAATTTAAACTCTCAAAGTGCATGTGTGTATGTGTATCTTTGTGAACATGTTGGAGATCTCTGCTTTAGTTCACAGCCTACTTCCTATCTCCATTTCTGGCTAACTCTGATACTTCAGAGAAGAAACCACAAAATGGCTTTTGGAAGAATGGGTGGAAGTGAGGGTTCTTTAGTGACACTCCAGTGTGGGTGGACACTTATACATCACCAAAAAGAGAGGACATAGATTTGAATATTTTATGTCTAGATCCAAATTTAGAACTAATTGCTATTATTTAATTAGAAATACATCTCACTGCACAGTACACCACAATCTCTCTTTCTGCTGACCAGGCACTAACTGTTGATGGGCAATTTCAAGGCCTCTGCTCTTCTTTCTTAGAGTTCTTTTAAACGGGCCTTGGATTGGACAGCCCTTCAAATAAAGAACTGTTCTCTCTAAAATAGGACTCACTGATGTGGTTCACACATCTGTTTTATTATGGTTTTAGTTTTTGTGAACCGCCCAGAGAGCTTCGGCTATTGGGTGGTGTAAATAAATAATGGCAAGCCACCTTGGGTGAATTTCCCGGTGGGACTTCTGTTCTGCTTTTTGAAAATACAGACCGCAGTGGACGCATACCACAGTGTATCATTAAATGTTGACCTGGTGAGGGTGGTTAACATGCCACCCATTACCCATGGCCTATTTTAGGGTTGCAGGTGGCTTGTTAACCACTCCAACAATCACCCTTCCTAGATTCACATTTAATGACAAGCCATGGCACACCCTCAGCTGCAGTTTGTATTTTCAAAATGGTAGCCAGTGCTGCAACAAGAAGCCCCATGGTGGCATTCTCCACGGTGGCTTCTCATTACATGCAAACCAGCTTATAGCCACCTTAACTCCAATAGCACAATACTGAGGCATCATATTGACATTCATCAGCTATTACTTTCACAGCCGTCATTCAGATCATTTTCAAAAAGTGTAACAGCGTTTTTGCATTGATAATGGTTCCAAGGAAACTATTCCAAAATTTCACTCTAACCGTTTCAGAAATAAGACTTCCTGCCACAATTCCTATTGCTAGGCCATGTTTTTATCATGTGATAAATAATATTAGCATGCTACATACCAAATATGTGAGCTAATAGTCAATTACATGCACAGCCTCATTAGTTTCTGGGAAAGTTATCAAGCTGGTAGTACTTGCAGAATTGCCAGTGTAGCTGACAAGTCTCATCTAAGCTAGAGAATAAGGAGGTCCATATCATTCCATCTTCAGAACAATTACAGTACAAACTGAAAAGAGCAGTCTAAGAATAGTAATTGTTCATAATGTGGAGCACTTTGTACTGAGGACAAAGAGCATTCAGTGGCCTGAGAGATCAGTGTGTGAGTGGAGTGATAAATTGGAATCTGTATTGTAATTGAACCTGCCCTCTGTGAAAAGCCCATGGTCTTGAGCACTGCTTGCATACATCTATGGATTTGGGCGAAGTTGCTTCCACAGTAATACATATGTGATATTTTGTGAGGACAAAGAGTTACCTTTATTAAACAACATAAAAACACTGCTCCGTTTATGTAAGTGGATTGATTGATTTAGCAATTAATTGGTTAAATTAGCTATAGTTCGTCAACAACAACAGAAACGTTTGCAGTTCATATTTATCCGTTAAAATCTCTCTGAAATCCTTAAATCTTTCTTACCCCCATAAATCCCAATCTTATTTCTAAGGCTAACTACCATGAGGCAGAGATGCCATCACTTCAGGCGGTAGATGCGAGGTGGCATTAAAGCAGGGATGTAAAACTCATGGTCACGTGGAGCCCCCTGTTGTGGGGTTTATCATCCCCCCAGCCACCATCTGTAATGGCAATGTGAAAACAGTGATATCCGTTGGGGAGACTGGAGGTGGGGTGAAGAAGGGTTTAGCCTCTCCCTCCATCAGAAACCCCTGAAGTAGCCTCTCCCCTACCCCGAGCAATCGTGTGGAGGGGGGGTAGGTAGGTAGGTAGGTAGGTAGGTAGGTAGATCCCTAGGCTCCCTGCCGACACCCAGTACAGCTCTTTGGGCCAAAAAGGTTGTACACCCCTGCATTACAGCATGGTAACTTTGCCAAATTACTGTGTTTTGTTCGTTTAATTTGCTGTGCTAGAGGGACACCATTTGGACTTGCATCAGTTCTTGGACTGTGGTTGCATTATCCTTCTTCCCAAGGGTTGATTTGGCCATAGCATCAGCACTCCATTTTGTCAACAAGTCAGAGCATTTATACAGAAGTTAACAATCTTAAGGATAGGAATGGCAGACACAGCAGGTTGCCCTTACATACTGTACCTATGGATTCACAGTCTTTTTCCCTTTCACGTATACACACATACATACACACACACACACACACACACACACACACACACACACACACACCAAATGACAAGTATTGTGCAAATTTGCTCTAACTGCATAATTTCAACTTTCTGGTGAACAAAACGAGCCAAAGTTGGTGAAGTTGATAATTAGTTATACAGACTGATCTACAAACCATATATCCCCTCCTTCTCTCTCTCTCCTTCTGTCCCCCTCTGCATTTTTTAAAGAGGAAATTATGCTCTCCAGAAATTTGAAGATTTCTTTTACATTTTAAAGTAGTTTCTGCAGTTGCAATTACTGCAGTTATTTCTTGGGACTTGGAAGTTCTGGTGTTTTGTTTTTTTAAAAAAGGAAATCGATATCTTTCCCTTTGCTTACAAATTAAAGAGCTCATAATGTAATAGGTAGCAAAATCAAAGGCTGTAAACAGATGGCTTGTGCCAAAGCCAGCATATCTCATTTATGATCATTTAGCGTTACATTCGTTAATGATTTGAGATGGCCTTTGATGGAAGAGCACATAGGTACATATGTAGGCATGGAGGAGATGATGAAGAACTATTGTATTAATTTGTATCATCTTTTGGTGAAGGTTTTTTGTGTGTGTGCATATGTGTGGAATTCTTTGATATGCATCTTTGGCAGATTTCAAGAGAGAGAGAAAAGCTATACAAGCAGAAGGAAGGGTGGAGACAAGTTAATGAAAAAAGAAAGAAAAATGCTCATTAGATCTCCAAAAATGGAAATAAATTCACAGCTGAAGTGTGTAAATTGCTTCAGCCCTGCCAAAAAAGAAGGGCAGGTCGGGAGAACAAGAGCTTATGTAAACTTTGCTCATTGATTTTTAATCCATTCAGATGAATGCTACAAAGGCAATTTCCTCTAGGCAACCTGGAGTGCTACATTAGCAGCCTATGTATAGTCACTGCTTCGTTCCCGTATATCAAAGTGCTTTGAACTTTTCAGGAAAGCTTAAATCCATGTTGCTATAAATTTTTACTTGATAGTGGAGTGACGCTAGTGATTAAGCAAGATGAATAGGTCAGTTGCATTTTATCAAGTGACAATTGAGAATAGGATGTTGGTAACTGAGAAAAGTGTTTACTTCCCGGCTGCCAAGAAATATTAGCTGAGATATGTATGAGATGTATTATGTCTTGCAGGGTTCTAAAGTTCTGAAATCTTAGACTTCTGGAAGTTTGGGATGTGTGCCAGAAGGCTGGAAGAGAAGGTGTCCTCGCCACCTTCCTCTGAAGTAATCAGTATAGGTTGGTGCATTCTGAGCTATAATATTCCAAGTGAGCTTGTTTATGGAATTGAGAAGCTGAAGTAGTTTCACAGGACTTTGTTCGTTCAAGACTGCAGTCCCCAAATCAACAGTCTCACCCTTGGGATGCATAAGCAAATTCCAAGATAGCTCAGATTTCCACTTCAAAAATACAGGGAACCCTATTGCAGTAGCTAAGTTCTGGCACTACAGGTATGGTCTTGCTCCAGTCCTGAATACTTGATGCAAAACTGCCAGCAGTACTGTTGCTTATTGCACAGTGAAAACAGAAATGATAGGAAAGTACCTGATATTCTTCCGTTTGCTTGAAACTCCGCTTGATCCCTTCATCATAAAAATACATTAAAAGTTAACGCACAGTAAGATTTTGTTTAAAGAGGATGCCAAATGTGTTCACTAGTGAAAATCCTTGAAGCTGCTGCGGGAGATAAAACCCCAGACTGTTTTCAAATTAACACGATTAATTCAACAGATTTAAAAACAACAACAGTTGCCTATTAGGCTATAAAGCACAGAGTGATGTGTGTGTGTGTGTGTGTGTGTGTGTGTGTGTGTGTGTGGAGGATGGAAGCAAAATGTGTTTCTTTCCCCTAACTTACTTTGCCATGCTTTACTGCTTTAACATTTCCCCCCAGCTGGCTCATGTCCAGTATCAAAACCTGGCTAGAGGCAACTTAAAGCAGAGGATTTTGGCGAGGTAAGGTGGAGGAGGGGCTGGTTTTGCTCCCCTCCCCTGGTGCTCTTCTTCATATTAAAAGGTAAGCCCCACCCCCATTTTATAATCTAAGAGCCTTTCTACACAAGGCTTTTATTGTGCACCGGTGATTGCTCACTCTATTTATTTATTTATTTATTTATTACATTTCTATACTGCCCAATAGCCGGAGCAATCTGGGCGGTTCACAAAAATTAAAACCATTCATAATATAAAACAACAGTATAAAACCATAATATAAAATACAATAAAAAAGCTCAACCAGATAAAAACAGCAGCAATGCAAAATTACAAATTTAAAACACCAAGTTAAAATTTATTTATAGACTGTTAAAATGCTGGGAGAATAAAAAGGTCTTCACCTGGCGTCTAAAAGCATATAATGTAGGTGCCAAGCGAACCTCCTTAGGGAGCTCATTCCACAGCCGGGGTGCCACAGCAGAGAAGGCCCTCCTCCTGGTAGCCACCTGCCTCACTTCCTTTGGCAGGGGCTCGCGGAGAAGGACCCCTGAGGATGACCTTAGGGTCCGGGCAGGTACATATGGGAGGAGGCGTTCCTTCAGATAACCTGGCCCCAAGCCGTTTAGGGCTTTAAATGTTAATACCAGCACTTTGAATCGGGCCCGGACCTGGACTGGCAGCTAATGAAGCTGGAGAAGGACTGGCGTAATATGGTCAGCCAGTCCCTGTTAGTAAACGTGCTGCCCTGTTTTGTACCAGTTGAAGTTTCCGGACCGTTTTCAAAGGCAGCCCCACGTATAACGCATTGCAGTAATCCAAACGAGAGGCTTTCAGAGCATGGATAACTGTAGCTAGGCATGGTAGTTTGTGGGTCCTTTATATGACATCGTTATCCACCAGGGCATCACCTCATTTTTTTTCCTAACCAAGAGAGTTATTTAGAAATGGCAGAATGAGAGTCTTGTGTAGTTGTGCAATTCTGCTATACCACAGTGCCATCTAGTGGTTGTATAATGAAACCTATAGAAAAGCAGAGAAAGAAAAAACCCAGAAAAAAGCACATGGAAAGGAGCCAACTTTAATCCTACAAAGAATCTGGAAGCAGAAACCTCGGTACAGATCCAGGATACATGTCGAAATGTCCCAACATGCAAGCACATTTTTAATAAGCATTCACATGCCTGGTTTGGCCCTTCAGTTTTGCGGATGGTGTGCTCTAGGAACAGTTGCATTACATAGTCTTGTTAAGCGATATTGCAGGTGTTGCCAAGCAAAGAAATCTGGGATTAGGATTTCCACCTAATTAGATACCTTGATATAAGCAATGGCCAATAGGCCATTTTTCCTTTGAATTATCCCTTCAGTTTAAACCGCCCCCCCATCACCCTTCCCCATATTGTTACTGTCTCAGCTGCTAGAAAGCTATGTGGTTTATCATGGGAACAGCACAAGAAAAGCAATATCTATTTCATCTGTTGATGACAAAATACTCCCTGCATACACTACTCAAAAGTACTGTTTTCCAAGACTGATACTTCATTTTGCATAATTTGTAAATGATCCAATGGATTTTCGAAATTGCTGAGGTGACTGCTTATTCCCCTTAATAACCAAGCAAATTACACACAATTAAGTGGTGTTCTGTGGGAGTTCTCAGAGGTAGGAGGGAGATGGATTTTATTTTACTAATCAAAGTGACCATTAATTGCCTGTAGCTAGGACACCTGGAATTTTTCATTTGGACTGCTTCCTCTGGCTCAGCTCTAAATCAGGCAGGCTGAGATGGGAGGAGGAGAAAAGAATCCAGCCCAACTTTGTAGCTTGGAAAAGTCTCATTTGTATGCAAATGCCACATGGTGAGTTCCAGAGAAATTTTCCGTGTGTTGCAAAGGGGCTTATCAGTGCAACTCAGAAGCGAAATCCCTGCGTACCTCACTGAGTCTTTGCCCTGTGCATCCTTCTTAATGTGTTCAAAACAAGGCATGGTGTGAAATTCTGCAATCTACTTACATTTGGAGGGGAACGAAATTGGCACTCATGAAGAGCCAAAGCCAGAGCAAAGTATCCTGTACTACAGATAAGAAGTTTGCAATACCGTGCTTCAGTTGTTGACCCAGCCTGCCTACGGTCTTTAACTGGAGCGCCGTTATTTCTGGCCTCCCCCATCTGGTTGTATCGCTGCTCTTCAGCCCCTACATGCATCAGTTTTGCTGGGGGTTTCCTCCACTTTTGCACAGTGCTCTCCTCTTACCGACCCGCAATTCCTGGACTCCTCTAGTTAGATTTGCCACCTGGCTGCTTTCAGGCTTGAAAGAGATTTTGGACCACCTGGCCATATTTTTTTTATTCCTTTAGCTCAGTCTCAAGGCTAGATGACAGGCATTATGAAATTTGCATATGTTTCAATGAATTAACATGAGCAAATGAGCCATGATTCTTCTACTTTTGCAAAAGTGCAGTTGACATGCTGCTTTGGACGCTTCGCAGTGGCAACGTCTTGAGCTCCTACTTGGGTTCTGTAGTGCAAAACTGAAGATACCTCTCCCCCACTCCCATGACACCCCTGTACTCACGGCAGACATAAGGATGGTGTGGGCCACAGTGGTCCTCCGTGGGATCCTGTTGGGTTAGCAGGTACCAGCATGGACTGGAGGCACTGCAAGATTCAGAAGCACTGAAACAAGAGTGCCCAAAATGCCCTTTATCCATTTGCTGCCATCTTTATTATGTGCATTGCATTCACCATTGGGAATGCAAGAGGCGGCCAAGTTTGCTGATGATGCCAAAGTCTTTAGGGCAGTTAAAATGGAGATTGCAAAAAGCTCCAAATCTCTCCAAACTGCAGGAATGGGTATTGAAATGGCAAAAGTGGTTTAGTGTAAGCAACAGTAAGGGGATGTACAATTATGGCAATATCCAACTGTGTCATTCCATTAGCACAAATGACATTGCTAATGGATTCCAAACCATGTGCAAGAGCAGCATCCAGCTAAAATTACATTTGCGCAAATGCAGTTCCACAAGCAGTTGTACAAGCGGCTGTGCATTACGCTTGTGCAACCAGTTGCACGTAACTCTTGTGCAATCTGTTGTGTGTCCTGTTGTGCATAAATGTTGTGTAATCCGTTGTGCAACATGTGGTGTGTAATTGGAGCTCTGCTAGCGCTATTTGACTTTGTGCAATGACACCATTGGATATTACCCCGAAGTAAGAAAAGGTCCTAACTTTGCAGATACACTGACGGGGTCTAAGCTGATGATGACTGACCAGGAAAAGGGATCTTGGGGTTGTGATGGACAGCTGTTGACCCAGAGTGTGGCTGCTGTGGAAAAGGCATATGCAGACCACTAGGAAAGAAATTGGAAATAAAACTGCCAGTATTATAATGCCTTCATACAAATCTGTTGTTACTGAATGTCCCCTGTTCATATGTACATGCGAACTCACATGTGTACACATGTACTGGGTAAACCTTTTCTTTGATTTTTACTGCTAAGATAGTTCAACATTTCAGAACTGATGTGCAAAGTTCCAATCTGTGCAGTGGGAATTGCTGTGGCTCTGACCATACTGAATGGTCTTTTTTGGGTTTGGCCCCTACATAAAGCAGTCAGCTTGGGTATTTTATGATGCAGGAAGGTGGTCTGTACAAAGTGGTACCAGTTTCCGCCATGTACCTTATGATGTAATTCATGGGGGGGGGCGTTACCCCTTTTTGGAGGGGTCTGAAAGGGGGTAAACCCCAACGAAGTCAGTCAGATTGGACACTCTGGAATCATGTACACTTTTCCCCAACAGATACTGCTTGTTTCATTGATGTATCTTATGACATAATTGTTATCCCCAGAAAGTGGTTGGGGGGGGGGCTGCTACCCCCTAAATGCTCCAGCAGTTGCTCATAAGACTGTCAACTTTTGTGACATGTCTAGATAGCCAAACTTTTGTACCTTATGACGTAAGTATTTTGACACGGGCTTTTGGATTGTAAGGATCTTTTGCAGAGGTGTGGCACACATGGTAGACCTTTTTCTATAGTTTAACAAAACTTGGGGAAATTAGCTCACCAATGAAAATTGAGGCTAAACAATACTTTCATTTTACCATGAAACTTTACAAAAGACAAGAATTCTTCATACCAAGCCCATAACACTGGATCAGCAGGCTATTCTTGTTAAGAGAAAGAGGGAGAAAGAAACAAGAGATAGAAGTTATGATTCACAAATAAGGAGAAGGGAGGGGGGCAAAGGAAATGGCACTGCAGGGCTCGAGGAGCTCTGTGCAGGCAGAACTCTGAGCTTGAGTGGTAAAGGGTGGGCCGTGCAAGCTGTACATCCTTTGGTTCTGCAGTTGCTGTGAGAAGGGAAGGGTGTAGAATGAATGCCAGGTGGGTGTAAATATCAGGTGCATTGCATAGTCTCACCCAGTCCTTGAAACAGGGATGTGCTGGTGTGCCCTTGGAAGTAGTGGATGCAGATGCAAAAGTGATCTTGCCCTATAAAACAGTATACAATAATAAAAAGCATACGCGTGTGCAAGCAGTGAAAATGCACTGGGTGAACTTGCGCTAACTCCTCTGTTTTGCTTTTACTCCAAAGTCTGTTCTTCTAGCGAGTTCCAGTGCAGTAACAAGACCTGCATAGCGACGATCTTCGTCTGTGACGGTGACGATGACTGTGGTGATGGCAGTGATGAGAGGAAGTGCCCTCCCCTCACTTGCAACCCCAACGAGTTCCAGTGCAATAACAGCCTGTGCATCCCACAGATCTGGGTCTGTGACAACCAGCCCGATTGTGAGGACCTTTCCGACGAGTCGATGGAGAAGTGTGGCTACAAACTCAAGCCGCAAGTCATGAGCACCTGTGCCGTTCATGAGTTCCGGTGTGGCAGTGGGGAATGCATCCACCTGAACTGGAAGTGTGATGGAGATGAAGACTGCAAAGACAAGTCCGATGAGCAAGATTGTCGTGAGTGTCTATGGGGCATTGAATGGCACATTGGAAGGGTGGGGGTCTCAAAATAGCTTTTGCAATCCAGTCCTATAACAGGCAGTAGATCCTACTGAGTTGAAAGGGGATTACTCGCCCAAAATACATAGGATCACAGGCCTAAACTCACTTTAACTGCTAATGTTGAAGAAGTGATTGAGAGGCTGAAGTGAATTGCAAATGGGTCGACACCTCTAGTAAGACCAGGGCTGCTTTTTCATGTGTCTTTTACACCAGGAGAAGTTATCACTGGTGGATTAGACTCTTGTTACATAGGGCATGTCTACACGATTCATTTAGCCTGGGGTTGCCGCTAGGTCATCCCTGTGCATCCAAATGATGCACAGGGGATACCAGGATCAACTGGGGATGACCACAGTCTTTCCCCAGGATAATTGAAACCAGGAATTTCCTGGTTTTTTTCGAAGATGGTGTGGGACAACACCAAGGACCGCTCCCAGGTCCTCAAATGTGTACAGAACTGCACAGGGGGGGCTCCGTGCCCATGGTGGTGGGGTAGCAGCGATTTCGCCAGCCCTGGGATGGCGAGGGTGTTAGGCACAGAGTTTGGCGGCCGGGGGGGGGGGGGATTTTTTTCACCACGCGCACATGGCTTCTCTTCAAGAAAGAAAGGGGGAAAAGGCACCCGCGACGTCCCTCTTCCTTTCCAGGATGTCGCATGGCCATATAGGCGCTGGGGAAGGATTGCGGAAACAGGTAAGTCCGTGATCCTCCCCCTCCCTCCTGCTACAGACATGCCCATAGTGAGCAGTGAATCAGCCAAGATAATCAGGAAGATACTGTAGCTGAAATGCCTTGGAATTCAAGGTAGCTGTCTCGGGTGGGTGGGGGGGAACTTCCTCTGAAACCACAACTTTGTGACAGCTAAAATTTCATGGTGGAAAAGAGTCTGTCAAGGGCTACAGGTCTAACTAAAGCATTTGCCTATTACATTTGTATGTAGATTTGGGTAATTAGTAATCACTTAATTTGACTGGCTAGCAAATTATCTTAATGTTACCTATATGTTCAGTATACTTTCTGCCCTTGAATCTCGATTGCACTGAACAATGCTTCTACCTTCAGCTTGAGAAGCTTTGTGCACTAAAAAAAAGAGAAAAGAAATTGAAGTTCCTCTCATGTGAGTAGTCAAGTCGTTAAAGGCCGTGAGTTACTGAATAATGGATTTCTCTTCAGTTAGCTTTGTGCTCTTTCACACATTGCTGCAGTGTTTTGGGATGTTTCATCCATTTTTCAGGTGCTAAATAACTTAAGCTGGTCATTCACCCAAGGACTGAGAGAGAGAGAAGGAAATGGAGAAAATGTTTCGCTGAAATATTCATAATCGTGACACAGAAATGAAATGAAATATTTATACTACCACTATGTGTAATCAGAGTTGCTGATAACAGCCATCTGTGGGCAGGTGGGCAGCTCTCGCTTGCCAGGACTGAATTCTTGTAGCTTCTTGCAAACTGCATACAGAATTATGAAGAATCATTAAAGAACATATGAATTAGGCAAATACACTAAACTGTCATATTCAGAGGCACAAACTGAAGGTGCATTGCTCATGCCAGAAGCAGCGATCTTTGTCTTCCCTCCCAGCTACTGTGGTGCTGAACTTGCATGTAGTAACAAGGGACCTGATATGAACAGTCTAGTATTTTCTGCTACCTTCTGTGCCTTTCAATTTTAAATTAGGTGTTCAGAAGAAGCTATAGGCTTCCAGAATGTTTCCTTATCCACCATGTGACATTTTGATGGCTTGGAGGCAAACACACATAGGCTTGAGAATGATGGGATGTCTCCACATTCTCTCCTCACTCCGTTTCTCTTGCATGCCTTAATTCCATTCTTTTTTATTTGTTAAACCACCGTTTTCTGTGATATCTGTCTGGGAAACTCTGGTTTGAGTTCTCCCTAAAATGAGGACAATAAAACATGATTTGATCTTGGTTTGCAGAGAATGCTCAAACCACAATTTCTGAGTTCAGACACCATGGAAAGCTATGGTTTAACAAGCAAGGAAGTACTGAGTTAAGGGAGTATATGGGTGTACAGCTTGTACCTAGTTCAACAAACCATCTGAATTGGGCCACAGTGGTCTTTCTCATCCTTTCTTTTTCTCTCTGTAGAGTAATATCCATGATGGAATACATTCCAACATAACATTTTTTTTATTATGCAAAGTCCAAAATTCTCTCTGCATATTTACCCTTGGAGAAGGAACATTGTGACAGAATTGGCCTCCAGCAAACAGAACTTTTTGGTACAGAATTTAAGATATCAACATCCCAAGATCCACTCTTGTCCCCTCACTTCTGTGCATCGTGCATAATAGAGGGATGTCAATAATTTAAAATAAATTTGTAGCAAGGCCAGCATCTATCACTCATTGTCATAAGTGTTTAGAAGCATAAAAGTGCATTAAGTCTATGCATTAGTGGTGACAACGAGTGAAAATGCTTTGGCAGATGAACAAAAAAAGAGAAAGTGTGGCAGATGAACAAAAAATAAAAGGTTTGCTTATGAAATCCCATCTTCAGTGGCTGATATTTCTTGATTCTATATAGACGTTAAAATGAGTTGTGGTAGAATAACAGTTTTTCACACAGTTCCATTCCTGGTGTCTCCTGTTAAAGAATCAAAGTTGATGAGACTGAAAGAGATTTTTGCTTGGGATATTGGACAATGACCACTGATCAAGATAGGCGACTGTTAGAAAGACTCAGGATCAGGTAGCTGTTTATATCCTTCAAAGCATTCTTACGGGATACTGAAGGATTTATTTTATTTATTTATTTATTACATTTTTATACCGCCCAATAGCCGAAGCTCTCTTCGGCTATTGGGCACAATAGCAGAAGCACTTAACAAGAAGCACTTAAAGGTTTTGTTTGAAACATATGGAACCTAATATAAAGAGTGCTTCAGCTATTGCTATTTGGAAAAACAATGCACTACATGATTGCTGAGTAATCATATAGGACAGGTAGACAGGCAGGAGTTCAGCATAGATTGAACATGGGCAGCACAGATTTGCAGGAGATCAGATGTGCTCAGTGAGCGCAACAGGTCTCTGGAAATGAGCCCATGCAGGTGCGCTCTTAACAGTTCCCATTTGTACTGCATACTTCCATGTGCAACTTTGGCCTAATTGCTCCAGACGCTTCCATATGGTGCATTTTACCAGTTGGCAACTGAAGTAACAAGCAGTTTAGTAGGTGGGTTTACATGACTGATAGCGCATGAGGGGTAGCTAATTACAGAATCCTTCGCATTTGCATTTCTTAATGATATAAGTCATATCATCAAGGAATAAAGAACTATCCTGCAATGTCCCATTCCTCCCATGTTTTCAACCTATCTCTATAATGTGTTTTCGTATTTATCTCTTGTATTGACTTTTCCCCCATGACTCACTCTCTATCTGTCTTTTTCTCTTTGTGTGTGTGTGTGTGTGTGTGTGTGTGCACGTGTCCATGAGTATTTGTACTAGATTGAATCTATTTTATTAGATTCAATAAAATAGTAATACACAACCAACAGAATTTAACTGTATAAACTAATAACACAAAGGTAAACAGTCAAGTACATTCATTAGATGGTATTATGGAAAGTTTCAGGGAGCTCACTAGAATAAGGAGTATTACACTACCTCAAAGTGTCTTTCCATAGTAATCTGTGAGAGCTTGGTGGTGTTATGGTATTGTCTTCTTTGTTAAAATAATTGATACAACTATACCAGGTTTTGAAGTAATTGTCAGCCTTATTGTATATTTTTTTAGTTTATGTAGCTCTTGGTTGGTTGTTTAGCTTTTCTTCCAGGGCAATGGTCCATAGTTGGTTGTACTACAAATCAATGGGGGGAAATGTTTTTGATTTCCAATCTTCTACTTAGAGTAGACCCATTGAAATGAATGGGACTTACGTTAGACTAACACTGAATGCCACTCATTGGATATTACTTGTTTACAGTTGGTCTGTTAGTGAACCAAATATGCTGTCACCCTTTTGCAATGTGCAAGTGCTGAGTAGAGGTTTCACTGCTCATGCTCAGTCCATGTCAATAGCTTCACAGGAACAAGCTAAATGGGTTGTGGTAATATTATTTTAACAGGCTCTTTAGGACAAATAAGGACAGGTTAGGTTCCATGGCTGCTTGGACCCCAAGACGGCAATTTTCAAAATATTTGAACTTCTGATTTTTCATTAAGTTGCTTTAGTCCCATTAACTTTAACGAGGCTAGAGCGGTTTAAGTTGAAGTGGGCTGTGGCTTTACAGTGGGCCTTTGGAAGGAAAATATAACAGACCTTCAGAACGACTGCTCACATAATTGCAATGCAAGTTTGTGCTGCTGCTTTTCATCACGTATTGTATCTCCAAACAGCTCCCCATGGGGAAGATACACAATTTATTTATTTATTTATTTATTTAAGGATTTTTATGCCGCCATTCAGCCAAAAAAGGCTCTCACGGCGGCTTACAAAAGTATTTCTTGACAGTCCCTGCCCACAGGCTTACAATCTAAAAGACATGACACAAAAGGAAAGGGGATTGGGAGGGAGGAGGAGGAGGAGGGGGAAAAGGAACGCAAATTCAGGCACTACAATCTTAGTTGGAAAGTTCAGCAGTTATAGGTGACAGCAGGAGGGAGGGGGCTCTCAGCTGGAGCTGGACCCAGGCACGGTGGCGAGGTGCCTGGCTGCTGCTTCCTCCCTCACTGGTGGCCTCTGCAGAGACAGTTGGTATACATGTATACATATATCATACACAAGATCCTTTTTCGGATGTGCTGGCACGCAGCAGAAAGTGAAAGCCTCAGTTCACTCACACATCTGCTTTTCAACATATATATTAATCTGTGAATACACATTTGTACGTGCGATATTTGTGGGGGACGTAGATAAATATGAGGAACACAATATGTGCAAACATTCTGTTTGCCCAACTCTGGTTTGGTGTAGAGATCTTGAGTCCCTGTCGTGAGTTTGACCTGCATGATGGACTGCGTTTGCACCGTATCGTGTTATCATGCCATGTGGTACCTGCTGTGTTCTTTCTTGTTGCCTCCTTGATGATTCCAGGGTGTTGGAGCCATAATTTCTGATCTTCGGGACAGTTTGTGAAATTGCCAAGGAGATTCTACCGTCAGGCTCTTGGATCACATGAATTAGTATCTGTGTAGTAGTGCTCTAGCTACTCAATGGCAGTGATTTTCTGTCATTTAGAATGAGGATGCAATCCCCCATGGGGGGAAGCGCTGAAACGAATGCTTTCAGATACGTTTATTTGGGGATGCTGCAATAGTTGCAAGCGTTGACATTCAGCTTTGAAGTTGCTCTTTCGCACCCTCTAAAACAGTCAGATTTTCTCCTTGTTTACTGACAAATTTAAAAATTACAGCTATAATGAATCCTGCTGTGCAAAAGGCTCCCGAAAGGGTGAGAGGCAGCTGGGATGCAAGAGGAGATCTACACGGTACGAGGAATTGTTCTCAAATTCCTGCCTACCCAAGACCATACAATGGCCATCCCCAGCCTAGTGCCTTCCAAATGTCTCGGACTGTAACCGCATTGTTCCCAACCAGTGCTATCGTTCACCACCCCTAGGAAGGGAGAAGCACTGCCGCAGGCTCCACAAGTTTCAGAATGGTTGAGAGTAGTACTGGTGTTTACAGAACCTGTTAGAAATATCGAGCTGCACCATGGGTCACGGTGTTCCCTTTCATTCCTTTCTTTTCAAGCCCTGGTGACCTGCAGCCCTGATGAGTTCCAGTGTGGTGATGGGACCTGTATCCATGGAGCCAAGCAGTGCAACAAGGTGCATGACTGCCCTGACAACAGCGATGAAGCTGGCTGCGTCAACGGTAGGTATGATTGGTGCCCTTGGATGGGTCGCAGCAGGAACCATGGCTCAAAGGGTCTCGGATGCCAAGGATTGCAACTTGTCCATCTTAGAATCATAGACTCACAGAACAGTAGAGTTGGAAGGGGCCTAAAAGGCCATCGAGTCCAACCCCCTGCTCCATGCAGGATTCAGTTGCTCCTTATTGTGAATTTTTTAAACATTCCAGCAATGAGGCTCCTTGGGGGCACTTCCCCTAGCTTTAGCAGGCATTGTGCTTTGACAAATCACTTGCCATACATTGCAACTAAATATCCCGTTGCTTAACTCCATCTCATTTCTTCTCAATTACACCCTGTTGCATCTTAATGGCCTGTCTTCATTTTCATGTGCCTAATCTAACGTCAGCTGCTTTCCCTCCCTTGCCCGACACAACAGAAGCGGCGTGCGAGAGTCCCACCAAGTTTCAGTGTAAGAGTGGAGAGTGCATAGAGGAAGTCAAGGTGTGCGATTCACACAGGGACTGCAGGGACTGGTCTGATGAACCTCTAAAAGCCTGTGGTACAGTACACTCCTCTTCTTATTTCTACCTCCTTTTTTTAACAATCCCTCTCATTCTCTTTGTGCTCAGAACTGTCGGAACTGGAGCATATGGGCCACTAGTGCCACTCCTTGTTAGTTTACCTGTTCACCTTGTCTCTGTGTCTATTGCACGGGTGTAAAAAGAACTGGAATCTGATTCCTTGAATTGTAGGTTTTGCATATTCCTTGTTACACCAGGAAATAAATCAAGGCTGATTGCAAAGAGGTTTGATCTTATCACAAGATCAGAAATTCCTCACTCTCCTGGCCTCTTGTTGATGCAAATTCTTTGTTGTCCTAGTTACTGTAAAGTGTATGGAAAGTTTAGGTTCTCAGACATTTCCTTTGCTCGTATAAATGCACATTGTGAAATCAGCATACAGGCCCAGACACTTACTCAAATGGCGACAGCGTCAGTGTGGGGGAGATGTGAGCACATGATCCTCCTTCCAAAACACAGATAATGGCCCTGTTCAGACACCACGCTAAACCATGCTGCTTAACCACAAAATGGTTAATGGAATGCATTAAGGTTAACCATTTTGTGGTTAAGCAGCATGGTTTAGCATGGTGTCTGAACGGGGCCTTTGTCATACATAGTGTAGCACCTCTATTCCGGGGGTCATGGTTTACACACACACACACACACACACACACACACACACACACACTTTCTTAAGGGGCACGTAAGTCAGGAATCCATATCAGTGGACATCCACACTGTTATTCAGGGTCAGGAGGCTCACCTGCTCCTCCTCTATGCAAGAGGTCAGCATCTGGGTAAGTGCACCTAAGTAAGCAACTGGAGCAATGTAAAATGCATCATTAGCCGAATTTCACCTAACAGGTGTGTTTATTTTTTTTAAAAAAAGCATCCTTAGAAGAACTAGGGGTGATATTTTTATTTCTCATAAAAATGTCTATGTGTAAACTTGATCCTATGTCCTAATAAAACCACTATGAGTGATGAGACACTAGGCAAATATTGTTAATGCATGGTTGTCATTCAGTTATACATGACTTGGAGGTTTATTCTAAAATAGCAGAAGCTTGAATGCATCATTAAAGAAACCAAAACATTTTTATTGCATGATATCCATTAACGGTTTGTCTGTTGACCTGTTTATTTATCAATGTGTGGTCATAAATTTATAGCACATTCCTTCAGATATGAAGTGTGAGTGAGAAAACTCCATGAGCAGAGAAGATCATAGAATAGTAGAGTTGGAAGGGGCCTATAAGGCCATCGAGTCCAACCCCCCTGCTCAATGCAGGAATCCACCCTAAAGGTGTAAGAGCCCTTTCCAGGAAGATCAAACAAAGCCATTCTCATTGATGTGAACGTGGCTGAACTGTTACACTGATGAATATGCTCTTGGGCATCCACAGAATCTGACTCAGTTCCTTTGAATACATTTTCAGTAAGAGGTTTGAACAGACTTAAGAAGATATATTTCATTCATTTGAATTTTGCCATGGTAGCTGTTTATATTGCTTAGTATAGTGGCTCACCAACTCTTGACTATTAGCCCGGGTGGTTGGGGCTGATTTTTAGTTCAAGCCCAATTTATGGATGGAACAGAACCCCCAGCCTGCCTGTGGAATCCCTGCAATGTTGGCCTGGATTAAGCTGAACCAATTATAACTCAGTCCAGACAAGACAGAGATGTTGATGTTGGGTGATCTGTCTGATTGGGAGTTGAATGTATTACCTGCTCTGAATTGGGTCACACTCCACCTTTTAAGGATCAAGTATTGTTGGATCTGGCTCAGCTCCTGGATACCAAGGTATCCAAAGTCACCCAGAATTACTTTAATCAGGTTTAGCTGTACCCCTCTCCTGGAAGACGCGGATCTGTGCCTGGGTAATCTCCATGTTGGACTATTGTAATGCTCTCTACATTGGACTGCCCTTGAGGACACTTTAGAAATGTCATTTTGTCCAGAATGCAGCAACATGATTACTCCCTGGTACTATAGAACTTGGCATGCTATGCTGCAAAGCTCCGCTGTAAACAAGAAACAACAATTAATATATGGAAGACCTTCCTCGAGATCCAACAACCTTCAGTAATGTTTCAGTATGCATATGGCCTAATTGGCTCATGGCCAATGTAGGGAGCAAACACAGGCAAGATCAATTTGAATAATGAAAGGCAGCCAGCAAACGCCACCATGATACAGGCAGCTAGTCCAGTCTCTGAACTTGCTGCCGTTAATAATGTGACCTTTCTGCTTGGAATCGGTGAGTGTGTTGTACCCTGCTGTTGTGGACGGCTTTCCAGTGCAGTGTTTTCTATTTGTTAAATTTTCTTCCAAGGTCTATCACTTATCCACTAATTAACAGTATCCAAGAAAGTAAAGTTTGAAGTGTTTGTGTGTGGTGGTGGGGGAATACATCATTAGCTTTTTTTCCTTGCCTTTAAAGCCCCCCCAGATATTTTTGTGTTACAGAATCCTGGGGTATACAAATCTTATCCAGGATTCTAATATTTAACTGTACAGCAAATCTCACACCAGGATGAAAACAATGTTCCTCACTTTGTGCAGGTTAATTGAAATGACAATCGAAATGTTGTTTCGGGCATGGAAATGACCTTCTTCAACCCCCATGGCAGATCAGAGTTGCCTGGATAAAATTGCAGTGGATTTTCAATTTCAGCTTCTGCCAGTGGGGGAACAAATGATCCGGTCTTTGTTCATGCAAGTTGTCATGGCTTGAAAAGATTATTAGTAGCAAGGTGTCTACAGTTGCATTCCTCCGCATTCTTAGATTTGCTTAATTAATGTTCTTAATTCTAGTTGCAAACCTTTGGGCATTTTGTGTCAGTATTGGCCAGCAATAGGATCACTTGGGTAAATTCCAGGGTTTGCTGTCATTTTTGTTTGTCTTCCAGAACAGCATTTTTCATATTTTATAGCAGACAAGACAGTAACGAAGGGTGGGGTTGAGGAAAGGGGTCAGTATTCTGCCCTCAAGCAGTGGTCAAATCCCATCAATTAAAGAGAAATTATTGTTTCTTGGTGGACATAAGTGTCCATAAAAGCAGGTCTAATGGCTGTGTACATGCCCATACATTGTTGACCGGAAGGTGTTAGTTCAAAGAGTCCTCAGTCCATTGGTATATCAGTGGAAAAAATATCCATGCATTGTTGTTAAATGAGTTGTTTGGACACCAAAACACACACACACACACACACACACACACGAGCATCCATCCCTGTGGGCAAAGAGGAGCATTCCAGAGTGCTGGGAAGTTGCCTCTTAGTACAGTGCTGGAGGATGTGTGTCCCTCCAGATGTGGTTGGACTGCAACTCCCATCAGCCCTAGCTAGCATAGTCAGTGGACAGGGATGATGGGAGTTGCAGTACAACAACACCTAGGCAGGCAATGCGTTGCTCACCAAGATGCCCTACTGCTCCCACTTTTAAAAATAATAAACATATTGTCTTACTGGCAGCTGTGAAATAGGTTTCTGTCAATGCTGAAAATTGTGTTAAAAAGCGTTGTTTAGTATATTGGGACTCAAACCCCACCTGTGCTTTGTGCTCAGTCTTTTGGGCAGGTTACTTGTCCTTTGCTCTCATGCCCAGGTCAGTTTCTCAAATTGGCAATGATGCCCAAGGCCCACAAAGTTTGCATACCCCTGATCTAGAGGGCTGAGTGTTGTCCATCTCTGCTTTAGTATATCCATTAGACTCGACTCCAGAGATTTGACTTCTTATCCATAATAATGTTTTATTAAGCTCTTCATGGTTTTAATTTTTGTGAACCGCCCAGAGAGCTTCGGCTATTGGGCAGTATAGAAATGAAATGAAATAAATAAAATAAATAAATAAATTCTGCAAATCCATCATAGATGGAAAGGTTGTGAGATAGTTTGTATCTCTTCAATCGCAGGCAGATGTTATTATTATTATTATTTATTTATATAGCACCATCGATGTGACCTAAAATACCCCTGTGGTGATGGCATTCCTAATCCCGAGCTGACACTGCCCCCCATCCCCCCAGAGGCATCTTTCTGTGATGCCCTTTGAAATAACTCCCCTGACATATGGAAGCTGTTTTTTCCTGAGCAGGTCCCAGAGTAGCCATTTGGGTACTACCTTCTAAATGACCCAACCACATAGAGTCCATTGCACTGATTTTCCAATGGAACCAGCACCCTGGCAGAAGGGGGCTGCCAATCCCATGGGAAGAAGCCCAGGCAGTTGACCCTGCCACACACTTGGCTGGGTCACTTTAGAAATGTCCCCAGCTATAGATACACATAACTAGGTGACATGTTTAAAGGGCATCAGTGTTGCTTGCACAGCAACATACCTTTGTAGGTGGTTTTAATTATTGTAAGCCACCTTGAACTTGGAAGATGAGTATAAATTATGTCAAAAAATAGGTCTGTTGTGCAACCAGCCCATAGATTTGCATGAGTGCAGTCCCAGCCTAAGAGGCAGTGAGAAGAGTAGGAAAATGCACTGGGTCACTTCTGGCTTCCCTTTCTTTTCTTTTCTTTTCTTTTTTATTTATTTGAAACAGCTATACCCTGCTTTACCTCATATAGCTGCTGGGAAGAAGGGGAGTTGCAGTCCAGCACACCTGGAGGGCAGCACGTTATATTGACCAGTTGGCTCTTTGGGGCTTTGAGGGGCAGGACTGGGAATGGAGCGATCAGTGTGGATGGTTTTAGTTAACCTTCTTGTTATTTAAAACGTCTATCATGCTTTTTTTGGCTTGTGGAATAAAACAAACAGTGAAAGCCAGCGATAAAGTTAATGTGGCACAAGAAGCCAAGCAGAGGCACGTTAAGCTAAAGTTCTATTAGTAGGTCCTCTTTTAAGAAAATCCAGATCGCTGCTCCTTGGAAAAGAGAAAGAGAGAGATTTGCTGGCTATTTCTGTGTAGGTCCAATTGTACTGAGGATTTACCTTAAGTGATCCCTTGGAATCATTGAATACATTTGCTACTTTGACTTTTTAAAAACCACCACTACCAACAACAACAACAACTTGGGAGTCTTAGAGATGAACATTTGTCTAGTCTAAATAATCTTTATCTCTCTCCTAGGCATAAATGAATGTGCACTTAACAATGGTGGTTGCTCCCACATCTGCAGAGACTTGAAAATTGGCTATGCCTGTGAATGTCCTCCTGGATACAAGCTTCTGGACAAGAAAACATGTGGAGGTAATTTGCATGGGAACAGCAGCCCTTTGTGTTTAATTGCAGAGGCACTTAATTATAGTCACTCCAGACTCGCTCCATGTCCCAATGGCTTGATTTCAAGTAATTGATGGCTTTGAAACTCTCCTTCCAGACATAGATGAATGTGAGAATCCTGACGCTTGTAGCCAGATCTGCATTAACTACAAGGGAGACTATAAATGCGAATGCTACGAGGGTTACGAAATGGACACCCTGTCCAAAAACTGCAAAGCTGTAGGTAAGGAAATGCTCAAATCCATTTTGCATGATCTTTACAAATCATGGTCCCTAGAAAGCCAAGGCAGGTGTTAGGACCGGAAGACTCCAGTGAAAGAGAGATAAAAGAAAAAACCAGAGGCCAAAAAGCCAGTCACTTCCAATTGGAGGGAAGCGCATCAGTGACAGCATGTGTAGGTGACACAACTCTAATTATGCATCCGAGAATATTTCCGTAGTATGGGTGATTATTACATTTATCCATCAGGTGTTTGAAAGTAAGAACTCGAGCAGGTCGCCTGGTACAGAAGCCACACCATCTACAAGACTATGTTTAACTTTTTGGGGGGGTAAATGGGAGTTGTAATGTATTGTTGGTTAAAATAAAAAAAGGAAAAATGTATCAATAGGTAGAACTAAGTGAGACACACAGGAAGTTAGATGGAAGAGGAAGTCAGGGACACAGACTTTGATTGAAGGAATACTCGCCCAATCAGGAGGTGACACAGCAGTCAGTGACTCAGCACTCTCAGGAGTCAGTCAGGGCTGGAGAGAAGTTAGAAGCTATGTTTGTTTGAGGCAATGAAAGTTTTATTTTTATATAATACTGCATTCTTCATTTACAACAAACCTATCTGCTACCAACTGTCTCTGCAGAGGCCACCAGTGAGGGAGGAAGCAGCAGCCAGGCACCTCTCCACCGTGCCTGGGTCCAGCTCCAGCTGAGAGCCCCCTCCCTCCTGCTGTCACCTATAACTGCTGAACTTTCCAACTAAGATTGTAGTGCCTGAATTTGCTTTCCTTTCCCCCGCCTCCTCCTCCCTCCCAATCCCCTTTCCTTTTGTGTCATGTCTTTTAGATTGTAAGCCTGTGGGCAGGGACTGTCAAGAAATACTTTTGTAAGCCGCCGTGAGAGCCTTTTTTGGCTGAATGGCGGCATAAAAATCCTTAAATAAATAAAATAAAATAAATTTTAAAAAGTGAGCTCAGGAAGGAAATATTTCAATGGGTTTTTGTAAAAGCAGTTCAGTTGAATATATATATATATATATATATATATATATACACACACACACACACACACACACACACACACACACATATATATATACATAAACACACACACACTCACACACACACGCAGTGGTGGCTGAAATTGTTGACATTTTGAAATTTTCATGTTTTGGAACTTTGCAACTTTGCATGCTTATAGAAAATGTTCTGTTACACAAAATTCAAATGTTTATATAGAAGTTGAAAGAGAATTTAAGGCTGAATTCAATACAAAAAACAGAATGCAAATATCTGCAGTACAAAAAAGTTATGTTTATTTTAGTCTAAAAACAAACACAGGTGTAATTGAGTGAAGAAGCGGATTGGAATTGCAAACCCTACTGGCCAATCACAGTCCTTGTTCTGGGGACTAATCTCATGGCAGTAGCTGCGATACATCATGTTTCAAGTTGGGGAAAGTCAGTTTTGCTGTTTGTAACTGAAGCGCAATTGGAGATTGTGTGAATATTTGAAGTATTTCTCAAATTAAAAGTGTACTTACATACATCATAAATAGAGCAATGACACCAAAGAAAAGAGTTGATTGGACACCCAGGAAAAGAAGCAGGGTTGTTTTATTACGTGAATCAGGTCTTTCTATTGATTTATAAACATTTGAATTTCGTGAAACAGAACATTTTCTATAAGCATGCAAAGTTGCAAAATCAAAAAGTGTCCACAATTTTGGCCACCACTGTATATATAGGGAGAATCCTATTAAAATAATTGCTATGAAGTCAAACCTTCTAGTTGGTTTAGTCCTCCTTATCTCCCTTCCAAAGAGGTAGGAGTGTGCTTGTTCTAGAACAGAAGTGGGGAACATCAGGCCTGCGGGACAAATTGGGCCCTCCTGGGGTCCCAATCCAATTCTCCAGGATTATCCAGACATGTACCTCAATTTTAATACATGGATTTAACTGCACGGGAGATTCATGTGGTGTTCTGAATGTTACACACACACAGAGAGAGATGTGAGAGTGAGTCCTCCATTTGCCAGTTAGAAAGATTTCATGTGTAAATTGTCACTTAGTTATAGCAAATGTGACTTGGGAGTGTTGGTAAAGAGAGCAATAATTGCAGATCTTTCCTGTTCTTCTTCATGGTCTCTGTGCATCACACAAAAAACACAGGCGCAGAGCCCCATGTTTTTTGTGTGACTGCACAGATGACCACTCGAAGAACTACGATTACAAGTAAGCAACCTGTCTTTCTTATAGCCAGTTTCAGAGAATCTCAAAGCTGCCATTTCCCTCCCTGTTTAGACTAGCCCTTATGATAAAGCAACGGAAATGAAATCTAACTCTAGGCCCAAGACTGCACTATTCCATAAGCTGCTTAAAACTAAAAGTGACTTGCAGGGTTCTGTTCCATGGCAGGGAAGAGCCCGTACCTCGTCTTCACGAACCGTCATGAAGTGCGGAAGATTGACCTGGTAAAACGGGACTACTCTCGTATCATCCCCATGCTGAAGAATGTGGTCGCTTTGGATGTGGAGGTGGCAACAAACAGGATATACTGGTGTGATTTATTCTACAGGAAGATATACAGGTGCGGGGATGTCACTTTGCTCTGACATCATCTTATGGCAACTTAATTGCAGGTCTGTCAAAACCCAGTGGCACCAGAAATGCGCTTGTTGAAAATATGCATCTTTGAGTTGCAGCGCTGAGACTGTATCTAATTACACAGTGAAACAGCATTTACTTTATGCAGCACAGATGACCGTCTCTCTTCTACACTCAGATCTGAATTTATATTGCCCCCTGCTGCATCTCAGAGGTTCCTCATGCTGACTTTTTGCTAACAATCAGAGGCAGGTTTACTGTGAGCTACAGATAAGGAAGCGTAATTTCAGAGATCAGCAAGTCAGTTTCAGGGGGGAAATAATATTTTGTAAGCAATGGCCAGTTAATTACACTCAAGCAGCTAGCTAGACATGGAATGAGATTTACATATCCGGGGGGGAAAGAAAGAGCAAGCAGAAAAATGGAAGACAGGCGACTTAACTTGTAAGTTGTAAGCTTTGCAATATGTATAGTAAAGGACAAAAATAGGATCTGACTGTGAATACCTGAGAATAATTTAACATGGCACTTCTCTTAGAGTTACTGGCAGCAAATATATTTCAGGCTTAAGATCTGACTTCTGTTATTGTCGAGAGTTTGTTTTCTCCATCACTGCCAACTGCGACAGTTTTGCCCTTAGAGCTCTACTTAGGTGGCTGCTTTTATCATCAGCACCAATTTGAAGCGCATGTTATGAGCATCTGATTCGTGTTACCTTCACTATATACATGCGGGTATTTGTAAAATGTTACCAGGTTAAAATAATACTGATTAGAAAGCAGATGCACATGTGTGAAATTGTTCATCTTCAGTTAACCATAGTTCAAACGTGTGTGTGTGGACAGACAACCACATACATGTGCTGTAAGCTATGCAAAACAGCATCTCACCTGATAGAAATAGGTTGATCTGCAATACAGCCAGCTAGCAACAAGTGTTTTTTGTCATTATTTCTGCTTCTCTGGAATTCTTTCTGCTATTACAGTTTTCTACTCACGTCTTGAAAATGCATGAGAAGAAGCAATTGCGAAGTGTCTTAAGACACCCATCTTTGTAGTTTCAGGCTAATCTGACATCATTTTGAAGCAATCAGTCAGCAAAAGACTTGGGACCTTCTCCACATTTCCCTGTGCAGCTTTTGCTCACATCTGATAATTCCAGCAAAGACACAATTCCCTATGCACATTCCCAAAAATAAGTCAGGAAATGTCATGTTGGTAATAGCTAGCTATCTGCTGCAAGATCATACAAGTATGGCTAATGCATGATGATGATGATGATGATGATGATGATGATGATGATCTGTGTTTGGTTATATCCTGCTGTTGCCACCCCACACAGTCCCCAGATCAGCTAATAATTACAATTTTCTGCAGGGTGGCTTGTTAACCATGAAGAGTGGCTTATTTTTCTCGAACAAGCAACCTTGAGAATCCATGGTTTGTTGATGGATTGTTCAGGGTGGTTAACAAGCCACCCTGTGGAAAAAATCCTGGGTTTAGATAACACACTAACCCACAGTTCAATAACAACCCATGCTCAAAACCATTGGGTGTGGGTTAGCATGTTGTTTGAACGGCCCCGTGGTTTACAACCCATTTTGTTTCCTTTTCTCCAGCATAGAAGCAGCCTTTCCTCCACCACACTTACCACGTTGCCGCCTGCATAAATACAGTGACAATTTGGGTGTCCCCTCTGCAGTGCCTACATAGACAAAGCCAGCGACACAGCCGAGCAGATGGTTCTAATAGATAGCCAATTGAATTCGCCGGAAGGCCTGGCGATGGATTGGGTTCACAAGAATATTTATTGGACAGATTCAGGAAACAAGACCATTTCGGTAGCCACAGCTGATGGGAGTAAGAGGAGGACACTTTTCAGTACTAACTTAAGTGAGCCCAGAGCCATTGCGGTGGATCCAACCCGGGGGTAGGTATGAAAGAGTAAACTCTGCCATATATTGCTGAACATATTCCTTGCTCTGCCTGGGTCCTCCTAGCTCTCAGGCTGTAGTATACAATGCAATCAGAGATTATTGTATAAACCGTTCGGCAAAGAAAATCAGTATGCTTCAACATACAAAACCTCTGATTGCTAGACTGACTGTTTTTTAAAATGTATAATGCCAATAAGATGCAAGGCTGATTCATATATTGTTACATGATTAACCAAGGGATTGGAGTTCATGGTTTGCTATGATCCTCCATGCTTGGGGCAGGGAACTGGATCAGATGTCCTTTTGTATTTCCCCCGTCTCTACAGTTCTTTGCCTTTCAGGACTCAAATTGCAGTTTCATTCTATTCAATGAATTCACAAACTCCAGCTCCCATCCCGCTAAAATTATATGAAGAATGCTGTTTATGTGCATTTGTTCCCAGCTGCACTCAGACCAAATCAGTCAAGGGAACATCACACAGCTGCAGCACTAAATGTTGGGCAGCCATTGCTTCATTTCTTGTTTCATGATTAACTAAGGCATTGGAGTTCATGAGAACCACTTCACTGATGTCAGAGAGTCCTCATACGTATGGATTAATACTCTTTAAAGAATCCAGTTGTTTTGGGGTCACTGAAGTGGCTTAAGCTTGTTCAAAGAAGCAGCAAACTACAGCCAACCCCAATTAGCATTGCATCCTTAAATTTAAAGATGGCTCACTTCAAAGGACATAGAAGCTTTGTGATGGCACAGGGCTTTGCGCCGTCTGCTTTCTGCTGTTCTCTCTTATAGATTCATGTATTGGTCTGACTGGGGGGACATCGCAAAAATTGAGAAATCTGGCTTGAACGGTGTGGATCGGCAAGTGCTTGTGACGGACAACATTGAATGGCCCAATGGTATCACACTGGGTAAGTTGCAAAACTGGGACCATGGGTGCTTCTAGATGGGGTGAGGTGGGTGGGTCCTTAGCATTTACAACCAGAAGGCATTGTGCAACTGTTCCATCTCTTTTTCCTTAATGGATTTTCTGCGTTAAGGGAAAAGACAGAAGGTGGGGAAAGACAGGAGGGCTATGAGTGGAAGACATCATCTGGACCCCCTGTAAACTTCTGTGAATGTGGCAGGAAGATGGCATCATAAAAGTCTCACCTGGAAGAACTGCAGATCACTGTAAATGGCAAAAGTTCCTAGGACAAGAAACCTAGGAAGCTGCCTTATCCCAAATCAGATGATTGGCCTGTCTAACTCATTATTACCTACTGATAGTGGATTTCCAGGGTTTCAGATGGGAGTCTTTGTCATCCCTACATGAAGATACCAGAGATTGAATGTTGGACTTCTTGCATGCCAAGAATAAGAACGTAAGAAGAGCCCTGCTGGATCAGACCAGAGGTCCATCTAGTCAAGCACTCTGTTCACACATTGGCCAACCAGCTGTCACCATGGTCCCACAAGCAGGACATGGGTGTAACAGCATTCCGCCACCCATGTTCCCCAGAAGCTAATGTATATAGGCTCACTGCCTTGGATACTGGAGGTAGCACATAGCCATCAGGATTGCTAGCCTTTGATAGGCTTCTACAACCCCCCTCATAAAGCCATCCAAATTGGTGGCCATCACTACATCTTAAGTTAGTGAATTTCATAGTTTAACTATGAGCAGCAATCCTTCCCATGGACTCTAATTATACAGGTCTCAGATGTATAATTTCATCACTCATATATACAGCCAGTCAGTTCAATCTAATACAGTTTTTTGCTGATATGACTTATCCTGAATTTCTCCTGCTGATTTAGCAATTTGTGCTCCATGCAAAGCCTTCTTCAAAACCTTTCCATAAGGCCAAGCTAGACAGTACATGGGGGATGGGTGAACTGTCTCTTTTTTTAAAAAAACTGAAAAGCAGCATCAAATTCTGCCATCGGGAACCGAAAGGAAGGAGCCAATTAACCATTTTCCCTTTCTACCATTTTAAGACTCTCAATCAACAGCTGTTTTCCCAACCACAAGGGAAATGATAAGGGGGGGGGGTATTTCCCCCACTCCCAATGCAGGGAGAAAGGCAGCTTGGGGAAGAGTGGTTTTGAGGAAACAAATGGTGGGAGGGGGAAGGGTTATGCCGCTCCTCCCCCTTCCTCTCCTAAAATGGGCAGCATCCCACAGCTGCTTTTCAGCTTAAAAAAAGAAAGGCAGGAAATTGTTCACACATCTCCCATGTATCTTCTACTTTGGCCTTTACTTGAATTTATTTGTTTTATTTATTTATTTATTTATTATTGCATTTATATCCCGCCTTTTTTCCTGCAAGGAACCCAAGGCGGCGTACATAATCCTCCTTCTCTCCACTTTATCCTCACAACAACAACCTTGTGAGGTGGGTTAGGCTGAGAGTCTGTGACTGGCCCAAAGTCACCCAGTGGGTTTCCATGGTCGAGTGGGGACTAGAACCCGGATCTCCCGACTCCCAGTCCGAAACTCTAGCCACTACACCACACTGGCTCTCACACCACACTGGCATTGTGTAAGAGATGCTTATGGGGCAAGATCAGCAAGTAAGATGGTAGGCCATTTACCACACACATTTTGTCTTCTTGAATTAGCATATAGGACAGCAGTTGGTGCCATAGACTACAGGCTAGATGTGATAAAAAAAATAATGGCAACAGTTTATATTACTACTAATGCAGACAGAAAGTTAAGGCAGTAGGACTGTGAACATGACCTCTTGCATAACCCCTACGTGTATTTGCTTGGGTCCTGCCACACGATCCAAGCTTGGTGATGAAGTATTTGGCTCACAAGTGCAGAGAGAGGAGGATATGGCACAGGAAAGCCTTGTTCTGTCGTTGCTGCTGTAGCAGTTTAGATTATGCTAGCTGGGCAAGCATGCGTTATCCCTATATGCAGCACACATGTGCATGGGTCCACACTCCCAACACTCTGTGGCATGATGGAATCAATGCACTGAGATTTTATATGAAAAACAAAAACAAAATAACCAACTGGACACACTTGTACTGGACATGTTGATGATTATGATGATAATGATTGTCCTTTATGAGTTGTTTACCATTTCCCAAGATGGTGAAGCCACAAGAAAACCACAACAATAAGTAAGAGTGGTCAAAAGGCAAATGCACCCACTTATAATTCTGCCTTGATGTGTTTGCTTTTCAGATTTGTTGAATCAGCGTCTCTACTGGGTGGACTCCAAGTTGCACTTGCTTTCGAGTGTAGATTTCAATGGCAGCAATAGGAAAGTTCTCATCTCTTCCGTGGATGACCTGAGCCATCCGTTTGGATTAGCAGTGTTTGAGGTATGAGGCCAGGAGTTGGGACTAAGCCTCGCCTGACAGTGAACTAAATCAAGGTAGTAATGAAAGGGACACCTAGAGACACCAGTATTGGATAATATGAGCAGGTGGCCAGACAGTGGTTGAGCAGGAGATGGGATTATCTAGGTGCAAGTCATATTTTGAGATGTATGATGGTGGGGGATCGTTGGCCATGATCAAGATATGAATGATGAGTAGGACCACAGTAAAGAATGAGTCCATATCAGAACTGGAGAAACAAGGAAGGAGAACTTGGAATAATTTTGCAGCCGTATGGAGGAATTATGACTGAAATTGGTTGTTCATGTATGTTCTTGCAGAAGAATTTAGTTCAGAATGCTTTGGGCTCAATTTTTCTTTTCTTTTGTGCACCTGGAGGTCTCCTTCCTTCCTTTTTATATCAGAACTGGGCCTAGTCAACACCTATGTTTACAATTTTTTCTCACTCTAGTAGGAATGGAAATGCTGAACAGTACACACACAAAATAGATTCGTCTGGCTGTTAAGGTCTAATGAGGTTCAGAATTATGTAAATTGATAATGTGACTTCCTTGGATTGTATAATGTATTGAGATTGCAGCATTTGGAACTACTGATTCCTTTTCCATAATATAGAGTTTCAGTGGTCAGAATGCTAAACTTTCCTCATCAAATATATATCCTAAACATTCCTCATCATATATATATCCAGCCCAAGAAACCAAGGAATTTAATACCAAAATATAATCAGTCATTCATTACAAAACAAGATACCCCCTAAATCCATCCTCCGTTTTTCACTTCCCTATTCAGTATTATAAAAGATGTACCATGTGATTTTACCATCACCTTTCTACAATTAAATCCCATCAATGCTTTGCCCTATTATCTCTTCTTCTAATTGGTAGGAGTTGTTACTAAGTATGTCTGTGATAATGTTGATTTGCAAAGGAAGATAGTTTTGCTATTCCTTGGGTCACATTTTTCTAGTTTATCCTGAACTGCAGAGCTCTCTTCTAAGAAATTGTCAGGGGCTTGCCCTACATGGAAACTGACTTAATACAGGTCATATCTTCAAAAGAGGAAGGAAGATTAGACTGGAATGCCATTTGCACTGGGATGCCAGGGATCGCTGCACACTTTATAATAAATCCCCTCAAATCCTATTCATGAACCATCATGACCACAAAAGTCAGAGAAACTCATCTGAGAGCACAAGCTGGCTTTTTGATAAGTAGGCCGGGCATATCTGCCTCGCAGTTAGGCTACCTCAGAGGGAGAATTTCTTTTCCCAGACAGCCTGTTTATATAGACATCACATTCTCTGCTTTTTATAGCACATAATATGGAAGAAAGGATTGTTCTCTGAAGGATAAATTCCAAGTGAACTGTCTTTACCTTTTTCCTCAAAAAAAAAAAAAAAAAAAAAACCAGAGAAGAAATGTAGCAGTTTTGTGCTGGACTCGCTATATAAAGAAAACAGCTCCTTGCCAGTTAAAAACTACCCCATCACTTGGGACAAGAGGGCTTATCCAAAAGCCATAAGCTTGATAAAAGCTAGAGCCATATTGAGCCTTTAAAAGACAAACAGACTAGAGTGTGAAGTGGCTATGACAATTAAAAAATAACTCTCTACACTTTATTTATATGTATATTTTATTAGACCACTGAAGACCTTGCATGGTTGAAACACGTTTGGTTTTTCATTGTCTCTTTGTTCTTTATCGCTTCTATTGATGTTTTAATGTAATACCATATAGTTTTTATATATACTTGAACTATACAGAGTAGCTATTTTGCTCAGTATATTAAAGGTTTTTTAAATACTTCAGTTATCTTCATATTACATGTGACTATTGACAGTGATACGGTCACCAGTATATCCACCCCTTTCTCTCATCTCATCGTCTTAATTGTAAGGGGTCAGGACAAGTTTTTTAACTTATTGGTGGACTAATGCAAAATGAAACAGGCCTGCCAGCAGGCTCACAATTATCCCCTTGGTCAGCTTCTGCAGGCACACCATTTTTTTGGAGCAGGAATTGCAGGCGTAAGTTGGGTGTGCACCCCAGTACAGTTGCTGTCTGTCTGCAATCCGTTGCTTTCAGCAGGATGTATATCTGTATGTAAATGGAGATGTACATCCAAATGTTCATCCCATTGAAAATAGTGCCGTGCAGAAAGACAGTGACCACTCTCAGATGTGCCTTCAGTTTATGCCTGATCCAGCAAATGATAAGTACACAGAAGTCTCCTTTCACATACAAATCCTCTTAGGCCCTTTCTACCCCTAAGGATTATCCCAGGAAAATGGAGGGATCGTCCCTGCCTGCTCCCGGGATCCCCTGTGTGACATTTGGATGCACAGGGATGCTTTTTAGGATGCTTTTAGTATGTTTTTAGGAAGTTTTAATAATGTATACTGTGTTTTGATTAATATTTTATGTATTTTATACTTGCTGTTGTTCCCCACCTCGATCAGAATGGAGAGGCGGGTTAGAAATAAATATATTATTATCCTGGGACGATCCCGAGGGGAAAGGCAGGTGTAGAAATGGCCATAGTTAGTTCAGTGTAGGAAGCATGAGGTGGCAGAGAGGGAGAATAAAAATGAGAGAAATGTCTTCCCCTTTGCCCTCCTGTTCTTCTCTCGACATTCAAAAATAAAAGTGAGTTCCTCACAACAATATAATTTGTAGAGTTGAGAACACTTTGATAATGTATACGCAAATTGAACATTTCATTGGTCTTCTCTTTTTTCTTCATGATTTTCAAAGACAAAATTATGATTCCATAACACAGAATCTCCGTAGGGAAGTTCACAGGAAAACGTGCACATACACACATATGTTGAAAGAATACCTGGCGGGAGGACTGTGGGGCTAATCTATGCCTCCAGCTGCCATTGTACATGGCAGAAACACTTCCCCGCTGCCCGCATGTTCAGACAAAGTGGGAAAGGGCACACCACACCTACTGATGTATGTGCTTTTTCACTTGAGAAGAGACCTTGATTAGGCCTGAGTCCTCCACATGAGAAGGAACTCTGCAGACATACATCAGTGTGAGTGTAGAGCCCTTTCCATGTTGTCCAAATGCATCTTCAGTGGGAAAATGTTCCTGCTGGGGATGTGGCAAGGGTGAGGTTTCATCTTTCAGCATGTGTGTGAGGGGAAGGTTCATGTGACATTTCCTCATGTAATGAGATACTGCCTTCCAAAGAAGAGGTAGAGTAGGCAGGGCTGACCCAGCCATGCAACAATGTGCAGTGACCTGTTTCAAGTGGCATCATCACGAGCACGATCGTTGAAGGCAGGAGCCGGTGTCTGACCTGTGCAGCAAGTGTTGGCCCTAGAGATTGGGGCATGTGCCTCCCCTTGGGCTCCAATTCAAGTAGCAACATGTCTTGGGCTGGCACTAGGAGTAGGGTTCATTGAGGATGGTTAAAAGTATAGGCCTTCAAAGTACTGAGCACCATTGATTTCAGTGGGCTCTACAATATTTAGGAAAGACCTGACGAATTCATTGTATGCTCATCTGCTTTTTTCATATCTGGAAAGCACTGTGTATGACTTGGTTACTAAAAATGCAAAAGGGATTGATAGATAAGACAACAATGCCCAAAAGGCTTTTGCTGGTACATGATATGGTCTCTTTTCTTTCAGGACAGGGTATTCTGGACTGACTTAGAGAATGAGGCAATCTTCAGTGCAAATAGGCTGAATGGTCTAGATATCTCCATTTTGGCTGAGAACCTCAATAATCCTCATGATATTGTAGTCTTTCATGAGCTGAAGCAACCCAAAGGTAAGGCTTGTTTTTAGTTCAGTAATGGGCCAAAGTTAGATTTGTACTCCAGGTTGACAAAGAAAGGTCCACTTCCACTATTTAGCATTACATAGAAGAGCATTCTTGATGAGGAAACCTTAAATGTCTTGTTTAAGCCATGGTTAGGCCACTAACCCTTTTGCAGCAAATGATTAGTGAGCATGTTTAAACTGTGGTTATGTAGCCACCATGGTTAGGAAAGGTTCACAGGAGGACAACCAGGATGATCAGAGGTCTCGAAACAAAGCCCTATGAAGGTAGGCTGAAAGAACTGGGCATGTTTAGCCTGGAGAAGAGAAGATTGAGGGGAGACATGACAGCACTCTTCAAATACTTAAAAGGTTGTCACACAGAGGAGGGCCAGGATCTCTTCTCAATCCTCCCAGAGTGCAGGACACGGAATAACGGGCTCAAGTTAAAGGCAGCCAGATTCCGGCTGGACATCAGGAAAAACTTCCTGATTGTTAGAGCAGTACGACAATGGAATCAGTTACGTAGGGAGGTTGTGGGCTCTCCCACACTAGAGGCATTCAAGAGGCAGCTGGACAAATATCTGTCAGGGATGCCTTGGGGTGGATTCCTGCATTGAGCAGGGGGTTGGACTCGATGGCCTTGTAGGCCCCTTCCAACTCTGCTATTCTATGACATGCTAGGCCATAATGTTTTGCTCAAAATGCTTAACCACTGTGGCTTAGCATGTGTTCTAAACAGGGTCACTGTTTACAGTCCATTACACTACTTTGGCTCTCTGGTTTGGGAGGGTTCTACTCTAGCTGAAGAGGCAAGCTGGCTTTCACAAGTAGGCAACCAGTCCCAAGCTCTTGTTCAGCTGTGAAAATCACTGATCAGCTAAAAGGAGATAATTAGCAGATCTGGTCATTTAAACCAGTATAGAAGATAGTAAGGATGATCTAGTTCTGAAAGCACTGATGATCTTGAGAAGACCCCAAAAGCCTCAGAGATTTCAGATATTTTTTTAAGGGGGTTAAGCCCTTTTAGACCTTTTTGTACTGTACTGGTGCCTTTTACTGTCTATACAGTTTCTTTAGAAGCACTGTCATTAGATGGACAAGCCCTCCCCACAATTATGTTGATACTCTAACACCACTCCACTTGAAGTGAAACATATGAAATGATCTCGGTTCCCACAGCAAAACAAAGGCAGTCATTCATCTTGCAATTTTCTACAGGGAAGTGATAATCTATGAAGGAATGTTTATGTGTGAAATTTCCCTCACTTTCAAATAAACATATTTCAGTTGGAGATGGACTGATTTCTGATGTCATATATGCCACCTGATGATGGCACCTGCCACGTGATGAACATAATCTTCATTTTTTTTTCTCTTTTTATATTTGTACATCACTTTGGATTTTTCAGTGAGAAGCCATCCACAAAAAATTTAAAACAAAAAAAATGTAAAAATATTGTCACCTCTTTACCAGATAACATGGGTCTTGAAATTGCCTGCAGGTGATAAGGTTTCTGGAAGAAAAGTCCCGAAGACTATGAGAGTGAAACAGAACTAGCAAAGGTCTCATAAATGTATCATGAATTACTAACAGGAACACAATCTTTATTATTTTCTCTTCCTTCATATAGCTCCTGATGCTTGTGAGCTCAGTTCTCTGCCAAATGGAGGCTGTGAATACCTTTGTCTTCCTGCACCCCAAATCTCTACACACTCCCCAAAATATACATGTGCTTGTCCTGACTATATGTGGCTGGGTCCTGACATGAAAAAGTGCTATAAAGGTAAAGACAACTGCTTTCACTGTATGAACCTTTCCATGCCCTATTTAGGGCATATCCCCTTCTACTTTCAGTAGAAACTCCACCACTGTCCATGACATTATATACATTTTCTTGCCTTTCTCCATCAGTCATAAACTTCAACCATTTAGTTCCTTGATGTAAAGCTTCATAAGATGTTCCATTTTGTTGATAATTTTATTCTCCAATTCTGCTATATGCTTAATGACAGAGAACTTAACACATTTGCCCCTGTGTGCTCACAAATAATCCATGGTTAACAAATCATGAGTTGTTTGGTTATGCAAACCGGGTCTTTTTTATATGCTCTGTATAACCACTTGTCAGCTTTTCATTAAACTTTTCAATATTTAATATAAGTAAATATGTTAAATGTGTTGGTCAGAATTGCACACTATTCTAAATGTGAAGCATTCATATGATTTCTCTTTACCTAGACTTCAGATTATCTTGTTTAGTTTACACAACTCCCAAGCTTCTGGAGTAAATGAAATTATTCTGTGTAGATCTTGAGGTGACTGTGTATTGATGATCTTTTCAGAGCTTCCAACTACCTCAACTAATATGCCTACTACTACTACTGTTACTACTACTACAACTCACATGCCCAATTTTACTGCTGTTACTGCTGTTATGACGAACACTACTACCACCGTCGTTGTTACAACTAGCAACACCAACAGTATTAGAACAGAAAGCCAAGAAACAACATCACGTGTCTTCCTTGGCACTACAAGCGTTCGTTCACTCACAACCACATCCAGCCTGGCAGACCCAAAGATAACGACAACAGGAAACAGCAATCTCTCCCAGCACTGTAAGCAATGTAGCTTAAAACCAAGCATTTTTTCTTTCTGTTTTCCAGCTTGAAGAACTGGGCTGATGATGGCACAGTATGTTGGAGTTGGCAGTATACTGTGCAGTACACTAAAGCCAAGTCCTTTAAACTAACCCCCCTTTGCTTAATATAAATTTTATTACTTTTACATGAACTCTTATCTTGGTTGTGGAGGGTGTTTCTTCAAGAGCCTTGTTTTCCTAGTGGCACCTTAGGGCAGTATGAGAAACAGTGTGATGTAAAGGTTCGAGTATTGGACTATGACTCGGGAGGCCCAGATGCAAATTCCCACTTGGCTATGAAGCTCACTGGATGACTTGGGAAACTCCCTGAAAATAGAGCACCCAAAGTATATCCATAAATTCATTCACAAAATCTTATCATCTTGTCTTGCCCTAGTTTTGGGACTTCCTCTGCTAAGGAAATGATGAAGGGTCAAAGCGATCTCTGCTTTATTTTAAAAATCATAATTTTGTGCCAAGAGAACCTGAATTCTAAATACTTTCAAGCGTTTTTTGCTGATTCTGTCCATGTGTTTTGTCCTTTGTCTGAAACTGAGGTTGTCTTCTCTGGTTGCAGATGCTAACGATGGACAAGGTTTTGGATCAACTGTGATGGCAGCCGTTATTGGAATTGTTGTTCCTGTTGGTAAGCATATTTTTAAAATACTCATAAAGAATTCTGAACAGTGACATTTGTGGGGAGCCAGTTTAAGAAATATGGACTTCCTGAAGCAACTAGAAATTTTTGTTCCTTTCTCTCTCTCCTTTTCTCTTTCTTTTTCCCCCTAGTGGTAATTGGTTTGTTGTGCATGGGAGGGTACCTCATCTGGAGAAACTGGAAACGGAAAAACACAAAAAGCATGAACTTTGATAATCCTGTGTACAGGAAGACTACAGAAGAGGAAGATGAAGATGAAATCCATATTGGGAGAACCACACAGATTGGGCATGTGTACCCAGCAGTAAGTGTCTGATTTTATCTTTCTGGCTGATCCTCTACCATCAGCTTGTGTAAGTAGGAGTAAAGTATGTATACCTCCATCTCCCAATGAAAAGTTTTTAGTGTACATCAAGAATCGTTAACTAATTTAGCCTCACAATATGGAAGAGATGCATTTTGATGTGAAAGTCAGCCACAAAAGCAATGCAACCTAAATCCATTCTACAGTTACCTCTAGCAGCTGTATGGAAAATTAGGTAGCAAAAGTAAAATCCCAAATATGTGTGAACTATAGGGTCAGATATGTGCTCCATGATCACATTTAGTTCCTGAAAAATGTGCCATGTAGACATACCCTTAGGCTGTAGTTCTGAGCACGAGGGGGTGTTATCTTGAACCTATGAATATATCAAGTATGTAAAATATAAACATTCAGGGTAGATAAATTTAGAGATATAGTAGACTAGAAGTGAGCAAGAGTAGAATTCCTTCACTTACAATGGGAGGAGATTGGGGGACAACCATCACCAAGACTCTTAAGACTTTAGTGTGTAATTTTACTGTACTGGTCACACTCTGGTATTGTCACTTCTAAGCTGCCCCACTGAAAGAACTGGCATAAATGAGTACTTCGGAATTTGATTGAAGACGTTAAAACAATCTGCTACTTCCATTGACTTCAGCTGGTATATTGGTTTATTAAGTGGTTTGTTCGTTTATTTATTTATTTATTTATTACATTTTTATACCGCCCAATAGCCGAAGCTCTCTGGGCGGTTCACAAAAATTAAAGTTTATTAATTAAACTTAAATTAATTAAGTTTATTGATTGCATTGAGAATCTAATCTAAGTAAGCGTTAAGGCATGCACAATCTGAGCTGTTAATACTGAGCTAGTTCTGCCCGGAATGGCCAGCAATTGCTCGGCACCAAAACATCAGATAATTAAAAACAAGACAGATGTTATCCAATTAGTAAATCACTGACTGGGATCCTCTATCTCTCTGTCTCCTGGGCAGCATTCCCAACCACTCTTCCAACGTCCCAGTTATCTGATTCAATTCCTCCAGCCCCCCACATCACACCAGAACTTGAGGCACTGACCCATTTCTCTTTTCTTTCTCAACAGCGTGTAGCGTTAAGTCTAGAAGATGATGGGTTGCCGTGAGGGCTGCACCGACTCCAGTCCCACCGCCGGATCGATAGATATGCACTGAACACATCTGCTGTGGATCATGGAATCCACCTTGTCATATTTCTTTCTCCCCATCACCTTTAACTATTTATGTTGCAGAAGGGTAACCACAAAGTTGTAATGAACCGCAAACATCCAAAGGATGTGAAAGTTTTGTATGTATAATCTTTTATACACCTTTTTAACTTCTTGCACTATCCATCTGTAATAGTGAGGAGGCTGCTCTAACGCTGAGCTACTAACGCGGAGTATACAACCAGCCAGACCCAAGGGTCGGTAGCTTACATGACATTTTTAATCACTATATTTATAGAGGGTTTGTAAATATGTCCAGCATACTTTGTGGCTACCCATCAACATAAGAGAAAAGAAGAGGTCTATACAAGCGGTTTAGGATATTTATTAACAAATTCTGGATATAAGATTTGTTCTGTACATATACTTAGAGGATGAGAGTATTTATTTTTTTGTATGTTTGGCTCACTGTGCATAGATTATCTGTGTATATACCTATCAAATCTCGATAGGTATATAGACATTTACATATATAAATAAATAAATATATATATATATATATAAATATATATATAAACAAAGAATATATTTTAGAAACATTAGCCCAGCTCTATGGGAAATAGGGTAATTGAATTCTTAAGGGATGTTTTTGCTTTGAAGTCTAAAGCCACTGAGTAAGAATTACAGCTGTTAAAATAGGATAGTCGATGACTGTCAAAGAAACAAAGTGCTCCCATAATGTACAGTCCAAATTCTGTCCTGGCAGATGAACCAGCTCATGGCTCAGTTGCGCACAAATCTAGCAGACACAGGAGTTCTCAGGCACACATTGAGCTTCCTGCATGGAATTCCATTTTCTGTAATGGAGGGGACAGTTGTGCACATAAAGAGAAGTGTAGTCTGAGGTACTCTCTCTCTCCACTGAAGTGAATGGGGAAATCCAGAGGCTCAGTGCAAACATTGCCCTCCGGATCGAGGACAATGCCTGCAATTCCAAACCATTAACCTGACAGGTTTAGATGTACCTTAGGGTGTCATGCTTGGCATATTTTCCAAGGTTAGTCCCATTAAGCTCAGTGGGAACATTTTTAGAGCAAACATGTTTTGGATCTGTCTGTGAGCTTTATTGGGACTTCCCAGCATAAAGAATCTGTGAAACCATCTGCTTCTTTTTGCTTAAGTGTTTACAACCAGTAGCTCACATCCTTCTAAAGCTTGTCAAGTGATGATAACTGTTACCACAGTGATTATAGCTGTGCCAGAAAGCAATCCTAGGTATGTTTATTTAGAAGTAAGTCCCACTGAGGTCCATGGGAAATACTCCCAGGTAACGGTCCATTGGATTGCAGAAAAAAGGATTACCAGCCATCTTACTCCACATTGGAGTAAGACTGGCAGCACTTACTTCATATTTCTCCCCTCCCCATTGTTACATTTTTGTTCTTAAATGAAATTGGGTGACATGAATAACACAACTAATCTTAACTCTGTTACTCAAGCAAAATCCACAGTTCTGCTAATATCCTTTGGTAGCTACTTCAAATTAACATTAGTAGTCATCCAAGATTGTTTTGCATTAGCCTTTTCTCTCAAATCACTATCCTCTATTTACTAATTCTTTACAGAGAATCCAGATGATTATGACAACAGCAAGTCATTCAGTGTTTTCTGAATTGGCCTCCCATATTTTTAAACATAAATTTGAGGGGGGGTTTCAGGGTGCCTGTGCCTTTAATTAAACATTTTCCTGTTCATTAAATGTTCCTTACATGCTTCCTGTTAATCACAATTGGATGATTAATTGCTCCTTGAATAGGCCTCTCTTAATTTCTCTTCCTGTGGGAGGGCTTTAATTATGGATTTCATTCCCACACACACACACACACACACAAATTATTTTTGTTATGTGAAATAAAAGGGGAAAGTGCAAGAAAAGCAGTAATTCAGAACCAAATAAAGCATAAACTGAAACTAGGGGCCATTAAGAGAGGTTATTTAAAGAGGCAATTCATCACTAATCCCCCAGCCACAATCTAAAGGAAGCAATAACATCAGCAGGACCTGTAAACTGGAAACTTTGAATTAACATTGAAAAGGACCTTTGCTGAACAGGATTGATTTGTGAATAAACACCATACAGGAGTCTTGGCCATGGGAAAAGCCTTTGCTGGATAATATCACGCTATCTTTAAGTGCTGTATGGATCCTCCATTTTTAATTCATTTTAGCTAATTATAGAAAAGCAGTACCTCATCAGGTCTTAAGGGCTGTACTGTAGAAGCAATCACAGTCACTGGCACTAGGATGGCTAGTGGTGCTTCAGGCTTGGCTGACAAAAGGCTAGTGTGGCCAACTCATGTTCATGTGAATTTTCAGAGGTGTGTATCAACTAGTTCAATTGTTTTCACAAAATGTGTTCCAGGAAAAAATCCTGGAGGGTGTATCTGGACCTCTTCAGTGAAAGACCAGTAAAGACAAGCCTCCCTGAAAGAACTTGATCACCACTGTCCATCTACACACACACACACACACACACACACACACACACACACTCTTTGTGGCTCCAGGGAGCTTAGGTGTTGTTCAATGGAGGGTGGTAACTCCAATTTTGATGGGGCTGTGAATCCACTGTAGGTTTTAGTCAACACAAGCCAAAACCCTGGAGGAACTATCCAAGGTGCTGAACCCTATCACCAAAATAGGTTCAGCAAAATGGATAGCTCCTTTAGAGTTCTGGCTGGTTCTGATTAAAACCCACAGTGGATCCACAGTCTCATCTAAATCAGAGCCATCAGCCTCTGCTGCTCCCAGTCTGAACTTTCCGGTGATGTGAGGGCAATGGTGAGGACCAAGAGGATCCATGTAGTCTGAACATACATCCTAAAACATGTTCCGAGAATCCCCTGCTGTGGACAAGTAGCCATAAAGGGTTCCATAGAGATAGAATATTTTTTAAAAAAAAACACCTATTGAGCTAGTGGATACATGTGCTCTCCCGGAGGAGTGGGTACACTGGCCATGATTCAGCCCAAATGAAACACCTGTAAGTTCCTTTGCTTTCAGTGGAAGATATAAGCACAGCCTTTTTTTGTCTCCTAATCTGTTATTAATATCTCCCCTTCCTCCAAGAAGCTGCGGGCAGCACATATCGCTCACTCCCCTGAGGTAGATGTTGCTGACACAGTTGTTTGTGGGTCCTCTACACAACATCATCAACCTCCAGGGCTTCTCCCATGCAATTTGATCTTTATCCCGCTTTTCAAAAGATCAGAGATACCATGGCAAGGAGCATTAATCCAATGTATAAGCAGTGTGTAATGTTGGAGTTGCATTATACGGCAGTGCCATCTAGTGGCTGTATAATGAAACATACAGTGCTTGCAAACAAATTAAGTCCTGGAATCAAAGCATGTGTCCACCTGTGTAAAGCAACCAATCTTTATCCCGCAAAGAACACAAAAGCAAAACCCCAATAAGTTGCGAGATAAAAAGCCTGGTGTGATAGCAGCCTGAGTGGCTGGTCTTAGGTGACCCAGTAAGCTTCATGGCTGAGTAGTGATTTGAATCTTTGAGGAGTCATCAAACTGCTTAGCTTTGGCTGGATCTTGCCTTTCATAGCCATGTGCTTGTGCTAGCGCACTGAGCATCTAACCTGCAATAATTCTGTAGTTATCTTGCCTCTGGTTACTCAGTTGCTGCTCCTGCCATGAATAGCTACATTTTCCCAGTTCATCTATAGTGTCTTATTTAGCAAATCTACGAGCTTAAGAATCCCAGTAGATTTCCTGCTATACCTTCACTGACTTTGTGTTCTGTCTAGTAACCTCAAGCTGCAGCCCCTGTTTCAATCACTACAAACCCTGAATCGACTGTATTATTTTTGTGTTGAATTGGGACTTGGATTTGAAGTTTAATTTGAAGCTTTACACTTCAGTCAAAGCTTCTGCCTACAAATGAGGAAACAAAGTCTCTTACAGAACTGGATTTTTAAAAGGCCACACAATGTAATGTTTTCCAGTAGGGTAGCCATGTTAGCCTGTTGCAGCAGAAACAATAAAGAGCCTTCTGGCACCTTAAACACTAACAACTGTATTCTAGCATGAACTTTCTGGACACTAGACACTTCATCAGATGTGTGATCAGAGGGTGTGTATGTGTGTGGTCAAATATCATTAGAGGAGGAGAAATTGCCATGTCAGTTCTCAGGAAGAAGTTACTCTGCACACACAAAGCAAATAAATGATGACTTGCATGTGTAAAACACCCATTGTGGATCAAGCCCAGCAGACACAACTTTCAAATAGCTTTGTGCCACCTCAAGCAAAACAGTTCACATGTTGAGCTGCAGGCATCCAGTGATTTGTGAACTGCCCAGAGAGTGTCGGCTATTGGGTGTGGTATAGAAATGAAATGAAATACATAAATATGTGCATAAACCCTTATACACACACACGACAATTATTTTTATTGTATCAGCATCCTCTGCAGAACCCTTCCAAGAAAGAAACAATAACCCTATTCAGGCACTCTCAAACTGTGTATGTTTGAAAGGTGTCCTAAATGCCCCACCCCACTCTTTAATCACTTCATGCACCCTCTACATGTGAAAGATGGCTTTTGGAAGGAAACGGCCTCCAATATCTGTGGAGGTTCTCCAAGCGCTTTTGAATGCTGGAAAAACCAACGTTCAAAATCATGTGGAGCGTCTCCACGGATACAAAAAGCTCTCCCCTTCAGAAAGTTGCCCTCCACATGTAGGTGACAAAAATGGTGATGGAGAGGGCAGGACTAACCCACTCCTCCGCCTCTTGTGTTTATTGTACACAGAATCCAAACACCTGAGTAGGGCTAATGAGATGCTTGAAAGTAAGCATGTCCTCATGTTCTCGCTGTCTCTAGCAGGACCTGATCTAACATGGGTCCAAGAGCCACTTTTGATGTACATGACACACACACACGCAGACTCATATTTTGTAATTTCCTCCCATTTTCCATGGCAAACTGATGAAACCCTCCTCCAGGTTTCAAAAGCAGTTTATTAAGCAGTGTATTGGAGGGAAGCAGCAGCACAAGCTGCTGTTCAACATGTTGGAAGCCTTTCTTGAGCATACAGTGGTCACTGCACAACCCTTTTATCACAGTTAAGCAGTGGTTTTACACACTTAACGTGATGTCTCTAGCAGACTATGGAAACTGGCTCCATTGAAAAGTATTGTTTGATGTGAAAGTTTTGTTCATGGGGATAAATCGGTGATAGTTCATTCATACATACAAGTCATCCCTTGATGATGACTAATGAATGACGAATCCTTATGTTTGAACCGGCCCAATGTGTCGTAGTCAAAGGAGTAAAGTGTTCAAAGGGTGTAGTATAATTTGCACCTTGGAAATTATATGCTCCATGCCGTCTGCTTATAATGCGAATTTAAGAATAAAGATTTCCAATCTCTTTCTGCTAGACTTTGAGAATACAGGCCTATGAGTAAATACATACTTCTGAAGAAAGCTGGAGAGGGAAAATATGGTTCAGTCGGTACTTTAAGCTGCTCTGCTCAGTTACTTACAAGGTCATGCACTATGTGCATGTTGAAAAGAATAAAAAGGAGATAAAATATTTGTATGTAATAACTGTAACTAACCTCAATCTGTAAATAAATTTGAAGAATCTACAATTTTGATACTTTTTTAAAAACAAAAACCTTGTACAAGTCCTGTGTATAAAGTTGGATTTTTTTCCAAACCATTGTAAATTACTATGATGTGACATTTTCCTGTTTTCCAACTTGACAGATCTGTAACTAAATCAGACCAATAACCAAATTTTCCTTTTTTTAAAAAAAGAAAAGAGAATGGATTATTTTCAGTATTTAATTGGGAGCATTAGGATATTGTTTAACATTGTAACCATTTCTGACCTCTGTCTTGTCATATTGAAGTTCCATTAGGATGCGTTCTTGCTTGGTGCCTTTTGTGTTTCTGTTTTTATTCTGAACAAAAGGTCTAGGGATACGGGATGGGGGAGGGCTCTGCTGTTTATAACATTTGCTGTACTTACATCAATAGAGGGTACTGAAAACCAAATGAATACATTTGTAAGACAGTGCACTGTTTCTATAGAGAGATTAAATTTTTCTATTGGCAACTTGCAATTTGTTCTCTTCTTTAATGACATCAACTGCTGAAGAAAATATCAAAATCCTTTTACATAGCCTTACACAAAAGTTACAAGCATACACTTGGTTTTATTAGTTTGTCTCCAAACATATACCTGTGTTAACCTATCTGTGGTATGTCAGTGGCCTCAATGGGGGGGGGGGGGGAAGGACCAACTCTTCCAAGTTTACAAAAACTTCCTTGCCGTGAAGTAATTCTTACCTGCCACAGGCAAGTATGCAACTGTCCGTTTACAATCTTGTTCTGAGTGACTCAAAACTTGTAAGATCAGAATTTTCATTTCTTGAAAGTAGCCAGCTCTCAATACCTATACTTTTTAGCTACTTGCAAGCATGATACTTAACTACTTTTCCTACAGTCTGTTAGCCTATGTTTAAAATCCAGATAGAGAGTGATGTTTCTGCACTGCCCCCAAAACAACACATTTTTAAAGAAGCAATGTTCATTTGAATTATATTCAGTGAGAATCCATAAACTTTAGAGGAATATATGGCAAGTTTGGTGTCAGAAGCTGAAATAACAAGGTTTTTTCCTAATCAGTGAAAGTAGACCTAGACAACAAAAGTTTAAGGTTGTTTTTAAAGAAGAAAAATACTTCTACCCTGCCTTTTTTTCTAAATAAGGAACTTGATGGTGCTATATAAATAATAATAATAATAATAATAATAACAACAACAAACACAAGAACGCCACATAATACTTAAAAAACAATGTCACATATCCCATTTCTAGCAAATAATTTAAAATAAACATAAAACAACCATTTTTGCAATACAGCAATAAGAACAGAACAATATTTTAAAAGCTAAAAGATCAGGTGAAAGCGCTTTTTTTAAGCCACTGAAAACTATAATAGGGTGTCCTCACCTGACAGATCTCAGGAGGCAAAGGGTTCCATAGGGCAGGTGCTACTACAGAAAATGTCCTAGTCCTGGATACCCAGTTTCCAAGGCATTTAGAGCTTTAGTTAAAACTAGCACCTTGAATTGAGACCAGAAATAAAGTGGCAGCAAGTTCTAATCAAACAGAATAGGCATAATACATTCAAATCGCTTAGCTCCAGTCAGCACCCTGGCTGTAGCATTTTGTATCAGTTTCCATTTCTGAACACTTCAAAAGCAGTCACACAAATGTGTTAAGCATGTTACAGTAGTACATGTAGTCTTGAGAAAGGATACTTTTGAGTCGACAGGTCCCCATTGGGCTTGGTACAAATCCTACCAAAGTGACTTACAAATAACATAAAAATAAAATCACAAACAATACTGACCTTCTAAAAAAATTTTTTTTAAAATCCTCAGGATCCCTCCCACAGAGCAGTTGGTGGAGAATGGCCCCGGAGGCAGGGAGAATCCAACTAGAACAGGAGCAGATGTCTGACCACCTCCTCTCCCTCCCTCCCTCTCTCTTAGAATTCTTCCCATAGGGCAGTTGATGCTAGATGGCCCTGCAGGGATGAGGGGGACAGAAAGTCCAGCTGGAGCAGACAGTGAGGTCTTCTTTCCTTGACTTTCTCTCCTAAAATTCTTCCCACAGGGCAGAATTTCTAACAGTGATCACACCTCAGAGGTAATGCATGGAACAGCTCTCCAATTAAACCTTGAGAGAAGCTGGTAGTCAATTTAGCACGTTGTGTGCAGAGGCATTCAAACTCATTGCAAGTGTACATGTTGCCACAGGGGTAGGCAGCATGGTGCCTGTGGGCATCAATGTCTCCCAGACACCTTCCTTAGCACCCGCCAAAGTGCCACTTTAAAAACATACGCATTTTGTTACAAGAAAGGTTCCTGTTCATGCTTAAAACTTTGGTTTCAAAGGAATTGTTTTAACCTCTTTTGTGTATGCAATCCTTGAGGCAGGTCACTTGTCCTTTGTCACACCTCCAATGGCAGACATTTTGTTATGACACCCAGGACATTTTCTGAAATTGTCAAATGTGCCCACAGCCCAAAGATTTGCTTATCCTTACACTACAGTAATCCAGGAAAGCAGAACTAGGGCTTCTCCCAGAACATTATTTTCAACATTACCACTCAACACTAGGAAACGTTAAGGGTAGAGTGCCTCTTGCTACAAAAATGTGACTTCTAGATAGGTGAGCCTCAACCATTAATATTCATTTATTTATTTAGATCTGTTAGATATCTTATGAAACATCCTACAGGTTTTGGCACTGTACAAATTCTACAAACAAATAAAATCAAAACCCAACATACAATCTTTAAAAATCCTAAGACCCAGCAGAATGCCTAATATACATTAAGCACTCTGAAGATCTTAAGAGGTGAGCCAAAAAGATGGAAAGAAATAACTCACCAAAATCAGTTGAATTGCAATTGCACTCAAATTGAAGCACAGCTGCCCTAGAGTTCAAGTTAAACAACTTTTCTTTTATCCTTGTAAAATGAATAGGAGTGCAGAGTGAGTGACAAGGTGAGTGAATGGAATGAAGATTAAGTGTGGGGTCTCCATGTCACATTGGCACATTCTTGGTACTCGCCAGTCTCCCTGTCTCATTTACTGCAAAACAAAGGGCTGCCCTCCAGCACCATCTTTATTTGGTGCATAACAATTGTTTCCTGTTTTAGAGCTCAATCAAGCACACACACACACCACTTTGCCTTGTACTTAGGTTCTTGGACAAGTTACTTTCTTTACTTTCTCCACTGTACATTCTGGAGAATGTCCACCATGGCAGCCATTTTGTGACAGAACACACACAGTCCTCTATGAAAATTCCAAATATGGCACCGATCCAAAAAGATTGGGAATCCCTGATTTAAGTGCTTGGGATTTTTTTAATTCCATCTGCATGGAAACCTGCACAGTTCCACAAACCACATCATGGACTAATACTGAAAGAGATAACACCTATTGGAACCAGTGAAACAACTCTCGGGTTGCAATAAGACTACCCTGGAGTATATTGGATGAATTTCACAAACCCTTGCTCCTTAATAAAGTCATAGCGGATTCTTAAATATCAATGAAAGTTTTCTGAAGAGTGCTTTGGACGTACTCACCTGGTGAAAAGCCAGTCTTTGCCAGTCATGGCTGCCTACATGTGGTGAAATACGTGGTCCAATATCTAACGAATCAGCATATTAGCATTTCGCAGCTACCACTGGTGTGCTAACATTGCATACAATTGAATCCGTGAACTGCAGAGGGAAGAAGACTTCAGGCATGAGTCCTCACATCATACATCACTAACAAGAGAATGTGACCGATTTGTGACATGGATGATAATGACGATGATCAAAAATAACAGTTGTATTTTGTGTCTATTTAAAAAAATGGTTTTATTTACTTATTTAACACTTTAAAGGCAGACAGCATTTCTGCTGTACCAAGTGTGGAAGCATCATTTGATTTGTACCCTACCTTTCTACCAAAAATAGCACTCAAGGTGGCTTACAGACACAATTAAAATTGATTAAAACAATATATTAAGATACAATCAAAACATAACAATTGCATGATGATACCCGACACAACAGACCCACTTTCAGGCCAACTACGACTAAATCCCCAAGCAATACAAGTCAATGCAATTGCTAGCACCAATACTGCAATTCCTGGATGATGACAAATAGGGACGTACTAAACCGAAGGACACCGAATGGCCATTGAAGTGCATTGTGTCATTCTGAATGGCCATAGGAAATCATTGAAGGAGTTTAGGGATCATCTACAAATTAAAATATCTAAAGGAGTTAAACATTTAGTTTTCATAGAAAACCACACAGAATCAAAAAACAAACCAACAAAGTGGTTTTGGGGAACAATTCCTATGACCCCCAACACAGTGGTTTCTAGGGATCATCTCCAAACATAAAAAGAAAACAGAATACAATAAAGAGAAGGTGACTGCCGTTCCATGCAATGCTTCATAGGCACCAGTTTTAAAAGACCAAAATAAGTGGAGGGGGGTTGCCAAAAACTGTCACAGATTATTTCCATGTTTACAAATCCCCCCCCCCCGCACCCTCTCCTCACAACTGGCTTACATTTCAAAGTGGTCATAGGAATACATGGGAATGATACCACAAGCCCCTTAAGAATCAGATGAAGCTGAAAATGCTTACGGAGGTTGAAATTAGAAACCCAAGCATCCTAAGACTCTGTGCTTGATACATGTTGCATTGGACTTGCCCCCAACTTGCGCATAGCCATAATACGGGGTGTCATTCAGAATGGCCATGGGAAAGCATTAGGCTGTCACAAGCAGGCACGCAGAAAAGAGGGGGAGCCCCAAAACGCTCATGGAGATTTGAACTAACCCCCCCCCCCAAAAAACCTAAGAGTTTCTACTGGAGACATGCTCCACCGGAAAGACCCCCACATTGCACATGGGCCCATAAGGTTCCATCAGAATGACCATAGGAAAGCATTGGACAGACACGCAGCCCCAGAAATCAAGGGGAGCCCCAAAATTGTCATAGACATTTGTAATGAGACCCTAAGCATCCTAAGAGTTTTTGCTGCAGACGTGCTCCATTGGAATGGCCCCTAAGCTGCACACGGCCACGTGAGGTTTCTTCAGAATGGCCATAGGAAAGCATGGCACTTTCTGGCAACCCCAGAAACTCAGGGGGAGCCCTGAAATTCTCATAGATGTTTGTAATGAGACCCTAAGCATCCTAAGAGTTTTTGCTGCAGACGTGCTCCATTGGAATAGCCCCTAAGCTGCGCACGGTCACATGAGGTGTCTTCAGAATGGCCATAGGAAAACAATGGGCTTCTCTGGCAGCCCTCCCAAATCAGGGGGAGCCCCAAAATTCTCATAGAGGCTTGTAATGAGACCCTGAGCATCTTAAGAGTTTTTGCTGCAGGTGTGCTCCATTGAAATGGCCCCTAAGCTGCACACGGCCACATGAGGTTTCTTCAGAATGGCCATAGGAAAGCATGGCGCTATCTGGAAGCCCCAGAAAATCAGGGGGAGCCCTGAAATTCTCATAGATGTTTGTAATGAGACCCTAAGCATCCTAAATTTTTTTGCTGCAGACGTGCTCCATTGGAATGGCCCCTAAGCTGCGCACAGGCACATGAGGTTTCCTCAGAATGGACATAAGAAAACAATGGGCTTCTCTGGCAGCCCTCCCAAATCAGGGGGAGCCCCAAAATTCTCATAGAGGCTTGTAATAACACACTAAGCATGCTAAGAGTTTTTGATGCAGGTGCTCTCCATTGCAATGGCCCCTATGCTGCGCACGGGCACATGAGGTTTCTTCAGAATGGCCATAGGAAAACAATGGGCCAATCTAGAAGCTCCAGAAAATCAGGGGGATCCCTGAAATTCTCATAGACATTTGTAATGAGACCCTAAGCATCCTAAGAGTTTTTGCTGCAGGTGTGCTCCATTGCAATGGCACCAACACTGTGCACAGGCACATGAGGTTACTTCAGAATGGCCATAGGCTTGTAATAACACACTAAGCCCATTCTTTTCCTATGGCCATTCTGAAGAAACCTCATGTGGCCGTGCGCAGCTTAGGGGCCATTCCAATGGAGCATGACTGCAGCAAAAACTCTTAGAATGCTTAGTGTGTTATTACAAGCCTCTATGAGAATTTTGGGGCTCCCCCTGATTTGGGAGGGCTGCCAGAGAAGCCCATTGTTTTCCTATGGCCATTCTGAAGAAACCTCTTGTGGCCGTGCGCAGCTTAGGGGCCATTGCAATGGAGCACACCTGCAGCAAAAACTCTTAGGATGCTTAGGGTCTCATTACAAACATCTATGAAAATTTTGGGGCTCCCCTTGATTTTCTGGAGCTTCCAGATTGGCCCATTGTTTTCCTATGGCCATTCCGAAGAAACCTCATGTGGTCGTGCGCAGCTTAGGGGCCATTCCAATGGAGCACGCCTGCAGCAAAAATTCTTAGGATGCTTAGAGTCTCATTACAAACATCTATGAGAATTTCAGGGCTCCCCCCTGATTTTCTGGGGCTTCCAGATGGCACCATGCTTTCCTATGGCCATTCTGAAGAAACCTCATGTGGCCGTGCGCAGCTTAGGGGCCATTTCAATGGAGCACACCTGCAGCAAAAACTCTTAGGATGCTCAGGGTCTCATTACAAGCCTCTACAAGAATTTTGGGGCTCCCCCTGATTTGGGAGGGCTGCCAGAGAAGCCCATTGTTTTCCTATGGCCATTCTGAAGAAACCTCATGTGCCCGTGCGCAGCTTAGGGGCCATTCCAATGAAGCACGTCTGTAGCAAAAACTCTTAGGATGCTTAGGGTCTCATTACAAACGTCTATGAGAATTTCGGGGATCCCCCTGAATTTCTGGAGCTTCCAGATTGGCCCATTGTTTTCCTATGGCCATTCTGAAGAAACCTCATGTGCCCGTACGCAGTGTAGGGGCCATTGCAATGGAGAGCACCTGCATAAAAAACTCTTAGCAGGCTTAGTGTGTTATTACAAGCCTCTATGAGAATTTTGGGGCTCCCCCTGATTTGGGAGGGCTGCCAGAGAAGCCCATTGTTTTCCTATGGCCATTCTGAAGGAACCTCATGTGGCCAAGCGCAGCTTAGGGGCCATTCCAATGGAGCACGCCTGCAGCAAAAACTCTTAGGATGTTTAGGGTCTCATTAGAAATGTCTGTGTGAATTTTGGGGCTCCCCCTGGTTTTTGGGGGCTGCCAGATAGGGCCATTGTTTTCTAATGGCCATTCTTAGTAAAACTCATGTGCCCGTGCGCAGCTTAGGGGCCGTTCCAATGGAGCGCGACTGCAGCAAAAACTCTTAGGATGCTTAGGGTCTCATTACAAACATCTATGAGAATTTCGGGGCTCCCCCTGATTTTCTGGGCCTGCCAGATAGCACCATGCTTTCCTATGGCCATTCTGAGGAAACCAAATGTGCCCGTGCGCAGCTTAGAGGCCATTCCAATGGAGCACGCCTGCATTAAAAACTGTTAGGATGCTCAGTTTCTCATTACAAACATCTATGAGAATTTTGGGGCTCCCCTGATTTTCTGGGGCTTCTAGATAGGCCCATTGTTTTCCTATGGCCATTCTGAAGAAACCTCATGTGGTCGTGCGCAGCTTAGGAGCCATTCCAATGGAGCACGTCTGCAGCAAAAACTCTTAGGATGCTTAGGGTCTCATTAGAAATATCTATGAGAATTTTGGGGCTCCCCCTGATTTTCTGGGGCTTCTAGATAGGCCCATTGTTTTCCTATGGCCATTCTGAAGAAACCTCATGTGCCCATGTGCAGCTTTGAGGCCATTCCAATGGAGCACACCTGCAGCAAAAACTCTTAGGATGCTTAGGGTCTCATTACAAACATCTATGAGAATTTCGGGGCTCCCCCTGATTTTCTGGGGCTGCCAGAAAGTGCAAGGCTTTCCTATGGCCATTCTGAAGAAACCTCATGTGCCCGTGTGCAGTGTAGGGGCCATTTTAATGGAGCACACCTGCAGCAAAAACTCTTTGCATTCTCAGGGTCTCATTACAAGCCTCTATGAGAATTTTGGGGCTCCCTCTGATTTTCTGGGGTTGCCAGATAGCGCCATGCTTTCCTATGGCCATTCTGAAGAAACCTCATGTGGCCGTGTGCAGCTTAGGGGCCATTTCAACGGAGCACACCTGCAGCAAAAACTCTTAGGATGCTCAGGGTCTCATTACAAGCCTCTACGAGAATTTTGGGACTCCCCCTGATTTGGGAGGGCTGCCAGAGAAGCCCATTGTTTTCCTATGGCCATTCTGAGGAAACCTCATGTGCCTGTGCGCAGCTTAGGGGCCATTCCAATGGAGCACGTCTGCAGCAAAAAAATTTAGGATGCTTAGGGTCTCATTACAAACATCTATGAGAATTTCAGGGCTCCCCCTGATTTTCTGGGGCTTCCAGATAGCGCCATGCTTTCCTATGGCCATTCTGAAGAAACCTCATGTGGCCGTGTGCAGCTTAGGGGCCATTTCAATGGAGCACACCTGCAGCAAAAACTCTTAAGATGCTCAGGGTCTCATTACAAGCCTCTATGAGAATTTTGGGGCTCCCCCTGATTTGGGAGGGCTGCCAGAGAAGCCCATTGTTTTCCTATGGCCATTCTGAAGACACCTCATGTGACCGTGCGCAGCTTAGGGGCCATTCCAATGGAGCACGTCTGCAGCAAAAACTCTTAGGATGCTTAGGGTCTCATTACAAACATCTATGAGAATTTCAGGGCTCCCCCTGAGTTTCTGGGGCTGCCAGAAAGTGCCATGCTTTCCTATGGCCATTCTGAAGAAACCTCACGTGGCCGTGTGCAGCTTAGGGGCCATTCCAATGGAGCACGTCTGCAGCAAAAACTCTTAGGATGCTTAGGGTCTCATTACAAATGTCTATGACAATTTTGGGGCTCCCCTTGATTTCTGGGGCTGCGTGACTGTCCAATGCTTTCCTATGGTCATTCTGATGGAACCTTATGGGCCCATGTGCAATGTGGGGGTCTTTCTGGTGGAGCATGTCTCCAGTAGAAACTCTTAGGGTTTTTTTTGGGGGGGGGGTTAGTTCAAATCTCCATGAGCGTTTTGGGGCTCCCCCTCTTTTCTGCGTGCCTGCTTGTGACAGCCTAATGCTTTCCCATGGCCATTCTGAATGACACCCCGTATTATGGCTATGCGCAAGTTGGGGGCAAGTCCAATGCAACATGTATCAAGCACAGAGTCTTAGGATGCTTGGGTTTCTAATTTCAACCTCCGTAAGCATTTTCAGCTTCATCTGATTCTTAAGGGGCTTGTGGTATCATTCCCATGTATTCCTATGACCATTTTGAAATGTAAGCCAATTGTGAGGAGAGGGTGACGGTGGGGGGGGGGCATTTGTAAACATGGAAATAATCTGTAACAGTTTTTGGCAACCCCCCTCCACTTATTTTGGTCTTTTAAAACTGGTGCCTATGAAGCATTGTATGAAACGGCAGTCACCTTCTCTTTATTGTATTCTGTTTTCTTTTTACGTTTGGAGATGATCCCTAGAAACCACTGTGTTGGGGGTCATTGGAATTGTTCCCCAAAACCACTTTGTTGGTTTGTATTTTGATTCTGTGTGGTTTTCTGTGAAAACTAAATGTTTAACTCCTTTAGGTATTTTAATTTGTAGATGATCCCTAAACTCCTTCAATGATTTCCTATGGCCATTCGGAATGACACAATGCACTTCAATGGCCATTCGGTGTCCTTCGGTTTAGTACGTCCCGTACATAAGGTTTCTTCAGAATGGCCATAGGAAAGCACTGGGCAGTCAGGCAGACCCAGAAAAAAAGGGGGAGCCCCAAAATTCTAATGGAGGTTGGTAATAAGACTGTAAGCATCCTAAGAGTTTTTTGCTGGAGGCGTTCTCCATTGGAATTGTCCCCACTTTGTGCATGGCCACATTAGGTTCCACAGCCCAGTGCTTCCTGTGGTCATTCTGAAGGAACCTAATGGGCCATGCGCAAAGTGCGGACCATTCCAATGGTGCACGCCTCCAGCAAAAACTCTTAGGATGCTTAGGGCCTTATTACAAACCTCCACGAGAATTTTGGGGCTCCCCTTTTTTCTGGGGCTGCCTGACAGCCCCATGTTTTCCTATGGCCATTTTGAAACCAGCCTGTTGTAAGGTGTGGGCGCTGTGGCGGGGCATATAGAAACATTTAAATAATGTTTGGCATGTTGCAACAAAATTCCTTTCTCATATTTGGGTGTTTTAGAACTGGTGCTTATAAAGCAGTGTATAAAACTATTACCCTCTTTTTATTGCATTCTGATTTCTTCTTGAATTTGGGGGTGATCCCTAGAATCACAGTGTTGGGGGTCATAGTAGTTGTTCCGTAAAACCACTGTTAGTTTGCATTTTGATTCTGCGTGGTTTTCTATGAAAACGAAATGTTTAACTCCTTTAGGGATTTTGATTTGTAGATGATCCCTAAACACCTCCAATAATTTCCTATGGCCATTCGGAATAAACCAATGCATTTCAACGGCCATTCAGTGTCCTTTGGTTTAGTATGTCCCTCTTTCTAGTTCACACTTGTTACCAGCTTCACAATAATACATATTGTTGTGGCTTTCCAAGAAAATGACAAAGAGACCAGTGAGACACTAGCAACAGCTTTATTTTCGGCAGCAAAACAGAGCACCTATGCGGGCTGAACCCCGAGAGGAAAGGCCCAGAGAATAGCTATGGCAGGCGTTTTGTATTGCTGAGTAAACAACCTCAGTGTGTGTGTCTTTTTTCCATGGGAACTAGCTAAAATGCATTATCTAATAAATTTCTATTCCATAGTTCTGGCTTATGTATGTGCAGCAAGAAGTGTTAATCATGGCACAGACTCTTCTTCGTGCTGCAAGTAAGACATCAAGGGTCATGCAGTTTTGTAGTGTGACTTGTGAAATCTCTTGTTTCAGCTTAAAGGGCAGAAATGGCATCAATTGTGGCAGTTTCAATTGGCCTCTGCTGTGTCAGAGGTTTACTGGAAGCAAGATCTTCATGAATTCATGGGATCTAGTGTATCCCGTTTCCAAAGGATTATTAATAGCCCTTTTGACCTTATGGTTGTAAATAATGTCTGCTGTTAAACTGGTGTGTGAACTGAGACCAGGCAATAGTTCTATGGCAGGATCTTATATGCCCATGGTCCACATAGCCAATAGAGTCTGTGGACATTTAACGCTGGATAGATTAACCATTTCTCACCTTTCGAAAAACATACTGGTAGAGGAATATGCTCTGCACCTTCTGGAATACCATATAACAGAAGAGGGAGATCTCTCTATTATTTGGTTGTAATCCTTACGGCATTTTGCTACATTGGGTTTACTGATTTTACCATTATCTGTCAGTGTGTTACTGCTTTTGAACACGACAGTAAAGGAGGAAGAACAGTGCTACTAATAAAGAGGTCTTTGTATTTGCTAACCATCTCTAGCTTGAATCCTCCAATTGCAGGAAGTGTCTACCTGAAACTTGAATGAAGTCTAAAAAATTAACATTGTTTTATCTTTAAAACAGCAAGTGCAATCACATTATGGTCAAAGGAGAGTAGACAAAGAACTCGGAAACCCAAAATCTTGTGCAGCGTTCTATCTCTTAAAGCTTTCCCATAATTAGTGCCAATCAAGGCCAAATCTACACATCGTACTGAAGGCACTTGTGTGCGCCGTGAAAACGATGGTGTAGACGGCGAAAGAAGAGATGGAGGAAGAGGCGGCTGGGGAACCGGCTGCGTCCTTGCCGCTGCCGCCTCCTGCTGCCGGGGTAAGTGCCACCCAGGTCGGAGAGCTCGGCTTCCGGCGGCGGCAGCGGCAAGGATGCGGCCGGTTCCCCAGCCTCCTCCTCCTCCACCTCTTCCTCCGTCTCTTCTTTTGCCGTCTACACCATCGTTTTGACAGCGCACTGGAGGCGCACGCGAGCGCCTTCAGTACTACATGTAGATTCCCTCCAAGTAATCCACAATAACTTTTGCTGTTTGCCTAATCTCCTACGGGTTGTCACTGAGTATGTGTGGCATTCTGATATGGGCCATTGAACTGGCAGCGTAGAAGGGTTTCAGACTGGGATGGATTATATTCCATCCTTTATTTCCTTATTTATTTATTAAGCACTTTTATCCTGCCCTTTAGCCAAAAAGGCTCTCAAGGCAGCTTACAAAAATGTTTTTTAAGACAGTCCCTGCCCACAGGCTTACAATCTAAAAAACATCCCTGCCCACAGGCTTACAATCTAAAAAACATGACACAAAAGGAAAGGGGGTGGGGAGGGAGGAGGAGAAAAGGGGATGGAAGCAAATTCAGTCACTAGATTCTCAGCTGCAAAGTCTATATATCTCTGTACCAAAGTTTGTTCATTTTCTTTGGTGATGTTTTGTTCAAACTGGTATGCCTTCTACCCTTCTTTTGCCCGAGATAGGCAGGCACACCAATTACAGGTATGCCTTGTTCATGATGGGCTGGCATTTTTAATTATTATTATTATTATTATTTATTACATTTATATACCGCCCCATAGCCAAAGCTCTCTGAGCAGTTTACAAAGATTAAAAAGATTAGATTAAAAAGACTGAACATTAAGAATCGATATACAAATTTTAAAAACAAAAGCATAGGAACAGCTAAAGTTTAAAACAATAAAAGCACACATCCAACAGTTTAGTAAGGTTAACTAAGGTTAGTAAGGTTAGTAAGGTTAACTTTTATATGCCGCCCCATAGCCGAAGCTCTCTGGGCGGGTTACAAAGATTAAGACTGAACATTAAAAATCGATATACACATTTTAAAAACAAAAGCATAAAAACAGCTAACACTTAAAGTAATTAAAGCACACATCCAACAGTTTAATAAGGTTAACTATTTCTGCTACTGCTATACTTAGTTGTACTATTCCCTTCTTTATTTCCCGTAAAGCATAGTTCAAAGAGAACAAGACCGCCGTACTGGAACAGAGCGGCCATCTCAGTCATCGTTGGCTGCCTGGCGAAGTCTGTCTTCATGCAGCTGGCTGGACTTTTGCCAACTCTACCAGTAGGATGAAACCTTTTTGGTTTCTGGAGAGTGGCTGGGCATTATTATGGCCCTTAAATATTTGTAGAGTAAAGTTAGGTGGTCTCCGGGCATGATCCGCTGGGTCTTGGGAGAAGCAGTAGACACCTGCTGTTGGCCGTGTCGAGGAGAAATCGCCTGCGTTGTCCTTGAGAGCACCGCCTCGGTTGCTGTCTACACTTGACTGGCGAAATCTGGGTCAACGGCCCTCTTGCAGGGTGATGTGTGGATCTGGGAAGATCTGGTAGGGACCTTTCCACCTGGACGCCAGGGCACTCTTGTCCACTGAAGAACCGTGATGCCGGTGGTCGTGGCAGGGCTCATCTGGGTGTCTTTAATCTGTGAATGACAACCTAAAACTACCTCATTAATGCACGGCCATAGTCTTAATACTTGATCATCTGTTAGCTGGAGTTCGGTGGCCTGAAATTTAGTAGGGGTGGGGGGGGGGAGTCATTGGTTTACCCATGAGGGTTCCCATAAGGACTAATCTCTTGTTCGTAAGTGCCAGAGGCCGGCCACACACCCAACTGCTCTGCCCAACTAGAGTAATTATGCTGTTAATCATGGCGTTATCAACTGCATATAGCTCAGACTACACAGAAGGTATGAGCTTGCCCTTTCCTGGAAACATGGTGTGCCCTGATATCCTTGATAATCCCTTTTCTTAATTGCAAAAAAAGGATTTCATCAAATTCCAAGACCCCCAGGTGATCAGGCTGGAAGTTTGGATTTCATGAAGCGGAATCAGGAGAACACACACACCATGCTTTGCAGCAAGGTCACAACATATTTAGGGCATCAAGAAATGCTTCATGTGGTGAGTAAACCTTTATTTACAGAATAGCTTTCTGCTTAAAGAGGAAGCATGTTGGTCTGGATAGTGAGGCGGTTAGTTAAGAAACATGCCTACAACAGTTATAGTTTTTTTAGCAGACATTGTAGCTGTAAGGAAATCTTGAAACGTTAGTGTAGATCAGCTAGCTTTATGAGGTGTCTGCATAAGCTGGCCAGGCTTATTAGGACACTCATTTTCTAGCGACCAATTTCACCACAATAGTGGCAATATTCTAGGGTGATTTTGCTTTTTGCTCACACCATGTTCTCATCCATCGCCTCTGCCCTTGAATCTACCATGGATTCTGCATTGTTCTTGTTTTGTGGGCTTCTTAAAAAATGAGATTCTTAATTGCTTGAACTCTAAATGCAATTTAACTCTTCAGAGTCTGAAATTTCTACTCCTACAATTCAATACTAGTGATACATTTTAAAAAAATGCAGGTAGCTTAAATATACAACAGCCTAAAAATTCTTTCTTTCTTTGCCAGGAGAAATCTCCCTCCCCTTTCTTTCTCAGTTCTTGTCTCTAGGCTCCACAACACCTTTTGCTAGGTGCCAGATTTAAACTCTTCTTCTTCTTCCTGTCTCTTTGCAAACTAAGCCACAAACCATTCAACTTCTTCCTAGCTATCTTAAAGAGAATCTGAACAATTTAAGTGTTTTCGAATTTGCAGGTTCTGGCCCATAACTTTTGTACATATACACCGTGGGTGTCAACGACAGCTCTGTTCACTTGCTTCCTCAGGTACCTGTTTTACTGACCTGTCTTTTGCACTGGGCCCAGCCATGTTAAACCTCATCTGCCCCTCCAATGGACCAGGCCCACTTTTCTAAGTCTGTTTTGCTGGGTCTCACAGAAGTCTTGGGTTGGGAGTCCAGTGTGAACCAGACCCACGGTGTCACCTGAAACAGAAGGCTAAGCCAATAGGGATTTCAAAAGGTCTCTTACCTTGGGTACGTGCTGGAATGGCAGTCCCCAGAGAGCTTCTGCCTGTGTGCTTCTGACGAGTGCTGTCAAATCCCAGACGAGGCTCCCCAGGTATTGTCGTGGCTCTCCAACGCACAGACAAAGAGACCAGTGAGACACTAGCAATAGAATTATTTCCCACAGCAAAAGAGAGTTTGCACAGCGGTGGGCTGAACCCCAATAGGAGAGGGAAGGCCCAGAGTACAGTTACAGCAGCATTTTTATGTCTCTTTTCTGTGAGAACTATTTAAATACATTCTGAACTCAGCCTTCAATATTAGAAGCCTATGTTCTGTTAACTCCAAATTACAAGTTTGTGATCATGCCTGTCAGTTCTGAAATCAGCCATCCCCATGAAGAGGCAGGCCAGGCTGCTAAGTCCCTGAACTTCAAGCATGGCCTTCTCCATGAAGGAAGAGCTGGCTCTGCTTCCTAGGGCACCTTCACTGGCCTGAGACATCCCATGAAGGGAACCCTGGCTGTGTGTAACACAGTTCTAAGTCCAGGTCTGGCCCAAGGTATTTTGCTGCCCGAAGCAATCCCCAAATTACTTTAGCAATCCCCAATAAAACATGATTAGGTCATGAAACAATTAGGTCGACCTGAGCCAGGTGAGGGACGTGCAAGCCTGCTTGTGTCCTTTGCCGGGAGAAGGACCTGCAACCCTGTGGACTCCCTTGGACCTCTTATGCTATCCTTCTGGGAAGGCTGTCTTGGGTTGGGATGTGAAGTCGTGTATTGCAACAGTTCCGCTCCTGCCTAGAATGCCCCTTAGAGAAGGTGGTGGCAGGGGATAATGGGTCTGTCCTATGGTGGTCTTGCTACAGGGTGCCTCAGGGCTGTAGTTGACCCCCATGCTTTCCAACATCTACATGAAACTGCCGGGACACGTTAACCAGGGGTGCGGGCTGAGGCATCACCAATGACACGTAGCTCCACCTCTCCTTCTCAGCTAAACAGAGGTGAGGCAGTTGAAGCTCTGAACCAGCACATGGGCAGAGGAGTGGGCTGGATGAGGGCCCAATAAACTGAGATTCAATTGAGACAAGACAGAAACACTGTTTGTGGGTGGCTCATCTATCCGGTTAAGTGTCAGTCACCCTGTTCTGGAAGGGGGTTTCAGACTTCCTAAAGGGCGAGGTCTGCAAGTTGGGGACGATGATGGATCCGTCATCGTCCGCAGAGGCGCAGGCTCCCTCAGTGGTTCAGAGCACCACCTTTTAAAGGGATGTTTTTACTTCTTCTTAGTTATTTTAAATATTATTAGACACTCAGCGATTTTAGTGATTTTCTCTCCTGCTGGTTTTAGTTTAGTATATTTATTTCTGTTGTTTGAATCTTGGCTAGTTTTATTCTGTTTTAATTTCTTATTATTTTAAATGCTTGAAGAACTTTGGGATTGGGTCCAGTAAATAAAAAGAAAAAAATGAACTAAAGTAAAATAAAACACAACTAAAATACAAATGGAAATTAAAAAAATGGTGACCTCAGTTGTTTTGGACTACAATCCCCATCAGCTCCAGCCAGCATCGCCAATGTAAGGGGATCATGGGAGTTTTAGGCCAAAACAACTGCAGCTGTTCCTCCCTGGCCTAAGCTAGTGAGAAGCTACTCTGAGCCACGAAGGGAGCCTGTGCCTCTACGGGCAACGATGGATCCATGACCATCCCCAAACTACAGACGTCACTGATTGGGAAGTCTGAAACTCCCCGCCAGAACAGGGTCAATGTCACTAAGCCGGAATGATGAACCACCTGCAAACAGTATTTCTGTGTTGGCTGGATTGAATCTCAGTTTATTGGCCCTCATACAGTCCATTCTCCTGCCCGTACACTGGTTCAGGGCTCCAACTGCCCCACCTCTGTTAGCTGAGAAGGAGAGGCGAAGCTAGGTGCCATTCGTGACGCCTCAGCCCGCACCCCTGGTAAACGTCTCCTGGCGGTTTCATGTAGATGCTGAAAAGCTTGAGGGTCAAATAAAGCCCTGAGACACTCCGTAGTAAGACTGCCATAGGACAGATCCATCATCCCCTACCAGCACCTTCAAAATTCTTGGCAGGAGCAGGACCATCACAATAATGACTTCACATCCCAACTCAAGGTAGCCTTCCCAGAAGGATGGCATGAGAGGTCCAAGGGAGTCCACAGGGTTGCAGGTCCTCTGTCCTTCTCCTGGCACAGGTCGACCCAAGAGTGACCCACCCTTCTCTCAAACAGGAATTTCTGAACACCTGGACCCAGCCGTACATCCTCTCTTAGATGAACGCTTCTTGGCTAGGGATGTGCGTTATCAGGAAATCCAGTCCTTTAAGGGCTCGTGGGATTTCCAATAGGAATCCTGGACATATGCTAAGAATTTAGGAATTTAGGCACATCCTCAGTAGAGGAATCAAGCGTGATCAAGATCACAAGTGTGCTCACATGTAATTTCACACAAGAATACCACTCTTAGTACTCCCCACAGTCAGCCATGAAATAAAATGTAGTACACAACAACTAAAACCCTCAAAACGCATGTAAGAGGGGCTGGCTCTGCTTCCTAGGGCACCTTCACTGACCTGGGATATCCCCATAAAGGGGACGCGTACCTGTGTGCAACACAGTCCTAAGTCCAGGTCTGGCCCAAGGTATTTTGCTGCGTGAAGCAATCCCCAAAACTGTGCCACCCCACACAACACCCCCCCCCAAAGTGACTAGGTAATGCAACAATTACCAGTAATGCAGCAGGAAAACCAACAATGTCTTACCTTCCAAGATGTGATGGGAGCAGGCCTGGTCCTCAAAATCTGCAAGCATGGAAGCTAGGAAGGAATCTTGGTAAGGGGTGTTTAACCCTATCACTGCCAACCATTCTTCCTCTAAATCACCCTTCCCCAACCTGGTGCCCTCCCATTTCACAGTCAAACACATTAGCATTTGCTTCTAATTAAACACACATAGGATTGTGTGATAAACCCTAAAAAAGGGCACAAACCAACTCTTTGCAGTGAAGCACTTTGGGCAATTCACAACAATTAAAACCACAAAATGCATGAATGCTGGCCATGCCTGCTAGGGCATCTTCACTAACCTGAGACTTCCCCATGAAAGGGACGCTGCCTGTGTGTAACACAGTCCCAATCAGTGGTCCTCGTGAAGAGGAGGCAAAGAAGTCCGCTAAGTTCCAGCACTTAGACCATAATGTTCTCCGTGAAGGAGGGTCCTTGGAAGGGCACCATAGCTAACCTGAGACATCCCATAAATGGGTTGCAAGCTGTGTGTAACACAGTTCTAAGTCCAGGTCTGGCCCAAGGTGTTTTGCTGCCTGAACCAATACAAAAAATTGCACCACCCCGCACAACCCAATAAAACGTGACTAGGCAATATAACTATTACGAGTAAAGAAGCAACAGAACAATGTCTCTGGTAAGTTGAGTTTTTATGATTCTGCTTTCACACATGTAGAAATTATACACTTACCTTGTCAGAAGAGATGGGAGCGGGCCTGGTCCTCAAAGTCTTCAACTGATGGTAATGATCCTGTTTGGACACGTCATTCCTATGCACAATTACCTTGCAGAAAGCTTGATTGGGAACTGAACACTGTTAAGCTTTATCACAAAGTCAGCACAAACAAACTCTTACAACCAAGCTCTTAGGTCTCTATATCTGAGAACTTCAAGCATAACTTTCTTCAGGATTGCAAGTCAGGATTGCTAACCTGACATATCCCCATGTAGGGGGATGTAGGCTGTAACCCAGTTCTAAAGCCAGGTCTGGCCCAAGGTATTTTGCTTCCTGAAGCAATCCCCAAAACTGTGCCACCCCACACAACCTAATAAAACATGACCTGGAGCGGATCTACACAGAGTCATTGGGGCACCCTGAAGGTGCTGGCGTGTGCCTCCAGGGCGCCCCGAAACTCCTAGTGTAGATACCTGTAGATACCTGTCCAGAAGAGGAGGCGGCGGCAGCGGCAAAAAGTTCCCAGGGCTGCTGTCGGATGCGAGGGTGCCTAGAGCGTCCTTGCCGCCGTCGCTCACCTCCCCGCCGGCCTCCTGCTGCCGGCGAAAGAGCCACCCGGGTTGGAGAGCTCGGCGGAAGAAGCTCTCCAACCCGTGTGGCTCTTTCGCTGGCAGCAGGAGGCCGACGGGGAGGTGAGCGACGGCGGTAAGGACGCTCTAGGCACCCTCGCATCCGACAGCAGCCCTCGGAACTTTTCGCCGCCTCCGCCTCTTCAGGACAGGTATCTACACTAGGAGTTTCGGGGCACCCTGGAGGCGCACGCCAGCGCCTTCAGGGCGCCCCGACGACTGTGTAGATCCCCTCCTGGTAGTGAAACTATTACCAGTAAAGCAGTAAGTGAACTAACAATGTCTCTGAGAAAATATGTACATAGGACTAAGCTGAGTTTTTATCATTCTGCTCTCACACATGTACAAATTATACACCTACCTTGACAGAAATAATGGGATGTGTCATTCCTATGCATACTTACCTTGCACAAAGCCTGATTGGGAACTGAACACTGTTAGGATTTATCACAAAGTGGGCACAAACTCTTTACTCTTTGGTCTACTGACAACCATTAAAGGCACAAAATGCATTTTGAAATAAAATGCAGATAGCCAAATTTTGGAAGGGCGCAAAAGGTTTAAACTAAGGACGACGGTACAATACAGTATGGGAAATAGCATTTGCCAACTGTTGGAAGGATGCAAAAGGGTTTAAACCTAAGACGACGGTACAATACAGTATGGGAAATAGCACTTACAGAGAAACATACTCAACATTTTAGACTATTAAGAAAGCAAAGGAAGGAGACGCTTTTGCAACAGAATGCCGGTGTTTTATTATATACACACAAACAAAATAAAAGTACCAACACAGGTTTCAGATGCTTTTATTAGGTTATGGTTTCTCAGGAGAGAAAAATTAAAGTACATAATAATAAAAAACAGTCTTCCTTTCTATTTGATACCTATCCTCCCATTAATTTATCTTATTTTAAACCTGCCTAATAATTAATGTTAAATTCCTACTGGGTATTTATAGTGTCGGACTCTTTCTTTTAAATATATATAGCAATTTATTACTTATTCCTTGCTTTTAAGATTTCTGTATTATGGTGATATTTAAGTTTTATAATAAAATAATAAAAATCAATACACAACAATGAAAACGTGCAATTAGGAAACTTGGTAAGGTGTATTTAACCCAATCACTGCCAACAGTCCCTCTAAAACACCTTTAACCAAGCTGGCCTCTCACCCACCATTTCACAGTTAAACACATTGCGATTTACTTCTGTCCACTTTGCAATAAACCCTTAAAAAATGACACAAACTAACTCTTCCAACAATGCTCTTTGGGCAATTCACAACCATTAAAACCCTCAAAACACATTGCAAAATAAAATGCAATGCACAAGAATTAAAACCATAAAATGTTTTGCAATATAAAATGTAAAAGCGCAGTCCTGGTAAGGGGTGTGTAACCCTATTACAGACAACCACTCAAATTCTAATCCAAACTTCACCAATTTGGAGTCCTCGCATTCCACAGCTAAATGCATTGGGATTTACCTCTGAATAAACACAAATCGGGCCTTGCGATAAACCCTAAAAAAAAATGACACAAACCAACTCTTACAACTAATTTCTTTGGGCAGTTCACAACAATTAAAACCACAAAATACTTTGTAAAATAAAATGCAGATAGCCAAATGCACATAAACAAATTTTGGAAGGATGAAAAACATTTCAACATAAGATGATACATTATAGCATGAAAAATGGCACTTTCAGAGAAACTTAATAAACTTTTTAGAGTAAAAGAAAAATGACACTTTTGCAACAGAATGCTTTTATTACATATACACAGGCAAAATAAATGCACACGGACAAAATAAATACACCAACTCAGGTTTCAGATGCCTTTATTAGATTGTTACATTAATATCTCAGGAGAAAAATAAAATAAAATTCATAATGAAAACATTTCTTTTGCTTTAATATCCTCTCATTAATTTATATTTTAAATCTGCCTAATGACTAATGTTAAATGTGTACAGTAAATGCAATACACAACAATTAAAACCTCCATAATCCACGAAGACCATTGCTAACCTGACACATCCCCATAAAGGGAACGCTACCTGTGTGTAACACAGCACTTAGTCAGCCAACCCATGAAGAGGTGGCAAGTAGACTGCTAAGTCCTTACACTTAGCGCATAACGTTCTCCATGGAGGGCCAGCCATGCTTGCAAGCGACCATTGCTAACCTGACACATCCCCATAAAGGGGACATTACCTGTGTATAACACAGCACTTAGTCAGCCAACCCATGAAGAGGTGGCAAGTAGACTGCTAAGTCCTTACACTTAGCGCATAACGTTCTCCATGGAGGGCCAGCCATGCTTGCAAGCGACCATTGCTAACCTGACACATCCCCATAAAGGGGACATTACCTGTGTATAACACAGCACTTAGTCAGCCAACCCATGAAGAGGTGGCAAGTAGAATGCTAAGTCCTTACACTTAGCGCATAACGTTCTCCATGGAGGGCCAGCCATGCTTGCAAGCGACCATTGCTAACCTGACACATCCCCATAAAGGGAACGCTACCTGTGTGTAACACAGCACTTAGTCAGCCAACCCATGAAGAGGTGGCAAGTAGACTGCTAAGTCCTTACACTTAGCGCATAACGTTCTCCATGGAGGGCCAGCCATGCTTGCAAGCGACCATTGCTAACCTGACACATCCCCATAAAGGGGACATTACCTGTGTATAACACAATCCGAAGTCCAGGTCTGGCCCAAGGTATTTTGCTGCCTGAAGCAATCCCAAAAACTGTGCCACCCCACACAACCCAATAAAACATGACTAGATATTTAAACAATTGCTAGTAAAGAAGCAACAGAACTAACAGTGTCTGAGAAAAGATGTACATAGGACTAAGCTAAGCTGAGTTTTTATAATTCTACTCTAATACATGTACAGTCTTGCACTCACCTTGTCAGAAGTCTTCAACTGATGTTAATGATCCTGATGAGATGCGTCATTCCTATGAACACTTACCTTGCAAAAAGCCTGTGGGCACAAACTCTTACAACCAGGCTCTTTGGGAAATTTACAACAATTAACCCCCCATGCATAATTATGTCGAATACATCGACACCTCTGGCCATTAAGCCAAATTATTATTATTATTATTATTATTATTATTTATTTATTTATATAGCACCATCAATGTACATGGTGCTGTACAATTAACACCAGCTGTCTGATTGTATCCTGGTGTCAGGGTGATGGTGTTATCATTTACCTTGTTTACTGATAATGCAGTTGCAGCTTTTTGCAGTTAAATTTATTTTGACCCCACTGTTCACAATTATCCCACTATCTGTATTGTTCTATGTTGTTCCCCGCCTCAATCCAGAGGGAGAGGCGGTTAAGAAATAAAATTATTATTATTATATGGATTCCTGCACTGAGCAGGGGGTTGGACTTGATGGCCTTATAGGCCCCTTCCAACTCTACTATTCTATGATTCTATGAGCCTGGAATTATTTTTTTGTGAACTTCCCAGAGAGCCCCGGCTATGGGACAGTATAAAAATTTAAGAAATGAAATAAAACACAATAAATTGCAACACACAACAATTAACCCTCCAATTTGAATAGTAAAATCAAACACAATACATAACAATTAAATCCCCAAATTGCATAGTAAAATCAAACACAACACACAATTAAACCACCAAAATGCATAAAAACACAACACACAACAATTAAAACCACAAAATATGTAATAAAATGCGCTTTTACATATTATATTGCAAATAGGAAGCAAGGAAGGAATCTTGAGTTTACATTTTATATTGCAATTAGGAACCAATCTTGCGATGTCCAGCCCTGTCTCTGCCAATGACGCCCTTTGAGGAACTCACAACAATCAAAACCACACAACAATTGAACCTCCAAAATGCATGTTCAAATAACACGCAATACACAGTTAAAACCACAAAATCCATAACAAAAAATGCAATGAAAACCACAAAATGCTTTATGAAATAAAATGTGCTTTTACATTTTATATTGTAATTAGGAAGCCAGGAAGGAATCTT